>NC_140945.1:66556280-67061280 GCF_014529385.1 Adiantum capillus-veneris
TGCGCTATATCAATTGATTCATCTAAAGTGCAAGATATTGGTTTTCACACATTACGATAATCGATTTTATAATCCGTTGCACTATATCGATTTATCTAAAGTGCAAGCTTAACACTAGAATGGTAACAGGACACTTTTATGTCCTTGGACACTTTTGTGTCATGCTAAGTGACCATTTTGCTTGAATTATTTGAAGAGTATGAAAATGAATTTCTAGGTGCTATATATCCACAAAGTTGTCTTATGAGCTGAAAAAAACTTGGCATTTCTTTTTGAGTATCGATCTCACCATTAACCTTACTCTTGCACAACATTTTTGAACCTAAACAGTGTGAAAAAACGGGTCCTGTTTTTGGTTTTTTTCAATTTTTGGCAACTATACCACTCTAAACTTCATGTTTGTGAGATTTAGATGGCTAGAGGTTAGGCCTTCATAGTTCTCAACATGTTTCGATGCTTGTAGGGAGAGCTAAGTGTTAAAATTGAAAGTTATGACCAATTTACAAGAATTGCATAATCCTGTTTTTTTGCCAAAATTAGCACTTTTATGATTTTTGGTGGCTTTCTTGATATCCAAATTAGCCAAAATTAGCACTTTTATGGTTTCTTTGGTGGCTTTCTTGATATCCAAATTCAATTTTGATTGTGTAAGTGTAATGTATAACATAAAGCTAATCTTCCTTGAGTTTTGGGGGACCTAGCTAATATGCTATATAGCATAGTATATGATGATGGTTGAGTGTTTTGATTGCTGAAGAATACGATAGATTTTAGAGTCGCAAGTATAACTTTCTCAATATTGCTAGTTTCTTAGGCCAATTGTGTGTATTTTGTAGGTAGTAACCATATCTAATCATAGACTACAAACTTGGCTAGATATTGAGTAGTTTCTATGGGTTTCTAGAGGTCATAATGCTAAAACCAGTTTTTTCATGTTTGCTGTATTTAGCACTTTATCATTGCCCCCAAGGTTCCAATTGTAAGAGATCCATTATCCTTTTGACATGCTCCATGTCTCCTTTTGAATCCAAAGGCCCAAAAGGAACTAATAAAACATGTATATAGTATCTATATTGAGCGTGACTATAGAAACTTTGATGATAGGTCCACAGAATGGCAAAAATGCAACTTTTTTGTACCTATTTTTTTGGCCCAAAAAAAAATTAGTGAGGTAAAAGCAACCATATGTTTTGGTCACCAACCCATTGAAGTTAGCGGGGCATTTTATATCATGTCCTACAAAAATCCCCACTCTTATTTATATGCAATCAACCATAAGAAATTGTTGTTTTGGGCAAAATGCACTGATCCATCAACTTTGGAGGCTTGTAGTGACCAAGGGATGAGAAAAATTACAAGTTTCTCATTTTTTCCATATGTAGTAGTTACTGAACTATAAGCTCATGAAAGAATTTTTCAAAATGAGTGGATCTACTATGGTTTTGGAAATTTTTCCCAAAACCCTGAAAGGGCACTTTTATGTCCTGTTAGGTTATCATTCTAGTGTTAAAGCTTTCACATATTACAATAATCGGTAATATTGATCAAATCTTGCTATTGATTGTCATTGAAAATGGGCTTAATTGCAATCTTTGACAATTTTCATATCTATCTGAAGTGCAAACATGAAGTTCTCACACTCCACAGTAGATTTTTAAAAGCTTATCTATCTGCATTTGATACATGTTGTCGGAATGTGTGCTGTCGAGCTGGGAAAGTGCAAAACCTCTAGCCATAAGAGTTTGTGATGAGAGTCACAAAAACTTTGTGAAAAATCGTTTGTGGAGAATCACCAACCCTCTTTCTAAGGGTGACTAAAAATCTAAGAGCGTTCATGACAGCAAAGTCACAAACCCTCTTTCCTATCGTGCTTGGAAATTGCTTGTTTTCGTAGTTGAGATTATGATAAGAGAATCACCAAACCACATTCAATTTCACTTAAAAAGACCATTTAAAAGCACAAAGTTTCAGCCATGAAACCTCAATGCTCATACAAGCACATCTCAATCAAAACCCAAACCTCTTTCATGGTATCATGTAGCCTCGCCCCCAATTACATACTCGTAACATCAAATAGTTGAAAGGAATACACAAGCTTCCACCTTCATGGTGACCATTTTTTGAAATGTAGAGATTTAAGAGCTTCTAAAGTGAATCCCACACACCTGATAAGGGGAAACCATAATTCACTCCCTCACTAGCTCAGATACAAGATTACGAAGAGGTGGGATTGCCCTACACATAGATTGAGTAACCATGGAAGCAATTACACACTAGAGAAAACTTGCTGGTTTTTTCTGTAAAAACAAACCCTCTCTCTCTTACCCACGGGATTTTCAGCTGATGTGCCAACTTTTGGGCCATTTTTGCCAATTTGGACCAAAACTAGGTCATTTTCATCTCATTTTTGACTCAAAAAATGCCATTTTTGATGCGAAAAATCCCAAACGGAGTCAGAAAAATTGCTAAATTGGTGGGATCATTGGCATAAGCATAAAAATCATAGATAAGCATCATTTTTTATCAATATACCATTTTCAGTCACTTTCCATGCAATTCTGCAACGGTGCCTATTAGTTGCTATTTTTGGCAATTTTTGCCCGCATCAGTCTTTTTAGGCGATATGAGTGTGCCATCATGAAACACTTGGAGTATGAGCTTTGTGTTATTTTCTATTCAGGATATTAGCTGCCCCAAAACTAAAGGAAGAAGAGTTTACAAGTTAGAACTCTATAAAAACACTAAAAATTACCTTTTGATTGCAAAGACTCTTCCAAAATTTTCATCAAAATGCAAATTTTAATAGAAAATCACCACATAGAGTTTTTTGTAAATGGGCCATGGCTTCCAATACATAGGCTTTCCATTTTATTGAAGCACAAAAACACCTTTAGAGATACTTGTTCTAGCTATGTTATACTTTAGGGGTCACTAACTTGGATTTTAGGGTGATCTAATGCCAATTTCATGAAAACTGCCAAAAGCACCACACTTTTTGGGCTCAAGTTAGGTTTAAAAATGTTATTCACATCCAAGTCTAAAGGTGGAATCAATAACCCCCCAAAAGTCTAATTTTTTAAAGGTCATAAGCTAACTTTGTGGATATAGAGCACTTTAGAATGGGTAATCCAATAATCTACAACTTCTACTAACATAATGTCAACAACTATGAATTAAACGAATTGATTCATGAGATGATTTTGTCTAATTCAGTCATTTTCTATCAAAAGCACCCATAGAATAAGATTGATGCAAAGTTTGAGGTGCCACAATGCACTCTTCATCTTACTCTAATAGCAAGATATCTTCAAAACTTGTTTCTTACCTTCATTCACACAAACTAGATGTACATGGCTCAATTTGACATACTAATTAATTTGAATCTTGTGGAGATCATTTTTAATATTTTGAGAATTTTAATTTGGACTGATATTTTTTTGATTTTGTGTTGGAATTTCATTATAGTAACACAAAATATCAATCATGGGCATGACATGTTTCTCAATAAACGAATTGGGACTTACTTGGTTATTTTGATTCCCTCATTTTCTTTGGCCAAGGAATGTCTCATAGATGTCTCATAGGTGTGTTTGATCTAGTTAGTGGCTAGAATTTGGTGCTAGAGATCCTCTTTATTTGTATGTAGAATATATATTACAAACAAAAGGAGTGCAATATCTATGATTCTATGCTGTATTTTAGTGCACTATAAAAGGCATGTACATATGGGATATTTTGCAACCTGACGTAGGCATTGATGGGTTAAAGAAAAGATACATCCTCGGGGGGTGCACTATGTAATTAAGTTAATGTATAACGTGAGTTCGAAAGGAGGGGTTTTAAATGCAAAAATTTTAGGCAATTTAATAGAGATACATTAAAATAAGGGGGTTTTATATTCAATTTTGGAAAAAAAATCCTAATATAAGGGGTCATTTTATTCATTCAAACATGTCAAAAGAGGGTTTTTTTTTAATACCCCGTGAACACACGTTATAATGGGGTACTGAAAGGTGAACACCCCGAGGCTACATCTTTTGCCAAAAAATATGAATCGAAAAGAAAGAATGCATGAATCATGGTAAGTAAGTAACATTATTGCTAATTAACAACCAAGATAAACTATTGAAATTTCCCTTTAGTTCAACCATTCTTAGATATGGGCCTTTCACTTAATAAAAGGCCATTGACATGAAAATATATGTATAGGTGGTTTAAAGGTCAAGAGATTGGTTGTATACATGCATAAAGACAAGGTTTGGTTGGTTGCAATCAAGTTCATGTATTTGATGCATGTGTGAACATTAATGTGTTGGGATTGTCTTTGTCTTTAGTTTATAGCTTTAAGTACACCAATTTATGTACAACTTTATGTTTTAATATGTAACTTTTATCGTATTAAATTGATGTATGGACCAAATAAGATGAGGTGATTAATTATCACAATGTTCTCTATAATTAGTAGATTAACTAAATTCATTGAATTTTTGCTAGAAATGTATATTAAGTGAAGTATACACTTGTTGCCATAAGATATTACATGCTATACCGCAAGGCGAAGCTCACCAAATTAAACACACCTTTGATACTTAGGAGTTGAGAAACAACTATATGAGGATGCCCAAGATCAAGCTCCTATTTAGGAGTTTTGTGGATTATTGAAAGATATTGATGTATAGTAACTACAAGATTACGAGATAAACACAACCTAGCTTGCTACATAGAAGTTTGAGAAACTAGTAGACGAGGACGTCCAAGAGCAAGATCCTGTATAGGAATCATAAACCTAGTAGATGAACAAGATAACCATTATCTAAATTGCTAGATCAAACATTAAAACTCCTATTTGTATCTAGAGAGTTTGGAGTCACCGTATTAGAGAAAATGGAACTTTTCCCATTTCCATTCTTATACAAATAACAAACTCGGGATCCGTCACCATGTTCCTAAGTTTTTCAAAACCATATCAAGTGACCTATCATTGGAAATCAATTTAAAAATTGAATTGATTGTGTCACCAAACGCACAAATCCGAGTAAGAGTGTTCAAGTTATGATGAATTTAAGTTTTCACCATGAGTCCGAAACTCAAGGGAGAGTCTCCTATTGTCCAAAATTCCTTGTGGCGGCTGAGAAAGTGAAAAAGTAGCTAAACTGACCAGGTAAATATAAGAATATATGCAGTAGGGGTACCCAATTTCGAAAAAAAATACAGAGGCGTGTATTGGGGGGGGGGGCGGGGGGGGGGCGCAGAGATTACAAGCGTAGAAGGAAGCGGAGGTGGTGCCAAACGCGAAGCAAGGGGCGAAGACGGGGACCAAGTGAAAGCGCAGGTGGGCGCGTCTGTAGAGCTTTTTTTAAAATGTTAACATTGGACTAGAATCACGGATTTCATGGAGGTGGGTTGGTTAGCCAGCCTGAATTGAGTGGTACTCTATTAGGAGATAAGTTCGAATACTATGTCGTGCTTTTGGAAGCTAACGGATTGACTAACTTGGGATCAAAGATCTCGTGGAGGAATCTAAGTATTAAACAAATAAAGGGGGGAGCCTACCAATTAAAATAAAATTTGAGCGAATGTCACAAGAAGGAAAAACAAAACGGGTGAAGCGGGCTTCCTGACCAGGAAGTCGAAGAGCATCTAGGGTTGCATTCTGCGTGGCAATCAGAAAAGCAAGCGGCCATTATAAGTAGGTAGACCAGACTGTTCGAGAGGGATCCGTGACGACGTCGAATGTAGAGAATGGACGCTTTTATATTTGGTGCTGCCTTTCTAGCGTTCATCGTCTTTGGTACTATGGTGTGCACCGTTGTCGATAGCTACAGAGAGCGTACCGTCTATGAACACATAAGGGCGGCACGCCGCTCGGCAACCTTCGTACTGAGACATCTGTACGCCCGCCCTGCATCCCCGTCTGCGACAGAAATTGAGTCTGCAGTACCCTCTTCTCTCTTCCTTGTTGAAACTTCTGACCAGGATGAAAGCCCCACGCCAGAAGATTTAGCATTTGACAGCGTCATCTGTCTCGACATTATCAAAGTCGCGCAGCGTGTTTTCCGCCTGTGCACACGCATTTCATGCGGACTGCATCGATGCTTGGTTTGCTCGGGTCTCGTCTTGCCCCCTCTGTCACACTTCTGTTTCAATCCGGCCCAAGCGTGACCTGACTGTTGTGTAGCTCATGCCAGCTGCTGCTGAAGGCGTGAATTCCTCTCTTGCCTATGAATGAGGTTGCCATCATCATCAGCATTGTAGATGAAAGGCAAATAAAAGCAAACCAAAAGCAGATAAAAGTATGCGAAAAAACAAGTGAAACGACACCACGATTTCTCCCAAGAGTGCCATGCTTTACGAAGGCCTTTTCAACAAGTCAAGCCTTGACAACATTATCATCATTGCATTGGCCAAAAAATAGAGAAGCATCCATTCTAACATGCCTACTTTAACATGCCTACTTGAACAATTTGTAGATTTAATTTATTTTTGTCTCTCCTTGACTCCAACTTGTCTATTGAAATGGTAGATTGTTTTCTTGTGAGTTAAAAATCATGGCATTTAAGTTTACTCTTGTAATTTATTTTTGTCAGCCTCTTGACTCAAACTTGTCTATTGAAATGGTAAATTGTTTTCTTGTGAATAAAAAAATCATGGCATTTTAGTATACTCTTGTAATTTATCTTTGTCTCCTTTTGACTCAAACTTGTCTCTTGAAATGGTAAATAGTTTTCTTGTGAGTTTAAAATCATGGCATTTTAGTCTACTCTTGGGAATTTTCTTCCTTTAGGGAGGTTCATTATTGCATAGTCAATTTCGATGTCTCTTCTTCTCAACATTGTGTTGATACTTTTGTTGCAAAAAAAGTAACGTCACAAAAGGCCCTATAGATTTTCTTTTGTCGAACAATTACACAATACGAACAAACTTTTCTGAGTTTCTATCACTATAACACATCGCGCTATTGGAATGTGTGCGGTTTAGCTGGGAAGGTGCAAAACCTCTTGCTGTGAGAGTTCGTGAGATGAGAGTCACAAACACTTTGTGAAAAGCATTTTTGGAGAATCACCAACCCTCTTTCTAAGGGTGGCTAAAAATCTAAGAGTGTTCGTGACAGCAAAGTCACAAACCCTCTTTCCTATCGTACTTGAAAACTGCTTGTTTTCGTAGTTGAGATTATAATGAGAGGATCATCAAATCACATTTCATTTCACTTAAACAGACCATTGAAAAACACTAAAGTTTCATCCATGAAACCTCAATGCTCATACAAGCACAAATCTCAATCAAAACCCAAACCTCTTTCATGGCATCATGTAGCCTCGCCTCCAATTACATAATCGTAACATCAAACAAATGAAAGGAATACTCGAGCTTCCACCTTCATGGCGATCATTTTTTGAAATTGCAGATTATTAAGAGTTTCTAAAGTGAAGCCCGCACACTAAGGGGAAACCCTAATTCACTCCCTCACAAGCTCAGATACAAGATTACGAAGAGGCGGGACTGCCCTACACATAGATTGAGCAAACATGGAAGCAATTGCACAGTAGAGCAAAATTGATGTGGTTTTTTTGTGTGTAAAAAGAAGCCCTCCCTCTCTTACCCACGGCATTTTCACCTGATATATCAATTTCTAGGCCATTTTTTCACTTTGGACCATAACTAGGCCATTTTCAGCTCATTTTTTATGCGAAAAATCCCAAACGGAGTCAGGAAAATTCCTAGATTTGTGGGATCACTCGCATAAGCATAAAAAGCATAGATAAGCATTATTTTTCATCAGTATATCATTTTGGGTCACTTTCCATGCAATTCTGCAACTACACCTGTTAGCTGTTATTTTTGGCAATTTCTGTCCGCATGAGTCTTTATAGATGAGATGAGCGTGCCAACATGAAACACTTGGAATATGTACATTGTCAAACCAGATTGTCAATATTATCAAGTGGGAAAGCACGCAAAGGCGCTACGTTGAGCCGGGAAGGCACTGGGCCCCTTGCTGTGAGAGGTGCGAGGAAAAGAGTTGCAGCAGCCACAATTAACGGTAACAGAGCTTAGAACAGACAATTTACCTTAAACCAAACAATCAACAGTATCCCTATTTTAATCAAATATTAATGGAGGAGTTTATGCTCCTTACAAGGATTGTCCTGGTCTAATCTAGGTGCTAATTAAGAAAATCAAAATTGAACTGCCTTGTTATGCCTTCAGTTTCTTCCCGCCATGGCTTAGGAACTTTGACTTCCAATGGCCATCTGATTTGGCTTAAGATTTATGGCTTAAAATCCCGGATTTCAATGGGCTTAGGCAGCTTAGATAGCTTAGGCTTCATATTAGAGAGCTCATGATAATGATGGCTAATGAGATCCGAGATTAAGGTTATCCAGGTTAAGGTTTTGATGGCTTATGATGACCTGGTTAAGAGATTAGTCTTATCCAGGTGAAGGGCTTAAGGATTTCGTTTAGAGCTTAGGTTGAGGGCTAATGAGTTTGAGAAGCTTGGCTTAGAGCTCATGATCATGAAGGCTTAGGCTTGGCTTAATGAGATTGGAGCTTGGCTTAGAGCTCATGATCATCAAGGCTTAGGCTTAGCTTAATGATATTGGAGATTTTCCTTAGAGCTCGTGATCATCAAGGCTTACGCTTGGCTTACTGAGATTGGAGAGTATGGTCATCAAGGCTAAAGATGGCTAAGTGAAATTGAGAGCTTTGGCTTGGCTAATGAGAGATTAGAGATCTTGGTTTGGCTAATAAGAGACCATGATTATCAAGGCTTTCTTCCCCGGGAGACAAGGAAGACCCAAAATGATAAGAGGAGAAGAAGCATCCATCAAAAGACGAGAGATTTAGCTTGGTTCAATGCGATCAAGGACTCTAGATTTCTCCTAGAGAGAGCGCTCCAATGAAAAGAGGAGAGAAAAATCAAGAAAACGAGAGAGAGTCCAAGAGAACAACAACCTTCCCTTTATAGGCTGCATGGGCAAAATTCCTATTTTTGGCCATCCCATTAGCAATATCGCTAATGGGAATGGCTCCCTGATGACATGGTACTCTGAATGCCGAGGCGCACGGAATGCGGCTGGACCAATGCCGAAATTATTTGCCCTGGTGTCTTCTCCTTTTCTCGTCTCTCGCTCGCATTCATCAGAGCATCAATGCCGCCTGCGCGAGCATCCCAAGCCTCTCCCCACACTACCTGCGCCCTCCTGCTCACGCCATTGCCTTTTTGCTTTATGGCTTCACACCCTATTAAACTAGGGTGGCCACCTCACCTTGGGCGGGCAGTTAGTTTACCAATCGGACGGCCATTCTCCTTTGCTCATGGGCGGACACCGGCTTATGGGCGGCCTTAAGACTTTTGGGTGGCCAAGGCCTTGTAAGGACACCACATTTAGTATACACATCGGTCGTAGCATCGCCAAGCAGAATATATTTCACCAGTAGTCCTTGTCTAACAATATCTTCATGAATTTTGATGCCCCGCATTACTTTTTCTACAGTGCCATATGCCTTCAATATGCAAGTATAAGTGATTGCATTCGGAGAGTTTTCCTCTCTGCTCCAAATAGCCAGCTTCCTAGTCCTGCCTTGTTGGGTATATCCCGCGATCATTGCATTCCAAGATCCGATCGAGAGCCAAAAACTCTGAGATGGCACTCCAATCAGTGGACCCGACTAGTGCGGAACCGGCCCCCGATAAATCTTTAACAGCAGTCAATAACTTGGCAACCGTAAATCTGATCACCGATCTGAAAAGACCGATGCGCTCCACAAAGTGAGCACTTAAGCCCGACACAATCATTTCATTGTTTTCCCCTCAACTGCAGTTGCCCAATCCGGTACGGATCTGCTATTGACTCAATCTTCAAACTCACATAACTTCCTATCTATAGCTCCGCTTGATGAGCCGTAAAGACAGACCTATAGAGCACTTTGAGTACTTCAACTTTGATTAATAAATTGCATGTTATGACCTCTTCAATCATACTCACTATTAAGAATTACCAAGACATCTTTTGGCCCTTAGAGCCGCATGTGGCACACTTTCAACTTAAAAGTGGCTTGTTAGCAAGCCCTTATTACTGCTAAATAATCCTATAGGATTCAAATAAACCTGATTGGCATTCCTTTGTTCATTTGCTTGCATGGAAGAGGAGCGCCATGACATCCATCACGCTCGCTTTAGGGAACCTTATGAAGCTCAAGTATGCCTTACTCTGTCTGCACACGGAATGGTCATCAAGTTCAGGTAGTAGAACCATCTCAAAAGCTATGATGATAATAACATAACAATTGTCCAAAGATGTTAGCTGGAAGCTAGCGATGTAAGCTTATTGATCATATAACCAAAAACACTTCTATCTTAGCATACATCCAAAAACAAGTCTACCGCCAAGTAACCTGCTACAGAAAAATAAATGATATCCTTAAATGTGCAAGTTGCTCTTCAATAGATCCCACGTTCAAATGGGATAATAAGAATTTGCCCCAATAGTGGTGCAACATAATATCCTGATAAGCATACATATCCTGACTTCAAGTGTTTCTGCTCCAAATATGCTATTCCAGGATCTACGTTGCAGGCGGAATGCTGAGGCACACGGAATGTGGTCGGACCAGTGCCCTGGCGTCTTCTCCTTTCTCGTCTCTGGCTCGCGCTCATCAGAGCATCAATGCCGCCTGCGCGAGCATCCCAAGCCTTTCCCTGCACTGCTCGCACACTCCTGCTCACGCCATTGCCTTTTTGCTTTATGGCGTCACACCCTATTAAATTAGGGTGGCCACCTCACCTTGGGCGGGCGGTTGACTTACCAATCGGACGGCCATTCTCCTTAGCTCATGGACGGACACCGGCTTATGGGCGGCCTTAATACTTTTGGGTGACCAAGGCCTTGTACGGGCACCACATTTAGTATACACATCGTCCGTAGCATCGCCAAGCAGAATATATCTCACCAACACTCCTTGTCTAACAATATCTTCATGAAGTTCGATTCCCGGCATTACTTTTGACAGTGCCATATGCCTTCAATATGCAAGTATAAGTGATTGCATTCGGAGAGTTTTCCTCTCTTTGCATCTGCTCCAAATAGCTAGCTTCCTCGTCCGGCCTTGTTGGGCATATCCCTCGATCATTGCATTCCAAGCTCCGGTCGAGAGCCAAAAACTCTGAGATGGCACTCCAACCGAATGGACCAGACTAGTGCAGAACCGGCCCCCGGTAAATCTTTAACGGTCAATAACTTGGCAACCGTAAATCCGATCACCAATCTGAAAAGACCGACGTGATCCACAAAGTGAGAACTTCAGACCGGCATATTCATTTCATTCTTGTCCCCTCAGCTGCAGTTGCCCAATCTGGTACAGATCTGCAATCCGGTACAGATCTTCAAACTGACATAAATTCGTATATGTAGCTCCGATTGACGAGCCGTAAAGACAAGCATGAAGAGCACTTTGATTACTTCGACTTTGATTAATTAAATCCTAGTTATGACCACTTCAAGCATACTCACTGTTTAGCATTACCAAGACATCTTTTGGCCCTTAGAGCCGCATCTGGCACAATTTAAACTTAAAATTGGCTTGTTAGCAAGCCCTTATTACTGTTGAATAATCTTGTAGGATTTAAATAAACTTGATTGGCATTCCTTTTCTCATTTTCTTGTCATGGAAGCAGAGCGGCATGACAACGTCCAGGGCCACGATTCCTCGGATAGGTATGCAGATGATAGCAACCGTAGCAAACGCTTTAGCTTTATCACAATATGTGCATTTTTTTTTCTTTCGATGCATTGAGAAGTGTCAAAAGTGAGGTAAATATTTTATTTCACACTATGTATGTGCTACAGCACGACATCAACCCCCTCTGAACCTTCACATTATTCAGCATGTGCCAACATTTTTCCTATGTAGGTTTAATCTTCATTAAGATCCACAAATATTTGGATGTCATTTTCGTCTTCTCCAAAGTTTGGAAGATCATCCTCATCTGTAGCAATGCCATTAGTTTCTTATCATCATCTTATTGTGAATCAAAAGGATCATTATCATGTCTCCTCTTGAACCTCTTGATTCTTTTGCCTGCTATGGGAATTTTAAGCTCTATTCCATTGATCTCCCTCAAAGTATATGTAGCATTTCCATGCACATGTTTGACAATATAGGGACCAAACCACCTTTTTGCAGTTTTTCTTTGTGTGGTGTGCTGGGTGTCAAGGCTATTGTCATATATTAGGATCCAATCACCCTTCAATAGGCTTTGGTCATCGAAGCCTATGTCTTTTATCAAACCTATCTTTATTTTTCAGCCTTGCATCCTTCAATCGAGCTTTTTCAATATCTATGTCTTCTTGTCTTCTTTCCAATTTCTTTAGCAAAGCAAGCAGATTTTCTCTACTTACACCATCTTCCCAAGGTAATATGTTCCAAGTAGGAACTACGTTCTCAATTGGCATGACTGGGCTTCTGACCATACATCAATTTAGTAGGAATGTAACCAGTGAGTTGTATGGTCGGCCCATAAAGCATATGCTAGCAACCCTGGGCATTCACGCATTCTTCCTTTGCATGCCTTAGCCAAAGCTTTGACAATAGGAGGATGTCATCTTTCTCTTTTTCCATTTCCCTCTGGATTATAAGCACAAGTCAGGGCTAGCTTAATATCAATTATTGTAAAGAAATCACTTGCTTCATCTGCATCTAACTCACCTCTATCAGTGGCTATCTTTTCCACACAGTCATAGCGGAAAATACATCTTCAAGAAAAAATTTACAAACAGCTTCTATAGTTTTTATCCGCATGCATGCCCTTCCACTTGGCTTTTCAAGTCTTCTCTTGCAAGTACTAAGTATCTCATTTGCCAAAGTCCTAAAGGCATTGTGACTAGATCACCAACCCATTTATAGTGCATGACTTATGGGTATGTAGGATGCAATCCATCATGATGGCGTACATTGGAACACATTTGGCATGTGACACAAGACTCCACAAAATTTGCTACATCCTTATACATGCCTTTCCACCAATATCTTTCTTTCACTTTGAAAAAAGAAGCCCATACACCTCGATGTCCAGCATATAGGCTTTCATGAAGCTCTTTGATAATTTTGAGCTAAGTAGGATTATCACATACTGCTCGTAATGGTGTCCCATCTCTTCTTTTAGGATGTTTCCATAAGTAGCCATCCCTCAAGCAGAATCCATATGACTTTGTTCTGATCCTTGTGAATTTTGATTCAGTCTAGTCATCTTGTTTTTGTAAAGTACTCATGTAATGACCTATGAGCAACCATTCATCCTCGTAAAACTCCTCTAAAAAGAACTCAAGTGGATATACACTGCATATATCATCACACTTTGCATGAGAAATTGTGTAGAATTTTGTGTCCACTTCTTCTTCCTCATCAATCATATCATCCTCATCTTCATACCTTGCCCTTGAAAGCATATTTGCCATTGCATTATCTTTTCCTGCAATGTGATTAAATTCTGGGTTCAAGGACTTTATATAAGCAATCCACCTAAGCATAGCAATATCAAGAGTAGAGCAACTTGCAATCATCCGTAGAAGTGGTAAGCAATCAGTCTTCACAACTACAGATGCTCCAATGGAGTACTCTTTGTCACACTTTAATGATGTAAGCAACCCCCATAACTCCCTTTTTACCTATGTATATGCTCTTTGGAGAGAGCTTAGAACCTTGCCCCCAAACCTCACCACATACCTGTGTTTCTCTTCATCGTCTTGTCCTTTTGCCCATCCAATTCCAATTCAACTAGTGTCCACTGTCACAATCATGAGTCTTTCACACTCATAGTCAATCTTCCTCAAAGTTGGTGAAGACAACAACAATTGCTTCAACTTTCTCATAGCTTTTACATGTACATCATTCCATTGATACCTTTGGTTATTCCTTAGCAATTAAAAAGAGGATCTGCGACATGTGCATAATGTGGAATCCATATTAGATAGAGGACACATGCACCTAGAAACTTTCTCACCTCTGTGATATTTATGCATAGTTCCTTCGTCCTCTGTATTGCATTCACTTAGCTTAAGCTGGACAAGGTCGACGGCCATGAGGATTACAAAGATGTCACACTATAAATATTTCATCAACCCCAAACACTGACTTTTGTCGAGATAATGTAAGGTTCACTTCTTCCAGCCTTGTTAAAATTCTGTCACAATCATTGATGTGGTTTGCCATATATTTACAGTACCCCCTCAAATCCAGAGCCTCATCTTTTTTAGATAAGTTGCATTTTGATTGGAATGTCATCAAGAAAAGGCATTGTAATTTGAGGTATGAATTCACGAAGGACTTTGTTCATACCTGTTCATGATGTGCACAACCAAGTTGGTTGCTCCCTGTGGTAAGGTGCACATCCTTACAAAACCCAAGGGTGTTCTCATGGTAGTCAAGTCCCTGCTTTTCATTGCTAGTTGGAATTGATCATACCCTGAGTACAAATCCCCCATAGAATATATTGCCCTTCTTGCATATTCTTCTGCAAACTCATCTACAATTGGCCCTGTACCCATATTCTTGATTGTGACTTTGTTGACAGGTTGCATGTCTTGAATGAAGCGTAGAGCTCCATTTTTCTTTTGTACTGTGAACCATCTGCTTGATTAGGGGGCACATGAAGGTTCCAAAATCCCCATCTTTATCTTTTCATTCAGTAAATCTATAAGCTTTGGCAAGAGTGCTTTTGGCACTACAATTGGTCGTGGATTCCAACTTTTAACATGGAAAAGCTTTTACATGCAAGAGTCATTTAACATGTTAAAAGTTGAAGATGTCATTGCCTCCAACTTTTAACATCTTCAATGACTCTTACAGAAACTTGTGTCCAATTCTTTTTGGATCTCGGAGACTAGGTTGGAAAGAAGCCTGAACCATGGTTTCCTTGCAATCTGTAGGCAAACGCAGTGCCACTGGTTTCACCTTATTTTCTATAATCTTGTACTTTGTCTCCACTCTCACTTATAGATCTTTTTTCACATTGAAGAACTCCTCATCTTTGAAAGACTCAATGATCCTATATATGTCCATAGAAGCTACTTTTACCACATCATTTCCTTGTTGAAAACTAGAACCTATTATAGCATTAAGATCACCCATAGTATCTACAAAAGAAGCCTCCTTAAAAACACCTGAAATGTAATCCTATTCATCTACCAAATTATGGTTTTGTATTTTCTCTATACAGTATTTACATATTGTTTTTGTCCTTTCTTTAAATCTCCAAGCAGTGTGAAAGATACTGATCCATACTTTGCTACTAGGGCACCTAAAAGAAAAAGATTTGTCTCCCTTTGGATCATGCCAGAACCTTTTTCTTCATGTACCACTGCACTCCTGCTTTACAATGGTACTCGGCCCAAACCCCTCATCTTCCTTTGATCTTGAAACTCCTTGCGTGGTTTTGGTAGAGAATGGTCCCTTAGGTTGTCACGATTTTGCTCATGGTCAATGCAAACTGTCAAGAACTAAACAACTAGTTTTTTATCTTTTCTTTTGACCCTGGCATAGGCAGATCCATCATCCAATACTTCTGTCTCCATTCGCACTGCAGTGATGTATGGTTGTCCAAGGATTAGAGGATAGCTTGACATCTCTTGAACAAATAAATTTAGCTCACCTTTCACATCCCCTATGGTTACATTAACATTAGGAAAAGCACCATAAAGATGCCCAGATGAGTTGTTTGCAGTCCTAATCATCCACCCATGGTGAGTAATAATTGTCCACTTTCCCTTCATATAGAGACTCTTGGACATGAGGTTAATCTATGAACAATGGTCTATCAAGGCCACGTAAGGCTCCTCAAGATCTCCCACCTTAACCAAGCTTTCTTGTAGCCCTTGCCCAATGGTTCTAGAATAGTGGCTCTTGTGAGGTGCTTCATCTTCATCTTCATCTTCAAATTTAACATGCCTATTTCTACCGCTCGAAGACTGGTAGCAGCTTACAAAATTTTCATCTTCATCTATTTGTTTTACTTGTATCACATGTGTCTTTGAAGCACTCTCCTCAGCCTCTGATTGGATAGACTTTGTTAAAGCTTGTCGCTTCCTTCTTATGATATCAATGATTTCCTCGTGTAGCTCTCTCTTTGCAATGTGAAGTACTTCTCCCAATGTAAACTCCACCTTGCTATTTAAGATCCTTTCCTCTAAAACATTCTTTAAATCTGTGGGAGCTTCAATATTTGATTGTAGATTGTATGATGGGCTTTTTCCCTTGCTCTTTTCTTGATCTTGCTTCTCCTTTGGTGTTGTATCTCTCATTGTTACTTCTTGTGATGGAGGTTCCCCTGCCATGGGCTCTTGAGAGGGACCCGGATCCTTTCTTCCTCCACCTCTAGTAGCCCTCTTTGAGGGGCCTTCATCCCCATTTTCTCTCCTACATTTTCCTTCAAAAAGTGCCTTGTGGCCTCAACTCTTTGCAATGTTGGCATGCACTCACAAGGAATCTACAGGTTCATTCCACCCAGTCTCAAGAGGGATACAATCTCTAGCTTCATGTTACATTTATTTAGTCATCTTTCCCTTCATAGCTAGCTCGATCGCAGATGGCCAGACATCTTCACCATCCTCACTCACGTCTTCAATAGATTTTGACCCTTTGAGCATGACTTGACCAGCTTCAAGCCAAATGCTGATGCTTTAACCATTGAGATAGCATGGCTGGTTTCCATGTACTCAACTAGCTTTTTCATTCCTCCTTTGCCAAAGTTGGTCGCCAAGGGCTTCCCTGTTTTAGTAAGATGTATCTTTCCTTCTTTGAAGAAGACAAGATCTTTACCCAATGCATCTTTGAAGCTTTCACAGTCCCTTCTAGAATGATATGGGCTATCACACCATATGCACCTATTTAAAAACCCCTCTCTGTACAGGGAGACTTCATCTTGTACATCATTCCACCTTGTCTTCAAACCTTGTGCTGTATCTTTGTCTTCCAAGAGAAGGTCTAGCTTTTCTTTGATTTCTTTGCCCACTGCTTGTAGGAAAAGTTATACATTCTCCCAATCCAAGGAAGCTTGTTTAGTTTGTGCTATTTGAACATAGTGTCGTTCAAACTCTCTGAGAAGCTTTGTAGCAGAAATCCCTTCTTTAGGCTTTGCAACCCAATCTAAGAAAGTTCTCCTGGTCACCCTCTCAGAGTCCTCCATAAAGTAGTCTTCCTTTAGAGCAAGCTTGAATTCCTCCCAATTTCTTCCATGAGCATTTTGAATTTCCCTAATACAATCTCTGATCTTTGGGACACAAAGTAGCTCAAAACTTCGGACCATGTCTTCCTCACACACTCGGTTCAACTCCATTTCCTTCGTATAATCTCATAGATACTTTTTGATGTATTTTCCATCAAACTGGTCAATTCTCTTTACAATGGACTATAGTGCTTTTGTGGTTGAAATCTAGCTTCTTTCCGCTGCTTGTTGTTGCTGGATATACATGGCAAATGCTTGCAGAAACATTTGCATGACTACAGGATTAACATGCATCCCATGTGTCTCTTGATTTTCATCCATGGCTAACAAAGTATGTATATCAATTTACAAACTCTCACCCTAGAAACTTCGCGTCGAGCTCAACAAAAATGTCGGAATGTGTGCGGTCTAGCTGGGAAGGTGCAAAACCTCTTGCTGTGAGAGTTCGTGATGAGAGTCACAAACACTTTGTGAAAAGCATTTGTGAAGAATCACCAACCCTCTTTCTAAGGGTGACCAAAAATCCAAGAGAATTTGTGACAACAAAGTCACAAACCCTCTTTCCTACCGTGCTTGGAAATTACATGTTTTTGTAGTTGAGATTATTGATGAGTGGATCACCAAATCACATTCAGTTTCACTTAAAAAGACAATTGAAAAACACTAAAGGTCCATCCATGAAACCTCAATGCTCATACAAGGACAAATATCAATTAAAACCCAAACCTCTTTCATGGTATCATGTAGCATCGCCCCCAATTACATAGTCGTAACATCAAACAATTGAAAGGAATACTCGAGCTTCCACCTTCATGGCGACCATTTTTTGAATTGGTAGAGATTTAAGAGCTTCTAAAATGAAGCCCGCACTGACAAGGGGAAACCCTAATTCACTCCCTCGCAAGATCAGATACATGATTAGAAAGAGGCGGGACTGCCCTACACATAGATTGAGCAACCATAGAAGCAATGCACAATAGAGCAAAATTGCTGGTCTTTTTCTTTTTGTAAAAAACAGCCCTCCCTCTCTTAACCACGGATTTTTCAGCTGATGTGTCAATTTTTAGGCCATTCTGGACCAAAGCTATGCCATTTTTAGCTCATTTTGCCACTTTAGACCAAAAGTAGGACATTTTCAGCTCATTTTTGAGCCAAAAAATTATCACTTTTTATGCGAAAAATCCCAAACGGAGTCAGGAAAATCCCTAAATTTATGGGATCACTGGCATAAGCATAAAAATCATAAATAATCATCATTTTTAATCAATATATCATTTTGGGTAACTTTCCATGCAATTGTGGCAATCGTGCATGTTAGCTGCTATTTTTGGCAGTTTCTTGTCCACATCAGTCTTTATAGACGAGATGAGTGTGCCACCATGAAACACTTGGAATATGTACATTGTCAAACCAAATCATCAATATTATCAAGTGGAAAAGCACGCAAAGGCACCACGTCTAGGGCCACGATTCCCCGGATAGGTATGCATATGATAGTGACCGCAACAGACACTTTAGCATATATCAGATTATGTAAATTATTGTTTTTCTTTTCATGCATTGAGAAGTGTCAAAGTGAGGTGAACGTTTTTATTTCACACTATGTACGTGCCACATCACGACACCTCGAATATCGACATGCGTACCAACGATCAAAAGCTTGTTTTAAATATAAAAAAGCACCGATGTAAGCGTCAATTTGGGCATCAATATTGTATCGTCATTATATATACCGTTATATTGATCATCAGGATACACAATGTTATACACATTGATATTCGTGCTTAAACGAGCGTTGAAATTAGAAAAACTTTCAGACAATTATTGTGAGGTGCATATAAGCACCCATTCTCATAGCTCTTTCAACACTGCTATCGGTGCTCATACCTACGCTGATTCAAGTACCTACACCGGCGTCAAAACTTGTTAAAAAAATTAATCGAGAGAGGATTGGCAAGGAATGTTGCATGTACTACAGCACCAAGAACCAACCCTCTTTGCCCAAGGGAAGGGTGCAAAAGCAACCGCACTCCATCTACATTTTGACACTGAAGAGCAAGAAGTACATTCAGTACTAATGAGCAAAATTGTAAGTATCACAAAAGCACAAAATCAAAACCATAAACATGACAAGTTTCCTAAAGCATAACCATAACGTCAACTCCCAAACCGTAAGTGGAACAACATGAAGATTTTCTAACCACAACTAAAACACGACTTGAAAATCGTATCTATAATGATATGAATATTTTGAACCATAACAACAAGAAGATTTAAAAACCATAAATGTAACTTGATTCCAAAATTGTTCCCATATTCACAACATAAATGCAAAACCATAACCGTAACCTGATTGCCATACCATAACCATAATTGTAAATGGAATGCAAAAGCGTAAGCATAACCTGATTTCAATACAATAACCATAATTGTAAATAGAATGCAAAACCATAACCATAACCTCATTGCTACACCATAACCATAATTGTAAATGGAATGTAAAATCAAGTGCATAAACGTCAAATTATACATATATACAATGAATATGGTCATCAGGATGACCATAACTACAAAAAAGCATACATGGATGATGTTATCCTCATATATGGTATTGCCTCCTAGTCGACAGCCTTTTTCTCCTCTTGAAGCTGGGAAAAAAGAGCCACAAGTCCATGCTTGTACCCATACTTCTCCTCTCCGTGTGTCGGAAAGCGCTTCACGGTAAATTCCTACAAAATATATAATTAACCATAAGATAAATATTCACATAATATATACATATACGTCAATTCAAAGCGTATGCATAATACTTACAAACTCATGACAAAGAGTGTTGTAGCATCCACTTTCATGATGTGGCACTCCAACAAATTCTAAACATGCTCTAGCTACATTTCTCTAATGTTGAAATCTCTCGAGATGGTCCTCTGTCTCTTGTGAAATCATTTTCCACTCCTTTGCATCCAACTAAGCTAGATTTGGATTTTTGGCCATGTAAATGTCTCTCACCTCTGATCCACGGAGCAATGTTTTGCCAATTTCCACGCTCAATATGTAGTCATTTGAAACATTATTGTACCCCTCTACCAGCTTGTAATCTCACTGATTCGCCTCGACAATGTAATTCTTGAACTCTCTATAAATGGTCTCGCCGATGCAATTCTTAATCTCATCATCGTGATCATCCCAAGTCTCCATCATAGAGTGGCACAATTGCATTGTATAGAGTTATGAAATCCTTTGTCGCATGGCCTTTCTAACCATATTTATGACAACATTCCCATCTGTGGTCTTGTATGCCTTGCTGGGGTCATGCTCATGTGATCCCTAAGGTGTACCTCGTTTGATCTCTCAGTGTTGTGGACACATCAGAACAACCGCTTCCACAATAACCACGACCTCCAAAACGACACCTACCTTGTCTCAAAGAAGAAAGAGTCATCAATGTAGGGGATATGGTCGACTGAGTCATCAATGTAGGGGATATGGTCGGTGTAGGGATCACACTTGTCCTGGTTGTGGAGAGGATTGTAATAGGTCTAGAGGGACCAACTCCCCAAAGGTTCTATGTGTAAGCAACCTACTTTGGTGTAAACTCTTGGGGGGTTCACCGTTCAGTACCCCCTTATATAATATATCTAAATGAATAAAATGACCCATTATTTTAATGTATCTCTATTAAATTGCCTTAAATTTTGGATTTTAAAACCCCTCTTATTGAATGCACGTTAATTATACATCAAGATGATTACATAGTGCACCCCTCGAGCTTTGTGTTGTTTGCTATTCAGGATATTAGCTGCCCCAAAACTAAAGGACAAAAAGTTTAAAAGTTAGAACTCTATAAAAACACTAAAAATTACCTTTTGATTGCAAAGACTCTTCCAAAATTTTCATCAAAATGCAAAATTTTAATAGAAAATCACCACATAGAGTTTTTTGTAAATGGGCCGGCTTCCAATACATAGGCTTTCCATTTTATTGAAGCACAAAAACACCTTTAGAGATACTTGTGCTAGCTATGTTATACTTTAGGGGTCACTAACTTGGATTTTAGGGTGATCTAATGCCAATTTCATGGAAACTGCCAAAAGCACCACACTTTTTGGGCTCAATTTAGGTTTAAAAATGTTATTCACATCCAAGTCTAAAGGTGGAATCAATAACCCCCAGAAAGTCTAATTTGTTGAAGGTCATAAGCTAACTTTGTGGATATAGAGCACTTTAGAATGGGTAATCCAATAATCTACAATTTCTACTAACATAATGTCAACAACTATGAATTAAAAGAATTGATTCATGAGATGATTTTGTCTAATTCAGTCATTTTCTATCAAAAGCACCCATAGAATAAGATTGATTCAAAGTTTGAGGTGCCACAATGCACTCTTCGTCTTACTCTAATAGCAAGATATCTTGAAAACTTGTTTCTTACCTTCATTGACACAAGATAGATGTACATGGCTCAATTTGACATACTAACTAATTTGAATCTTGTGGAGATCATTTTTAATATTTTGAGAATTTTAATTTGGACTGATATTTTTTTTATTTTAATTTAGATCCAATGCACTAACTCAATGAGTTTATAGATTATTGTGCTTCTAATGTCATCTGTCAGACAATATTTTATGGCAATTCATAAGATAAACTGTGAAAATTTGTGCCAATCGTGAGACTTTAAGAGCACTAACATTGTGATCTCTAGTAAAATACGTTTTCAAACGTCACATGCATTCAATAGGAGTCTTCTATTTTGTGGTAACCCATACCCAAGTTAGTAAGAAGATTTTTGTGGTTGGATGGAAAGGAGGCATGTGATTGCCTTCTGGCAAGATTTTCTCATTGAGAAACCTATCATTACATCAACAAGTAAACACAACTATCATGTTATTGAGTTTTAATTTAACTTAACCTTAAGGATAGAGTATATCTACTTGAAAAGATTTGTGCCACTCATGTCAGACCACCCATAAACAGACTGAAAATCGAGCATTGCCAAAGTGGTACTGAGAACTAAGATTTTTGCACCATTGTAAAGCGGCATGCATACAAGAGTCTACATAATCTCACCTTCTTTATTGTTTCTCTCATATCGTCCATATGGATGGGATGACTGAGTATAATTTGCAATGTTTCCTTGAATGTTGTCGGCACCTTGGTTTTCAATGATGGAGTCCATGTCAAAGAGCGCATCCAACATTTGCTTCATCTCAACTTCTTGGCATGTGGCTTTGAGTATTGGTGGGGTAAATTCCACCAGTGGCTCTTTTTTTGATATCGCCTTCTCTATGATGAAGTTGGAGCAATGTCTATTTGTGGGGGTTGATCGAATGCCTCTAGACCATGAGATCGATAATAGAGATATTATAGTTTCTCTATGGGAAATAGATTTTTCTTGCCTATATGGTGATCACAATTTTTTGTTTTCGAAAGATCAGATGCTTGCATTGCACACAAGGACATGCCATCCTATCATCCATAATTAATCTACCAATGATGCAACAAATAAACAAATCACTCTTGTCATAAACCCCAACTCAAAATGTTCTATTTTAAAGCACTGTAGTTTTGATTACACCAAGCTTATCAAGTGTTTTTGCGTTTTTTAAGTTCGTTTGTGTTTTTTAAGACCATTTACATTTTTGAAGTCTGTTTTGCGTTTCTATCATTTATGCTTTTTCTACCATTTGTCGCTAGCTCTAACTACGTCACATTCTCTGGCCATGCTCGATCCGTGTACACATCGATATAGAGGTGCATGAAGATTAGGAACACCGAGAAATAATCTCGTATATATTGATCAATGTCGATCTAATATAGACCGCCATTTCTAAATATCATTTGCGTTTTTAAAATTTGTTTGTGTTGATGGAGCAAAAGACATCGTGTGCACACTAACTCACCCCGACACCTTAAATCAACACAAGGAATTAACTTAAATTCCACACCACACACACCACCACTCAAGATCTCAATGAAAGTCCTCCCCACTATCCCTATTCAAACTCCAAACATATAGACCTACAAGCCCTTCCATGTCCGCAAACACTACAAGGTTAGTCGGGTTGATCAACGCTGAAATCACACTTGATGGTGACCAAATTATACAAGAAAAAACATCAAAAACTCAAAAACACCAGCCACAAAATTCCTCTTCAAAACATTTTAAAAGCTTCACCAAACTCCACTATATTGGCGTCTTTGGAGTAGCCTCAACCCTAATGGCACCAATATAGAGTCACATAGTCTTGCAAAAAGCCGCACCTTCTTCCCTCGATTCCTCAGACACACACATTTATGGAGACCTCAAAACTTTCATAGACTCTCTCCAATGAAAATTAAAGGTAAGAGCCTCTCATTCACCCCTCCACACACTCAAAAATAGGACGCAAATGAGACGAAACTACACGAGACCATCTGCAGAAACCCTGCTTTCTCCCACACATAGAGGGGTGAAAGTGTTGATATTGCACTTCAAAAGTTCTCCTCAGCCTCAATATTCATGGAACTATGAGTGATGCGGCAGGTTGAAGCCTGTTCACACCATTTTTGACCATTTTTTAACCTTTTGAAGCCCAATTTTGACTGTTGATAAGCACTTTCTGCGAACAAAATACCAAACGAACTCTAGAACCCACCAAATTTTGTAGTCTTTGTCCTTGATACACAGAGTTAATTTTCACATTCCCACATTCCACTTTCAGATCCTTCTAGGGAGATTCATGCACCACTACATATCAGGTGCGGCAAATAGACAATTATCGCATTATTTACATCTTAACAATCTCAAAAAAACTCTCTAGATCTAAAATAATCAACTTGGGGCCACATCTAAGGCTTCAATACCCTATCCAAGCATGTATATGTACCTGACTACCGGGGACTATTTACAATTTGTACATGTCGCATCATTCTTAAAACTTGAAACCACTTTGAAAATCTCCCAAATGAATATATTTACATTTCATTTTTTACATATGAACATGCATATACACGGTAATTTGTACACGCCAAAAGCGGTCTATCATCATTGCCCACCATCTAGGGAGAGCATTTATGCTCAACCAAGAGACTATTTTCATCAGGAACCACATCCCTTACAAAATATTTCTTCAATTTTTAACCATTTATTCTATAGCACAAATGTTTACTAGAGAGCCTTTCCAACTCATATGTGCCATTAGAAAATACATGCTTCACTCTGTACGGCCCCAACCTTTTGTCCCTCAACGTCTTCTGAAAAGTGAAATTCAAGCAAGAATCGTACTTCATCATCATATCTCCCTATTTAATTTCCTTTTTTGGAAACCTCTTATTCAGTTTCCCCATCCTCGTCTCTCATTGTTGAAGGTAACAATCATTGGCTTTCTCTCTATTCATTTGCAACAACTCTAGAGCAAGAATTCTTTCTTGCAACTTGTCTTTATGCTCACCTTGCATTCTACACAACAACTTCAATGCATCCAACAACGCCTCTATGGGCATTAGAGATTACTTTCCATGAACAAAATCATATGGTGTAAAATGTGTGGACACTCTATACGCAGTTATATAAGCCCACAAACACTTTTTCAGGTCCAATTCCCACTATTTGGGATGCTCTCTAGCATATTTTGATAGCATCTTCACAATCTGAACATTGCCGTTTTCAACCATCCTATTGCATTTGCCTATGCTAAATTACCAATTTCTCCATAAGAGCACTAACAATTGTCCCCCTAAACCTTGGTCGATGATCATTATGATAACCATAGAATCCCCGAACCTACAACCCACCTATTCATACACAAAAGAAGCCACCCTTCCTATCATTGCATCTTTCACCGCTGTCGTGCCACTCCGCTCCCATGACAAGAAAATGAGCAAAGGAATGCTGATCAAGAGTATTTGAACAGTTATAAGGGCTCGCTAACAAGCCAATTTATGAGTTGAAAGTGTGCCAGATGTGGCTCTAAAGGTCATAACATGTCTTGGTAATGCTAAATAGTGAGTATGCTCGATTATTGAAGTGGTCATAGCTGGGATTTTATTAATCCAAGTTGAAGTACTCAAAAAGCTCTACATGCCTGTCTTTATGGCTCGTCAATCGCAGCTATGGGTAAGAAGTTATGACAGTTTTAAGTTGAGTCAATAGAGCAGATCTGTACCGAATTGGGCAACAGCAGCAACTGAAGGGACAAGAATAAAATGAATGCGCCGGGCTGAAGCGCTCACTTTGTGGAGTGCGTCGGTCTTTTATAATTGGTGATTGGATTTACGGTGCCAAGTTATTGGTTGTTTAAGATTTACTGGGGGTCGGGTCTGCACTAGTCCAGTCTACTCAGTTGGAGTGCCATCTGGGAATTTTTGACATTGACCAAGTTTCGGGACGTCATGCAGCAATGATTTGGTTGATATGTTGAGCCTGACAAGAATACTATTTATTGGAGTTTGCTTAGATCTCGATGATGATGTAAGTCGCGGGCCGCTAAAGAAAGATGTTGATGGAGGTAATGCCTTAACCAATATGTATGCCAAAAGTAGTCCTCATATGGAAGCACATGATGTCTTTAAGATATGCAAAAATGGCCACGGCAAAACGAGGCTCCGGCTAATTTTCACCGGGTGCGAAGGGAAGGCCTTTGTCCTAATCCATTCACCCATGCTAGCAAAAAAGACCTTCTGGCCACCCACCTTAAGGGCTTGGCCAATGCCTGCCTAATTTAACTAAGGGCCGCCCACTTTAGGGTTTTAATGTGAACAAAAGAAAAAACAAAGGAGGTCAATGGCGGGCTGGCAGCGAACAGACCGCAGGGGGGAAGAATCGGGCTCGCGTTGGCCAACTCAGGCCTCAGATGCCCCTGCCACAGAGTCAAAAAGTGCTGAAGGACGCCTCGCGCACAGTTTTGGCACCAGCCGCGCTGGATTTAGTGAAGGTTTGATTTTGGCCTGCCACATCATTAAGCAGCCAGTCCCATTAGCGATATCGCTAATGGGATGGCTAAAAAAAGAGGGCCCATGCAAACGAAAGGGACCGTTCTCTTCATCATCTTGGAGAGAGAACCCAAGCCCCAAGACGATGAAGAGAACCGTCCCTTTTGTTTGCATGGGCCCTCTATTTTTAGCCATGCCGTTAGATATATTGCTAATGGGACTGGCTACTTAATGACGTGGCAGGCCAAAATCAAACCTTCACCAAATCCCGCTTGGCTGGTGCCAAAACTGTGTGCGAGGCATCCTTGAGCACCTCTCGACTCTGTGGCGGGGGCATCTGAGGCGTGATTTGGCGAGCGCGAGCTCGATTCTTCCCTCCCTACGCTCTGTTCGCTGCTGGCCCGCCATCGACCTCCTTTTTTTTTTCTTCTCTTCACATTAAAACCCTAAAGTGGGCGGCCCTTAGTTAAATTAGGCCGGCATTGGCCAAGCCCTGAAGGTGGGCGGCCAGAAGGTCTCTTTTGCTAGCATGGGTGAATGCATTAGGAGAAAGGCCTTCCCTTCGCACCCGATAAAAATAAGCGAGCGCCTCGTTTTGTCGTGGCCATTTTTGCATATCTTAAAGACATCATGTGCTTCCATATGAGCACCACTTTTGGCATACATATCGGTTTAGGCATTGCCTCCATCAACATCTTTCTTTAGCCGCCCGCGACTTACATCATCATCGAGATTTTTGTTGCCTAGTTTAGCGTTGTAGACCTTGCCACAAGCCATTAAAATGCAAGTGTAGGTGATTACTTTTGACAAAAGACTCACGACTCTGTATCTGCTTAAGCCATAGCCGTGTTGGGATTTCCTGCTATAAGCAAACTCCAATAAATAGTATTCCAAATCATTGCTGCATGACATCCCGAAACTTGGTCGATGTCAAAAATTCCCAGATGGCACTCCAATTGAGTAGACCCGACTAGTGCGGACCCGGCCCGCGGTAAATCTTAAACGGCCAATAACTTGGCAACCGTAAATCCAATCACCGATTTGAAAAGACTGACGCAATCCACAGAGTGAGCGCTTCAGCCCAACGCATTCATTTTATTCTTGTCCCTTCAGCTGCTACAATTGCCCAATCCGGTACAGTTCTGCTTCTTACTCAACTTAAAATTGTCATAACTTCTTACCCTAGCTCCGATTGACGAGCCATAAAGACAGGAATGTAGAGCTTTTTGAGTACTTCAACTTGGATTAATAAAATCCCAGCTATGACCACTTCAAGAATACTCACTGTTTAGCATTACCAAGACATCTTCTGACCTTTAGAGCCACATCTGGCACACTTTCAGCTCATAAATTGGCTTGTTAGCAAGCCCTTATAACTGTTGATTAACCATGCAGGATTTGAATACTCTTGATCAGCATTCCTTTGCTCATTTTCTTGTCATGGGAGTGGAGTGGCACGACAGTCACCCCCTCTGAACCTGCACAGCGTCTGGTCTATGCCAACTGGTCTTCAAGCTGCATCTTCTATAAGTACCTTAAGCTACTTGTCATCAAGCTCACACAGTTGATAAAGCTATGTAAAACAAAAAGAAGGTGTAAATCATAACATCAATAGTCTAGCTCAATTATCTGGTAGTTGTCCCATCACAGTCCTTGAACCGTAGTGGTTGTATCTTCAAGCTTTCAATTATAAAAAAAATATGCTTAGTGAACCCCGCCAAACTCAAGTGCTCTAGTTACTTATCCACACGGCTTGACCATCAGATCTCTTTAAGGAACCCTATCAAGCTCAAGTATGCCTTACTCTGTCTGCACATGGAATGGTCGTCAAGTCCTTTACTTCAAGTTTTGGTAGCAGAACCATCTCAAAAGATGTGAAGATACTATAACAATTGTCCAAGATGTCAATTGGAAGCTAGCCATGTAAGCTTATTGATCATATAACCAAAAACACGTCTGTCTTAACATACATCCAAAAATAAATCTACTGCCAAGTAACCTGCTCTACAGGAAAATAAATGAAGTCTTTGAATCTGCCAGTTGCTCTTCAACAGCTCCCAAGATCAAATGGGATAATAAGGAATTGCCCCAATAGTGGAGCATCATAATATCCACATAAGCACACACAATCTGAATCAATCAACTTCAAGAATCTCTGCTCCAAGTATGCTATGCCAGGATCTAGCTGAAAGAAACCACCATGTAGATCCAAGAATACCCATCCATAGTGTACCTGCTTTGGAAGATCTTTCGAATCACCTAGATCAAATACCATTAAAATCACATAGCATTGATGGCCTCTGCAATATACTAGAGATTCACCTGAATCATAGTGCAACAGCCACATCTCATAAACTTTTGGTAGCTTAAGGTCGTTATTAGTAAGAATTAAAGAATTCTGACTGCCTTTTACTGGTAGCCAGGACATCACTAACATAAGAATTAGGAATAATATCCAAATCCAGCCACATTTGGCCCATTCCCCAAAGAAATGAAAAATATTGTGCACGTTATGCAGCATCAGGGATGATTTAACATCATCACCCCCTCTAGCTTCACAGCCATTACGAAAAATCTTAGGACCTTTTGGACCTGTATCATCAGAGAGATTTTTACCTGGCTCTTGAGGTTGATAATGAATAATAGAAAATCTTCATCCATAACATCCTTGGGAATATCATCCTTGGAAGTCTCTGCATTCTTCAAAGCTATAAGAGTTGGCTCCTCTTGCAGCCCATAAATAAGAATAGATGTAAAATCCATGTCAATATCCTGTTCACGATCACCATGATCTAGGTAATCTTCAATATCATTCTGTGCTTCCTCATCTGCATCCATGCTACTTAGCAAGCCATTATAACTTGAAAAAGGTTCTTCAGGCACCCCCTCTGAAGGGGTACATGCATCACAAAGCTCTCCGAAACTGCTATAACCTTCTTCTTTAGATTGGGCCAAAAACCCATCAATTATGGAATCTGCTTCTGTGATAATTGAATCGGCAAACATATTGCCAGAAGAACCATAAGCTCATTGGCATTATCAGGTACATCCTCTGTTAGGTTCACAATCTCCACCACTTCATCAACTATTGCATGTTTAATGGATTTGTTTTTGCAATCATCTGTAATAAATATGCTACCCTACTCAGCTTAGTGCCGATAGAACCATTAAAATCATGTAGTGGCTCATCTTCTTGATAAACTTGTTGAGAGCATCCCATGCCAAGGTCAGTAGCTTGAAAAAATTTTGTTGTACAGTCTGGCTCTTCACAAGAACCATTATTCGAGGTGCTCACGGTACTCTTAATTCCAGTTAAGCCATCGTAATCATCATTAATTAATCACTAATGGAGCCTTAATGCTCCTTACAAGTTGAAAAGTGGCTTAATCCAAGTGCTAATCAAGAAAAGTGATAATGACCTGCTTGATTCTTCCTTCTACTTCTTTCAGCATAGGAGATTCTTCTTCCAATGGCCGTTTGATTTGGTTTTTGCTTCCCTTCTCGAATGGTTAATGGTGGATTATAAGCTTTGACCTGGTTTAGGGAATTGTCTTAGAGAATTCCAATTAATCGATTGGTTAAGCTTGGCTTGGAGATTCGAGAAGTTTTGGCTTAAGCAGGTTATGCAAGCCTGGTTTAGAGCTTATGATAATCCGGGTTAAGGAGTCTGCTTAGGCTTGGCTAATGCTTAAGATTGATTGCTAACGAGATTGAGAGTGGCTTGGTTTAAGGAGATAAGAGATTATGGTCATCAAGGCTAAAGCTTCTCTTAATGAGATTGGAGATTATGGTTGATTTTTGAGAGCTTGGCTTATCGCTTTCAGAAATTAGGCTTGAATGGAATATGTCGTTAAGAATCGGTTAGTGGGAGCTTAAGGGATTGAGCTTGAGGTTCATGAGATTAAGGATTGATTAAGGGATTAAGAGCTTTAGTGAGAGCTTAGGAGATAATCCGAGAGAGGGATCATGAAATTCCCAGCGATTTATGAGAGCTTATGCCTCCCCTTCCTCCTTCAGAGAGAGAACTGAACCCCCAAGATGATGAAGAGAACCCTCCCTTTTGTTTGCATGGGCCCTCTATTTTTAGCCATCCCATTAGCAATATCTCTAATGGGACTGGCTGCTTAATGATGTGGCAGGCCAAAATCGAACCTTCACCAAATCTAGCACGGCTGGTGCCAAAACTGTGTGCGAGGCATCGCTGAGCACTTTTTGACTCTGTGACGGGGGAATCTGAGGCCTGAGTTGGCCAGCGCAAGCCCGATTCTTCCCCCCCTGCACTCTGTTCTCACAGCCAGCCCACCATCGACCTCCTTTTTTTTTTCTTCTTTTCACATTAAAACCCTAAAGTGGGCGGCCCTTAGTTAAATTAGGCGGGCATTGGCCAAGCCCTGAAGGTGGGCGGCCAGAAGGTCTTTTTTGCTAGCATAGGTGAATTCATTAGGAGAAAGGCCTTCCCTTCGCACCCGATGAAAATAAGCGAGAGCCTCGTTTTTCCGTGGCCATTTTTGCATATCTTAAAGACATCATGTGCTTCTATATGAGCACCACTTTTGGCATACATATCGGTTAAGGCATTGCCTCCATCAACATCTTTCTTCAGCCGCCCGCGACTTACATCATCATCGAGATTTTTTTTGCCTAGTTTAGCGTTGTAGACCTTGCCACAAGCCATTAAAATGCAAGTGTAGGTGATTAGTTTTGGCAAAAGACTCTCGACTGCATATTTGCTTAATCCATAGCCGTGTTGGGATTTCCTACTATAAGCAAACTCCAATAAATAGTATTCTTGTCAGGCTCAACATATCAACCAAATCATTTCTGCATGACGTCTCGAAACTTGGTCGATGTCAAAAATTCCCAGATGGCACTCCAATTGAAGAGACCGAACTAGTGCGGACCCGGCCCCCGGTAAATCTTAAACGGCCAATAAGTTGGCAATAACAAAAATCTCGATGATGATGCATCGTGTTTTCATAAAATGAACAGCTGGATCCATGAAGGATTCCACTGTGAAAAACATAATTTTTCTTATAAATATATCACCACCAATGTTTTTTAGGACAAAAATGCTTCTACAAGGGGGGGAGTAATGTTAGGCCAAGGGCCACCCTGGAGGTCAAGGACCGGGCCAAGGTCTCAATGTCAATGGAGATAGGATCCTAGGGGAAAGGCCTATAAAGGGAGGTTGTGTAGAGGATCAAGGAAAGATAGTCCCAAGGTCTCACAGAAAGTTTGGTTTGGCAGATTGCTATCTACACTTAGACCCTATAGTTGAAGGAGTACGAGCGGAAGTGCGACGCGAGAAAGAGTGCGAGAAGAAGAGCACGACGATATGGTGAACTCGCTCTACTGTAATGTGTAGAGCATAGTGAGTTCTTATTAGGTTTTTACAAAAGAATATGTGTACATACCTGGCGGCCTGCCCACTTACCTGGGCGACCACATTGGGCTTTATACCCCAACAACCTCCCACTTAAAGTCCAACGTGGTACTTTAAGTGTGAGAGAAGCTACTATACAAGCTAATATACAAGAGATGTAGAGAAGTGATGTACTACCCTACACCGAACTGCTTGCGAAAATGCGCAAAGCTCTCTGAGGGAAGTCCCTTTGTAAGTAGATCAGCAGGATTTTCTGTGGTGTGAACTTTGACAAGCTGAAGTTGCTTATCCTCGAGCATTTCCCTGATGAAATGATACTTCACATCCACATGCTTTGTCTTTGAGTGATAAACTGGATTGCGAGCCAATTGTATAGCACTTTAACTATCACAATATAACACAGGCATCTCTTCTTTGATTCCCAAATCTGTTACTAGTCGATTAAGCCAAATTGATTCTTTGCATGCCTCTGATGCTGCAAAATATTCAGCCTCTGTAGTAGACTGAGTAACACAATCTTGTAATCTAGAACGCCATGATACTGCTCCACTAGCCAATGTAAAGACATACCCTGACGTAGACCTTCGGTTGTCTAAGTCACCTGCATAATCTGAGTCTGTAAAACCCTTTACACTTAGCTCCTGACTCCCATAGCATATACGCATACTCTTTGTAGCTTTCAGGTATCTCAATATTCCTTTCACTGCCTCCCAATGTTTCTTGCCTGGGTTTGACATGTATCGACTTACTACTCCCACTGCAAATGCAATGTCTGGGCGAGTAGCAATCATTGCATACATCAAACTACCCACTGCAGACGCATATGGAATCTTATCCATTTCAGCCTGTTCTTCCTCAGACACAGGACAATCTTGTTTGCTAAGTTTCACATATGGTGGCAATGGAACACTCAGTGCCTTTCCCTTCTCCATATTGAAACGTTGCAAAAACTTGTCAATATACTCTGTTTGACATAACCAAATCAACTTCTTTGATCTGTCTCTCTCAATGCGCATACCAAGTATATGACTTGCCTCACCCATGTCTTTCATGTCAAACGATTTTGCCATCTTTGACTTCAAAGCTGAAATTTCTTCCAAGTGCTTGCCAGCAATCAACATGTCATCCACATACAAAATAAGGATCAGCCAACTACCATCCTTAGCCTTCTTTGTATATAGACAGTGATCGAACTCACTACGTTTGTAGCCTTGAGAAAGCATAAACTTGTGGAATTTATGGTACCATGCCCTCGGTGATTGTTTTAAGCCATAAAGACTCTTTAACAACTGGCATACCCAATCTTCCTTGCCTTTCTCAACAAACCCTTCTGGCTGCTGCATGTAAATTTCCACATCTAAATCACCATGCAAGAACGTTGTCTTGACATCCATTTGGTTCAACACCAAATCTAATATGGCAACCAATGCAAGAAAGCATCTCAATGTAGTCATCTTGACCACCGGAGAGAAGACTTCATCAAAGTCAATGCCTTGTTCTTGCTTAAAGCCCTTGGCAACAAGCCTTGCTTTGTACTTTGGCTGACTATCATGAGCGGTGATCTTATACCTGTAAACCCATTTACAAGGTAGAGCCTTTTTGCCCTGTGGTAATTTAACTAGCTTCCATGTCTTGTTTTTATGCAGAGCTGTCATCTCTGACTGCATGGCCAATTGCCAATTCCCGGAGTCCTTCATTTGCACTGATTCCTTGTAACATGAAGGCTCATTGCAATCAGTCAACATGACATAGTTCATAGATAGAACAAACCTATCAGGAGGTCGCGTGACACGTCCAGATCTACGCACAATAGGTGGCTCAGACTCAGCAACAACCTGTGGTTCCACTCTATCCTATCCTTGCTCTTCTTGAGCCCTGACATTTTGTCTTGCACGTGCAGGTCCATCTTCTTGGAAGACAACTCTTCTAATCTCCTCAACCCTCTCTGGTTTAGAATGATATTTGGATTCATTAAAGTGAACATCATTGCTGCGGACAACCTTTCTGGATTAGGGATCCCAAAGTGTGTACCCCATCTCACCAGAATTACCATAGCCTAGAAAGATGCACTTTCTACTCTTTGGCTCAAGTTTGTTCCTAAATTCCTTTGGAACGTGAGTATATGCCTCACAGCCAAACACTCTGAGATGCTTGTATGAGGGCATTTTGCTTGACCATACCATCTCTGGCACTGAATCCTTCTGCAAAACCTTTCTAGGAGATCTATTTACAAGATGAATAGCTGTTGATACAGCTTCAGCCCAAAACCCATTTGGCAGCTGTGCATTAAACAACATACTTCTGACCTTCTCTTGTATGGTCCTATTCATCCTCTCAGCAACACCATTTTGAGGAGGATTGTAAGGAGCAGTAAGTTCACGTTTTATACCTTTTGACTCACAAAAGTCTTGAAAGGCCTTTGAAACATACTCTCCACCATTGTCAGTGCGTAAGCATTTAAGCTTCTTGCCACTCTGATTCTCCACAAGTGTCACAAACGTTTTGAAAACACTAAACGCTTCATCCTTGTGCTTGAGAAAGTAAACCCATACTTTCCTCGAGTAATCATCTATAAATGTCATAAAGTAAGAAGCTCCCCCTAGAGATAGGTTAGGCATAGGTCCACCCAAATCACTATGAACAAGTGCCAACTGTGTATCTCTTCTACTGCTTCTATGCTTATGTGGCTGCTGTGTTTGCTTACCATACAGACAATGTTCACAGAATTCAAAATCATTAAATGAAAAGCCAGGCAAATAACCAGAACGAGACAAGATTTCCATTCCCTTCTTGGACATATGTCCTAACCGGCTATGCCACAAAGAAACGTTCGGCTGCTCGGTTACATTGATTACATTTTTAGAGACATTTGATACATAAATCATGTAAAGTCCTCCAGAATTTACTCCATGTGCTACTGTCATAGAACCCTTGGATATCTTCCACATGTTCTGTCCAAAAGTGGTAACGTAGCCAGCATCATCAAGTAAACCTGTGCTGATCAAGCTCTTTGTAATTGCAGCGTGAAAGAAGATCCATTCTGAAACCTCAATTGAATATCTCCAACACCTAAGATCTCACATGTCTGCCCATTGCCTAGCCGAACATGATCTTTAGTGGGCACATAAGAGGTAAACCACTCCTTGTTTGGAGACACATGAAGTGATGCCCCTGAGTCTATAATCCAGTCACTCAGTGCATTTCCATCAGATGTTGTAAGAAGAGCTGAGTCCATTGTATTCTTCAAGAAGTAGATGTCTCCTGACACTAGACTGTCATCCACTGCAACAGTGTTTGTCACATTTATTTCTTGAATCTTCACTGAGGACTTGTTCTTCTCACCATGGTCTTCAGCTTTCTCTTTGCCTTTTTCTGCTTTCCATTCTCTGCAGTCTCTTTTCATGTGACCCTTCTTGCCACAATGGTAGCATTCTATGTCACTCTTGCCTTTAGCACTGCGGGACTTGCTACGAGACTGATTCCTCTTTCCACCTTTGTACTTTTCTTTGGTCCTTCCCCTGACAACTAAGGTTGTTCCTTTGCGTTTGTCCATTGTCTTTCTATTGGTTTCTTCAGTAAGCAAACTTCCTTCTACACCTGCTATGTTCAAACCATCTGGAGGTGCAGAATTACTCAAAGCTGTGCGAAAAGTGTCCCAACTTTCCGGCAATGTGATCAACAGGAACATAGCTCTAACAGGTTCATCAAACTTGACACCTTGAGCTGACAACTGACTGTAGATTGTGTTGAATTCATTCAGATGATTGGACATAGGTGTCCCTTCTTTCATCTTCAAGTCAACAAGATTCTTAAGCCAGTATACCTGTGAAGCTACACTCTGCTTCTCATAAAGATCACTCAGCTTTAACCATGCTTGATAAGCCGACATCTCGTCTGCTACATTGAAGTAAACGCTTTCTGCCAAAGTCAGCATAATGGTAGAAAGTGCCAATTCATCCATTTCGCTCCATTCATCTTCGTCCATATCTTCTGGTTTTATCCCCTTGAGCTTTATAGGTTTTATCTGCTTCTTTTGTACCAACACGTGCCAGATCTGCTTCTTCCACAATGGGAAATTGGTTCGATCCAGCTTCTTGATATTGTAAAGAGCAGTGTCCTGTGATCCAGCCATAGCTACGCTTCACAGTGGTTTACTTTCCTGGGAAAAATTCGGCAGAGTTTCCCCTGTAAACTGACCTCTGAACCAATATCAACCTCTCAAATGAACCAAGAAAGCTTCAGATTCTGCATAAATTTCGGCAAAGTCTCCTTTGTAAAATGGCTCTTGTGTACTCAAAAACAGACCAAAAAACAGCTCAAAAAACACTTTCTCTCTGACACTGTAAGCTGCGGATAAACCTGTCCTACACCTGTACTGTCTCTCACTGTCCTGACACTATCCTGTAAGCATAGACTGTGACAATGCCTCAATGGCAGTAAAGCAAAGATGCAATCCCAACTGTCTAACTCACAGTCAATACATCCTAGCTGCCCATCTAAGGGTGCTCGAGGGATCGCTCCAAGACCTGTATCACCGAAAGGATCTCAACATTCGAGAATCCCCCAGCTCAATTAAATCTCACTCGACCCTCAACAAAGGCTGCAGTAAATCTGACAGTACATAGACTTCCCACAAAGTCATACATCCACAAATTTCCCACTATATGTTGTAACCGCTGCGGCGGTTTTTTGCTGCGTGACTCACAGCCAGCAAACCCTCAACAAACATACATCATCTCTGACAATACATCCCATGTGGAAGTACTTGCAATGTCAGGATGAAATCTGGAATATCAAGCAGCAAACACAAGCTACCTGATGAACTAGTGGATGTCGCCTACAGTCTATGTGTAGATGCGCCCGTGTCGTATGTAACACACCTCCAAGAACTGTGAGCCATCCTTCGATGTGTAGACAACCACAAATCAACACTCTGGGAGTGTCGATATCCTCAGCACCTGCTGTCGTAGGCCGAAAACCCCAAATTTGCAGAGTCGGATCTGCACCCGCCGAGACCACGTAGTCGAAAATGGCCTGCGCAGACCTTTGTCGAAGCCAAACGGTGGCCGAGATGACCTCAGAATGAAATTCTGAGAACACCGAGCCCTTTGGTCTCACCCATAGGATTTGGGGCCGTGTCTTCGCCTGTCGAATTTCTCTCCAATCTGAGCTGGTGACTCTAGCCTCCTGCAGTGCTGCCCCGAGCCTCGATCTGAGCTCTGATACCAGTTGAAGGAGTACGAGCGGAAGTGCGACGCGAGAAAGAGTGCGAGAAGAAGAGCACGCCGATATGGTGAACTCGCTCTACTGTAATGTGTAGAGCATAGTGAGTTCTTATTAGGTTTTTACAAAAGAATATGTGTACATACCTGGCAGCCCGCCCACTTACCTGGGCGACCACATTGGGCTTTATACCCCAACAATAGTGTCTATAGGGGCTAGTTGATAAGGAAGAAAATTCAAATGTGGAAAAACATGGTGTGATTTCCCACCTTTGGACCCAACCAGCTTATGGAATCCAATAGATAAAGTGCCAAGTCCACCTATCAGTGATCACCAATAAAAGAAGGATAGGGTCAAATCCATGAGCTCATTATTCCATCTTTAGGCTACACACCATAAGCCAACTTTCCTTCTTTGTTACCTTGTCATTAAGTCGTTGACTATAAGATTAATGCCGGCTATACCAACTTTGTCCGAAAGTTGCAAGCTTAAATGAGCTCCAAATTGAGCAAGAGTAGGCTCATTTCAAAGCTATATTTAAGAGGCGCTAGCCATATACACCAGTTGCAAAGATTGGTATCTTAAATAACTCAAACAAAGGGATAAAAAACAAATACAACGCTTACACACACACACACATAAACAAATAATCAATACAATCCTAGCTCTAAACCTAAAGGCAATGTATGAAAGTCTAATAAGTAGCCATTGCAAGCAAGATAGAGAGAGTGGTATCCAATTTTCTAGATTGGGGATGGTTATGATACAAATGCAAGCTTCATAGGATCTAGTGCTAGACTAGTGCTTAATATAGCTTTAAGCTCTAATACCACACATTAAATAAGTAAATTAAGGTGAATATATTAAGCTTGCATTCATGATGATAGTAAGAGAACCATGTGTAGCCACACTAAGCACAATTAAGAGACTTGATGCAAAAAGAGAGTAGAGAACCATATTAGAGAGTTTGAGACTTTAGTACCAATTTTGGAATCATCAATGTCTTAAATATTTGGCCATATGGACAAATCTCAAACTATTTGTTAAGGTCAACTCCTTCCACAAGGTAGTACTTGAAAAGATCTTTCACAACATGCTCTCAAGACTTTGGCTAGGATTGGACCATGTGGTCAAATCTTCAGCTCATTTTGAAAGTAGGAATTTAGAAATTCCCAAGACAATAAGAACCATAGCATCAATGATGACGAGGGTACAATAAGATAATAACAACCATAGCATCAATGACAATGAGGGTGAATTAAGATGATAACAAACATAGCACCAATGATGACGAGGATGCAATAAGACGATAGCAACTAAAGCACCAATGACGACAAGGGTGCAATAAGACAATAACAACCATAGCACCATGAAATATCAATTATGAGGGTGAAACTTCTAATCATCATAGAAATACATCATGGCAGCATGGAATAATAATGATATCAATAAAATCAATGATTAGTATAAATGACTTCCAATCATAAAAAGTATTTTATGGTATCATGGAACAACTCCATAGAAGAATAACCATCTCAATAAAATAAAGCATAAGTATGACGAATGACTTCTACTCACATAAAAAATGCATCATAAGACCAATTTAGGAATTTTGGGACTTATTCAAGCTCCATTTTTAAAATTAAGGCTTATTAAATTCATTATTTCAAGGCTACCACACTTGAAATGACACCCTTGCAAATGTGTAGATATTTTTCCTCACTATACTCAATCTGGAGATAAAGTGTCTGCAAGTAGTAAACATTAGACCAACTTGAAAAATCTGGCACTCATTTAGAAACTATTTTTTAACCTCCGTGAGAAGAAAATCCATGTTTACACTAGAGCCATCTTATTCTTGTATTGATTTGTGTGGTATATTTATAAAAACCAATATACCAAAAATCTCAATGGACAACATTTTTGGTACTAAGTTGTACACTCATTTGGAAAAGAGCTAGTTTTTCAACCCAAAAGGCATCTAGCTTTAAACTTAAGTTTGTGGCAAAGGTGTTTTACACCTAGATGGGATGCAAGCTCAAGCTTACGACCAGTGTGCCTTGATGTGGGGTTTCCTCTTTACATAATGCTAAAAAGAAGTGATCTTGTACATGGAAGATTAAACCTCTAGATGCCCACAAAAAATCTTCTACAAGATACTTCAAGCATTAAACAAATTGCAATAGTTTTCTTAAGATTTGAGCTACAAATCCTATCTTTGATTTGAGTGCCAAAGTGGTTCAAATGTGCATTTGTGCCTCATGATATTTATGAGTTGGTTGACATAAAGGCCTTTACTTCACGATGACTCGATGATCCTTCAAGTGTGTTGATCGCAATAGGTTTCCATGATTTGAACCACCAAAGTCCTTCTCAGCTATACAACATCATTTCTAATAGAAAGGGAAGGTTGTTTAAACATGACTATGGTTTCTACACCATAAGCTCATGAGCTATGTCAATAGGCACATAGATCCATCTAACCCTCATCGTCATTGATGCTATGGTTCTTATCATCGTGGGAATTTCCAAATTCCCACTTTCAAAATGAGTTGAATATTTGACCACATGGCTAGAGATCTTAGCCAAAAGTTTGAAAGCATGTCTTGAAAGATCTTTTCAAGTACTACTTTGTGTAAGGAGTTGATCTTAAGCAATAGTTGAGATTTGTCCATATGGCCAAATGTTTAAGACATTCATAATTCCCAAATTGGCACTAAAGTCTCAAACTCTCTAATATGGGGCTCTACTCTCTTTTTACATCGAGTCTCTTAATTGTGCTTAGTGTGGCTACACATAATTCTCTTACTATCATCATCAATGCAAGCTTAATATATTCACCTTAATTTACTTATTTAATGTGTGGTATGAGAGCTTAACACTAGCCTTGTAATAAATCAGCCAGTTTTATGGCTTTTTGAGACTTTTGTAAAAACTATGTTAGTTATCTAAATAGAAAATGGTTTCAGGGAATTATGACCAACACTCAATGAGTTGATCAAAATAGTAAAGAGCTAAATGAAGGTCTAAAGGTGTTTTTCCATTGCCATCTTCTACAACTAATTTGTATGAAAGAACAAATCTCTTCTATTTTCTTTTAAAAGTAAATCAAATCATTGTTAAGGAGGCCCAAACTTCTTTTAAAAATCCCTCAATAGGTATGTGATAGATGTACCAAGCTTTTTTAATCCATATTTAAGGACTGCCAACATTTTTTACTTCTTCAAGTTAAGTAGTGAAGTGCAGTTTTATGTAAAATTTACTAATTTTAAAAAAGTAAAGGTTTTATTTTTAAGATTTTTATGTAAATTGTGTATTTAGAAACCCTTTTCATATCTTGAACCAATAATTAAGAAGTTTCATGAAATTTTGATGTCATATACAAAAGTTATGTTTCATTTATTAGAATCCTAATGTGAGCCATTATTGTGGCTTTAGCCAATTTTATGGCTCATTAAAAGTCTAGTGTTAAAGCTATATTACGCACTAGTCTAGCACTAGATCCTATCAAGCTTGCACTTGCATCATAACCATCCCCAATCTAGGAAATTGGATACCACTCTCTCTGTCTTGCTTGCAATGGCTACTTATCAAACTTTCATACAATGCATTTAGGTTTAGAGCTAGGATTGTATTGATTATTTGTGTGTGTGTGTGTGTGTAAGCATTGTATTTGTTTTGTATCCCTTTCTTTGAGTGGTTTAGGATACCAATCTTTGCAGTTGGTGTATATGGTTAACACCTCTTAGACATAGATTTGAAATGAGCCCATTCTTCCTCAATTTGGTGCTCATTTGAGCTTGCAACTCTCCCACAAATCTTCTATAGCCGGCATAAATCTTCTAGTCAACGTCTCTATGACAAGGCAACGGAGAAGGCAGGTAGATGGAATAGAGAGCTCATGGATTTGAACCTATCCTTATATTATTGGTGGTCAGCGATAGGTGGAATTGGCGCTTTATCTATTGGATTACATAAGCTGGTTGGGTCCAAAGGTGGGAAATCACACCATGTTTTTCAACATTTGAATTTTCTTCCTTGTCAACTAGCCCATATAGACCATATGGGGTCTAACTGTAGCCAACAAATTTCCAAAGAAAAATCTCTATGAGGCCCAAGGACTACCTCACCTTGATCCTCCACCCAACCTCCCTTTATAGGCCTTTCCTCTAGAATCCTATCTCCATTAACATCCGGCCCTTGGCCCCGTCCTTGAGCTCCAGGGTGGCCCTTGACATGACATTACTCCCCCGTTGGAGAAGTGTTTTTGTCCTTGAAAACAAAGGTGGTGATATATTCATAAGAACACTAATGTTTTTCATAGTTGAATCCTTCATGGATCTAGCTGTTCATTTGACCGGAACAGGATGCAGTAGGAGAAAAGAGGTACTCTTTTGAGTATATCCTTGTTGTGATAAATTGTTTAGCATGCCCATGTGTGTTCTAAATGGAGTCTCCATGCTATGTTGTATATAATCTGGCTACACAAGATGGTTTTTGAGAGACAAAAAAGTGGAGAATCAAGAGTAACATCTTGGTTTTCCACATTGTTGTCTCTTTACAACTATCTTGTGTAGTCGACGCATGTACAACATAGTGTGTAGACTCCATTTAGAAGACACATGATCATGATAAATAGGTTATCACAACAAAGATGTATTTAAGAGAGTACCTCTTTTCACTTTCCATGAAAGTAATGTGCTGTCGTTAACACATCAGCCAAAAGCTTAAGTCCTTCACTTGTTATCTTCTCATATCAGTAATAAACAACCCCACCATCACTAGTGTTTAAGGTTGAGAACTTGACTTATACATGAAGAGACTAAAACTAGTTGCAAACATGCTTTATCTTGTGGTAAGAAAACTCCAACTAGAGGATTACATGCTTTGTAATTGGATTTCTTGGTGCTAACATACGTGTTGAACTAGGGAGAAGTACGGAGACGAGAGATAAGAGAGGGAGAGAGAGAGAGAGAGAGAGTGAGACAAGTCCATATTTGCAAACTTCAAAGTGTGTAGACTCTACACATTGAGTGTACATATATAGTGGGGACTCATTGCTATATATAGCATAGGGGCTGGTATATATAGATGCAACACCCCCACTGAAATAAGAGTCCCTAACTGTGGATGAAAAAACCCTTAGGGGTACAAGGGAACTAGTTGTGCTTGGTGGGCCTTTTCCGTATATAATCTGGCAGATTTTGGAGTGCAACTGGCTACTTGGTTAGTTGGTTGGGATCGTGGTTGCTTTGGGTTTTGTTGTGGTGACACGTGAAAAGGAGTAGAACCTATTGATAGGCACCAATATTAGATCATCTATGGACCCAATGAGCATTGGGAAGAATCAAGTTGTGTCCCATAGTGCTCCATATATGCAAAGAGGTACTCAAGAGGATAATTGAATCGAGCAAAAGGGTTGCAAGCTAGCCTACTTTGGTAGTTATTTGCATATTGCACCATTCAACCTAGTAATAAGGGCCATTTAGTCTCTAGATTGTGAAACCATCTTATAGACACCCATCTTATTCTCAATCAAGCATAGTCAATTAGTAGACATAAAAATTGAATTACACTACCGACCTGATAATCGTGTACAAATGTCATCCGATTGTGCAAGCCAGCGGACAATGTTTGAGTCAAGCTACAAAAGAGCAATGTGAATAGTTAAACATATCCTCTTGCAATGAAACGTCACAGATAGAAATTGCAAAGTATACAATGCACTTCATGCAGAGGTGCCATACAAAAGTATGGTGAAGAGCTGGCACTGTGGTCTCTCCAAAATATATAAGAAATAGAAGTCATGCCCTATCTCGTAGCATTTATTTGTTGTGCGAAGCAAACACATAGTCATGGGGTGCTGGATACATATAATGAACCTTGTAGTGTTTTTGAGTTGAAGTTGCGCTTGTGCAATTGAAATGTCCACTATTGTGAATATATGTCCTCCTTCTCATACACAAAACACACGTTAAGACAAATAAAAGAGATGTAGGATATAGATTAAACCTAAAGAGAAAAAAAGCTAATTTTATTTTTTCTACATCATAGACGTATTAGATTCCTACGTTAGTGCAAGAAGTGCCCTCACTTTGCATCCTAGAACCAATGTGCCAGAGCTTGGTGGCCCAGGCCTTATTGGGCATATCTTGCAATCAATGCATTTCAAAGGAAGACATTTCAGACGTACATGTCAACCAAGGTAGTTCCAAATACCTTTAAGGGGATTTGACATACAACCAAAGAACTGTGAAGATTAATGAGGCCTTTCCCTCGAGCCCGCAACTAGAAGTCTCCTTGTGTTTAATTTTTCCATGTATGTGTGTTAGGGTGGTAGAAGGTGACCTCCTCATACTATGGGACCAATAGTGTGCTTGGTTGGCTTTTGGTTGGAAAACAAATACAGCCTTCAAGAGAATGGCAATGTTTCCTTCACCAAGGTCTCCTATGGAAAATTTGCAATGGTGATGGAGCAAGGGGGAATCATTATGTATGCCTCCACATTGGTCCCTTGTCTTACAAGGTGGTAGGTTTCTCATGCATAGACGAGAACAACATGACAATCACCTCTTTCCACTACCTTTCTTGTTGCACGTGAATCACCTTGACATACAACACTGAAGAGGGAGTTGTGATCTTTCAATAGAATAACAACAGTAGAATGCATGAATGCTACAACTCCTTCAACATTTTTATAGGATCCAATGACAAAAACATTAACATTTTCTTGAGGCTCAATTAGGATTGAAACTTTGGCCATCTGCATTGCCAACAATCTCATAGCATCAGCAAAAAACTGTGTTGAACGAGCCTGCAAAGGCAATGAGTTTTGGTGATGCCACTCCAGATTAGGCCAATTGATCAGCGATTGAAATCTCAAATATTTTATTTTAGTAGCCCTAGACCATAACTCCGCCATGGATTGATCTCACGAAATATCTGATCTTTAAGATTGCCCATTACGTTGGCAAGCATCCAAAGTACCTTCGAGCTTGATGATCTAAAAAATATAAGCAAGGTTTAAAAGATCTTCGGTACTCTTTTTCGATTTTGCCCAGCTTTTTGCTGCATGCGCAAACTGCATGGAAAAGAATTGGTGTGAATCTTGATCAAAATTAGACATGGGGACCTGCTATATATCATTTCCATGAACATTGAAGGATGGCCGAGGACACATGATTGTTGAATCTGCATGAGCTATACTTGGAGTGACATAATGCTGGCCATAACTAGTTGCACCTACAACAACAAGTTGAGTAAGGTACTTAAAGCTGGACATACTGTTCAATTGGCCACTAAGTCTTGTTGCACATAAATCTGCTATGATCACTACACGGGAAATACAAAGGTGGGCTTATAATTAGTATTGACACTTCATTACAAAAGAAGGCCAATTCCAATATGCGGATGGAGCAAAACAGTCACATTGTTGACCTTGTACTGGTGGAATGAATAGAGAGGAGCTAGGCATATAGACTCTATGTTACTAAAGAATGTTCTTGTCATGGCGACGAGGTAGCCTTTTCTTCCTAGCTCTTGTACCATAGATGCCACTTCCAACACCAAAGATGAGAAATGATCCAACACCATAGATGGGCGTTGCCACTTCCAGCACCATAGGGTTTTCATTTGATGGTTCCATTAAAGCTTATGCGCAAGCAAAGCTATCATCACCTATGTGCTATCTCTCTCTCTCTCTCTCTCTCTCTCTCTCTCTCTCTCTCTCTCTCTCTCTCTCTCTCTCTCTCTCTCTCTCTCTCTCTCAAAGAGTGGCTAGAGACACACCTGCAACAAAGCTCCGAGCTGATTTGAGGAACCTACAAACTGCTTGTGGAGAAAATTGATGTGCCTCTGAGAGAAATCAAGCAACGCAAACTAGTTTATTCACACACATTTTTTTATATATAGCTTTTCACTGGAGCAATGTTTTTTTTAATTTAAATCTACTACCACGTAGTGGATCCTGTGTTCAGATATTAGTGAAATATCCTTGGGCTCATCAAGTAAAAACCCACAACACCATATACATGTACTGCTATATTAGCAGTTATCAAACTTTACAAAATTCATATTCCAAGAGTCACATCACTTCATTGTTGGAGCTATATATGGCTCACTCTACTCAACTTGGTCTCACCTATATATTTGTATCTTGTCCTCAATATGAATCAGTCTTCGGGAGCGTATATGGTGTGTCTCTTGTCTCTCCTCTCTCTCTCTCTCTTTCTCTCTACATCTCAACATGGTATCAGAGCAGTAACGATCATGCGCCGATTCAATTCATGGTGACAAAACAGCATGTGTATGCGATTTGCATGTAAGTTTCAAAAATTTCTACGAATTTTATTTTTGAGCATTGATTCTTGTTAACTGTGGTTGTTTTGTGTTAAGGAGAATATGATTAGTGTTTTGTGTGACGTTTATTGCTAATCAATCTAATCGTTGATTACGTTTTCTTGTTGATGACACTCTGAACTTCATCTCAATTTTTCTTGCTGTTCTGCTCAAAATTTGGAGAAACGGGAAAAGCGCAATGGATCCTAGAGCAATGGCACTTTTCATCCAAAACTTGTTCGTCTCCTCGAGCTCTTCGATTTGAGTTCTAGGTTTGCATCAATCGGAGTTCGCAGCAGAAAGTTATGCTGTTTTTACTGCAATTGAGCTTGACGCATCTTTCTTCGTCCTACTTCTTCATGAAGCGTCCGCGATCGTTTTTCTTATTTTGGCGTTAACTTTTTCAAGAAGATTTAGCTTTTTGCTATTCATATTGTGGCCGTCAATCTTGCGTCTCACGCCACTCTATTTTGAGGACTCTTTTATTATTAACGCTCCTTTACCCTGCCCTTTTTGGGTGACGTCTCTCACATCTTTGGAAGTTCCTTGAGCATCCTTCTTACGTTTATCGTTGACAGAACGCAGTCCTCATATCTCTCTCATTCTCAATTGCGGCCTTCACCATATATGGTGTGCAAATTCTGCGATCTTATCTTATACGTCTTCTCGCAACAAGATATGGCTATGAATATTCTCGTCAATGGCTTTCCTTCTAGCCAGGGTTCTGTTCCTCCTTTCCAAGGTCAAGCTTTTCCAGGCTGGAAAGCAAAGATGTTGTTAATTCTTGAAGGCGATGAACTCTCCGATGTTGTTCTTGGAAATCGTGTTTGTCCGCCTCAGCCTGTTGATACGGATAATGATAACGTGCTTATCATTGAAGGACCTATATTTGAAGATTGGAATGTTGCCTATACGTATTGGCAACGACGTGATAAAGCAGCTCGTCGGTATATTCTTTCTGCTCTTACTGATTCCCTTTTGCTTGATATGTACGAACTGCCTACTTCCCACGACGTATGGAAGTACCTTATTGCAAACTTTCAGAAGAAATCTGTCACAGAAATACTTTATTTGAGAGGGTTGCTTAACAAGTTACAATATGAAGTTGGTACTGCCATGACGGGACATATTGAATCTTTCAAATCTATTATTAATCAACTTGCTGCTGTCGGTGATCCTATTCCACAAAAGCAACTGATTGCACTTCTCCTTGATACGGTGAAGGACTCTTCTTATGATAACATTGCTACTATTCTCTCTAATAAAGATGGTCTTGATTTCGACCAAGCCTGCATGTCTTTAATTGAATACTCTCAACGTCAAGAACGTCGTAATGCTAGTCATGATACAACTATGATTTCACACGAGGAGACTGAGTCACAACAGATGAAACGGGCTTTTTATGCTCGAAGGCGTCCATTTCAACGAGGAAACCGCAGAGGTGGCCGTCGCGGTAATATTTTCTCTCGTCTCAAATTTCCTAATAAGCAATGTTCTTACTGCAACAGAAATGGCCATACTGAAGATGATTGTTGGGCACGTCAATATGATGAAGAACACAATATTACCACAAAACAACCATGTTTATCTAGAGACTCTTCTTCTTCTTGTTGTGAATATTGTGGACGATCTGATCATCCCACTCATATGTGCTATAAGCGTCGATTCGACACAGATCGGAATAGAGCATATGCTACTGAACATCGAAACAACATTGTACCAGAAACAAGTTGCATCCTATGTTCAGTTGCTCCAGACAGAATACTTCATGTACGCGATGGATCACTTTTTATTGTCAATTCTGGTGCTACAGGAAATATGACATTTCAGTCTAAGTGGCTCCATAACTATCATCCACTGCCAGTTCAACGTGTTGTTTATCTTGCTGATGATACTACTTGTCAAGTAAAGGGTATTGGAGACTTATATCTTGGTACCTTATCTTCTTTCACTCGAATTTTGCGAGGAGTATTACATGTACCAGATCTTCAACGTAATCTTCTTTCAGTTGCTAGACTTGTTGATCTTGGTCTGTTTGTTGGATTTGATCATACCAAATGCCGAATTGAGAAAGATGGATAGACTATAGCCTGTGCTCCTCGAAATGGTAATTTGTTTGAACTCTCTCTCAACGATGTTGTAGCAAATGTTGTCACTACTCCAAGTGATCAAGATTGCAAAGTATGGCATCACCGTTTTGTTCATGCTGATTTCTCAAAACTCCTTGATCTTCAACGTCGTGATCTTGTTCATGGCATGGATCTGAAAGCCCATCCTCATATGGGAATTTGTGAATTTTGTGCTCTTGGGAAACACAATCGCAAACCCTTTCCTCTTTCAAATACAACTCATTCTCATGACATATTGGATCTTGTTCATACTGATATATGTGGACCTCTACCTTCTTCGAGATCACAATATCGCTACTTCATTATTTTCATTGATGATTTCTCAAGGTATACGACTGTATTTCTACTTAGATAAAAATCTGAAGCCTTATCTGTTTTCAAACAATTCCACAAGGCTGCGGAACTTCAAACTGGTCGTTGCCTTAAGAAGCTTCGTAGTGATAATGGAGGCGAATATGTTTCTCGAGAGTTTGTGAGTTACTGTGCTGACAGTGGAATTCATCATGAACACACTATTCCATATTCGCCTCAACAGAACGGTGTTGCTGAACGAAAGAATTGCACTATTCTCAATGCTGTAAGATGTATGCTGATTCATTCTGGCTTATCTCGTGTTTTTTGGGCTGAAGCTACTTTGACAACAGTATTTATTCAGAATCATCTTCCTACTACTGCACCCTCTGGTAAGATACCCATCACAGCATGGACAGGTGACATTCCTTCTGTATCTCATTTTCGAACCTTTGGATGTATTGCTTATATTCATGTTCCCAAAGAAACACGAACAAAGCTTGATGCTCCTGGTCTTAAAGTTATTTTTATTGGATATTCTGACACTTCCAAAGGCTACAAATTCTATGACCCTTCCTCCAAGAAAGTAATTGTGAATCGTGATGCTACTTTTAACGAACATCTTATGGGAGGCTCATGGTCCATGGATGATTCTGATGATACTAAATCATTGCTTCAAGATTTTCCATTTCTTTCAGAAGATGAAACTCTTCCTATAGAGCAACTTTCCTCTTCACAACCATCCATTCGGAATGTTGCCAATGATGATATTGATATTTTTGTTGATCTGCCTATTGATTTTGAATATGGCTCATGTCATGTTTATGATGACGATATTGCTGATAATGCTTTTTCTACCTCCGAAGATTCCATTACTTATGATGAATCTATCTCTTCACCACAAAAGTATCAATGGCAAGAGGCTATGGAAGCAGAGTACGATTCTCTTATCTCTAAAGGTACATGGATACTAACTGAATTACCTCCTGGTCGTACAGCTATTAAATGTAAGTGGGTGTATAAGACAAAAGCAAAAGCAGATGGATCTTTTGACAAGCTCAAGGCGCGTTTAGTTGCAAAAGGTTACTCCCAAGTAGCTGGTGTTGATTATCAAGAGACTTTTTCACCAGTTGTTCGCATTACAAGTGTTCGAGTTTTATTGGCATTTGCTGTTCAATTTGATTTAGAAGCTCATCAAATGGATGTGCGAACTGCTTTTCTTAATGGTGACTTGGAAGAGGAAGTTTATATGGAACAACCAGAAGGGTTTGTTATTCCAGGTAAAGAAGACCTTGTTGCTCAACTCCATAAGGCACTATATGGTCTCAAACAAGCCTCGCGAGCCTGGTATACAAAATTTGATCTTTTTCTCACCTCTAAAGGATTCATCTCTTGCTCGTCAGACCCCAACTTATACATAAAATGCCAAGGTAGCAGTTTTGTGATTCTTGCTCTTTATGTGGATGATACCATCCTTGTTTCCAATGATTTGGGATTTCTTCATCAAGTGAAAAAGTTATTGTCTTCTGCATTTGATATGGTGGATCTTGGAGAGATTCACTCGTGTCTTGGCATTCAAATCCAACGGAACCGTACAAAAGGTATTTTATTCCTTCGACAGTCAAAGTTTATTGCAGATACTATTCAAAAATTTGGTATGGAATCTGCACATTCAGCCAACACACCTTGTCTTGCGAGCTCTACGAAGAACACTTCTGACAATGGCGGTCAACTTGTCACAAATCAACCTTATGCTAACTTGATTGGATGTCTTCAGTTTGTTGGCATGAACACTCGTCCTGATATTCTGTTTGCTGCTAATTATCTTGGACAACATCTTGCATGTCCTTCTCTTAAGCATTGGTCTGCTGCCAAGCGTGTGTTGAAATACTTGAAAGGCACTACAGATTTTGGTTTAGTCTATCGACGACAACTCACATCGGATTCTATGCAATCTCTTTCTCTTTTGGGTTACACAGATGCAGACTGGGCAAGCTTATCTATGTGATCTACTAGTGGAAATTTCTTCTTTATAAATGGTTGTCTTGTTTCTTGGACTAGCAAGAAACAACGTTGTGTTGCAGTTTCTACGACTGAGTCAGAATATGTTGCGGCATCACTTGCAGCTCGTGAGTTGATTTGGCTTCGACAAATGCTGGTTGATATTGGTCACTCTCCTCTTTCTAGCACACCCTTGCGGTGTGACAACCAAAGTGCTATTAGTCTTGCAAAAGACTATGTTCAACATAATAAGTCAAAGCACATTGCTGTCCATTATCATTATGTCATGTATGAAGTACGCAAAGGAACCATTATGGTTGAACACTGTCCAAGTGACCAGATGATTGCAGACATTTTGACCAAAGGCCTCAACGAGTCATGTTTCATCCTCTTGCACTCGGAGCTTGGAGTTTCTTCGACCTCACTCTTTCTAGATTAGCTTCTTTGCTATTGTAATAGCTTTGTACATATGACATTGTAATCTTTTAGGTACCATGCACTATGCACACTCCACATTTGCACATTGTGATCTCTAAGTCACTTGAATATTTGAACATAGATGCACAATTCACTTTCACATCATCATCGCTGGTTCATATTTTCACATTGTATAGGGGCTTGGGTTTTTCCCTTGAACTCCCCAAGGGTTTTTTCATCCAAAGCTAGAGACCTTTGTTTGAGTGGGGGTGTTGGAGCTATATATGGCTCACTCTACTCAACTTGGTCTCACCTATATATTTGTATCTTGTCCTCAATATGAATCAGTCTTTGGGAGCGTATATGGTGTGTCTCTTGTCTCGTCTCTCTCTCTCTTTCTCTCTACATCTCAACACATGTCATGTTTATGATGACGATATTAGTGATAATTCGTTTTCTACTTCTGAAGATACTGTTACTCATAATGAAGCTGCCTCTTCACCACAAAAGGATGAATGGCAAGAGGCTATAGAAGCATAGTACGATTCTCTTATCTCTAAAGGTACATGGATACTAACGAAACTACCTCCTAGTCGTACAACTATTAAGTGTAAGTGGGTGTATAAGACAAAGGTAAAAGAAGATGGATCTTTTGACAAGTTCAAGGCACGTTTAGTTGCAAAAAGTTACTCCCAGATTAATGGTGTTGATTATCAAGAGAACTTTTCACCAGTTGTTTTCATTACAAATGTTCAATTTTTATTGGCATTTGATGTTCAATTTATAAGCGCATCAAATGGATGTGCGAACTATTTTTTTGAATGGTGATTTAGAAGAGATATTTTATATGGAATAGCCAGAAGGGTTTGTTAATTGAGGTAAATAAGACCTTGTAACTCAAGTTCATAAGGCACTATATGGTCTCAAACAAGCTTCGCAAGATTGGTATATAGAATTTGATCTTGTTCTCACCTGCAAAGGACTCATCTCTTGCTCTTCAGACCCCGACTTATATATAAAGTGCCAAGGTAGCAATTTTGTGATTCTTGCTCTTCATGTGGATGATACCATCTTTTTTCCAATGATTTGAGTTTTTTTCTCAACAAGTGAAAAAGTTATTATCTTCTACATTTGATATGGTGGATATTGGAGAGATTCACTCATGTCTTGGCATTTAGATAGGAATTGCACAAAGGCATTTTATTCCTTTGATAGTCAAAGTTTATTGCAGATACTATTCAAAAATTTGGTTTTGAATTTTCACATTCGGCCACACACCTTGTCTTGCCGCGAGTTCTACAAAGAATACTTCTGACAATGGCGGTCAACTTGTCACAAATAAATCTGATGCTAACTTGATTGGATGTCTTTATTTTGTTGACATGAACACTCGTCTTGATAATTTGTCTGTTGCTACATATCTTGGACAACATCTTGCACGTCCTTCTGTTAAGCATTGGTTTGCAGCAAAGCATGTATTGAAATACATAAAAGGAACTACAGATTTTGGTTAGGTCTATCAACGACAACTGACATCGGGTTCTATGAAATCTCTTTCTCTTTTGGGTTACACAAATGCAGATTGAACAAGCTCACATTTATCTATGCCATCTACTAGTGGCAATTGCTTCTTTATAAATGGTTGTCTTGTTTCTAGGACTAGTAAGAAACAACACTTTGTTGTAGTTTCTCTGATTGAGTTGTGAATATGTTGCGGCATCACTTGTAGCTTATGAGCTGATCATCAGTTTCTACAACTGAGTTTGAATATGTTGCGGCATCGCTTGCAGCTCGTGAGCTTATCTTGCTTTGAAAAATGATGGTTGATATTGGTCATTCTCCTCTTTCTAGCACACCCTTGTGGTGTGACAACCAAAGTGCTGCTAGTCTTGTAAAAGACTATGCTCAACATAATAACTCAAAGCACGTTGTTGTGCATTATCATTATGTCCGATATGAAGTACGTAAAGGCACCAAAATGGTTGAACACTTTCCAAGTGACCAGATGATTGCATAAACTCTCACCAAAGGCCTCAACGAGTCACACTTCATCCTCTTGCGCTTAGAGTAGCTTCAACCTCACTTTTTCTAGATTAGCTTCTCTGCTATTATGATAGCTCTGTACATATGATATTGTAATCATATAGGTACCATGCACTATACACACTCCACACTTGCACACTGTGATATCTGGGTCACTTGTATATTTGAACATAGATACACATTCACATTCACATCATTATTGTTGGTTCATATTTTCACAGTTGTATAGGGGCTTGGGTTTCTCCCTTGAACTCGCCAAGGGTTTTTTCATCCAAAGCTAGAGACCTTTGTTTGAGGGGGGGTGTTGGAACTATATATGGCTTACTCTACTCAACTTGGTCTTCCTATATATTTGTATCTTATCCTCAATATGAATCAATATTGGGGAGCATACATGGTGTGTCTTTTGTCTTGTCTCTGTCTCTTCTCTCTACATTTCAACATCTAGGACATGTCTTGAGAAAAGTGTTTTTATTATAGTGTCATAAATTAGAAGAGTTTCTTCGCATATTATTTTAAATATCTCATTGAAAGTGGAACAATTTTTTGATTGGCTACTAATATCTATTAAAAAAAAGAAAATTCATTTAAGAAATAGCTTCAAGTAATCATTAAATTTTGGATTTATGAAGTGCGTCCTATGTGAAGAGGCATCTCTCATTTAAGTAACATTACTAATGTAATTGTTTGATGCTCCTATCATCGTATTCTTAGTACTTATCTTTTTTGAGGTGATGCAAGTTACCAAAATGGTGTTGACAACTGATAGTGCTACAAACATGGTGTTTAATGAGCACCCTCTATCTTGAAGATAATATACTCCTTGCATTTAGTACTTTGTTGTGGATGAGATAAAGACCATAAATCTTATAAAATGAGTTGTTGGTAATCTTTGAGTACAACCCATATAGATTTAGTGTAATCAAATCATAGGCTGCGTATTAGTCGCATAAATGGTGTTTTGAAACACCACCTTTTTTTAAGACACCATTTCTAGAAGTTTTATTGAGGCTTTAAAGCATGTATTGATGAAAATGCATAGGCATGTATTGAAAAGCATAGGTTGCTTATTAGTCACATCAATGGTGTTTTTAAACACCTTCTTTTTTTGAGAAACCATCTCTGGAATCTTTATTGAGGTTTTAAAGCATGTATTGATAAAAATGTGGCATGTTAATATAGATTCTTTGGCACAAACATATATATTGTGGTAGTAAATGACACTATAGATGCCATAAATGACAAGTATTGGTCTTAGGGCCATAGTCTACTCCACATTATTTTTTTAGGTTTTTCAATTATCAAATTTTAATCTGGGTGTTGTACATACTGCAGTGTAGTTGAAACTTCAAAGTTGAGACTAGCTATTTATATCATTTTTAAGTCGACCAATTTTATGATAAGAAATTTTGGTGCTCTTTTTGTGTAGATATTATAGTTTTGGTTGGTGCAATCAATATATATGGTACTTAGTAGTCTTATGATTTTGTGTGTTTTGACACCTTAATTCTTTTATATTCCATCTTTATGAGCTTTGATTGATGTTTTAGGAAATTTCTTCAATACAAATCTTTTTGCAAAAATATATATTCAATTTTTCTTATAAAATCTAATATAGAAAAATACAATTTGGGTGCTAGAATCATGGAATCATATCTAAATTAATGAAGGTCAATTTGAGTGTAAAAATGGTAGAATATCACGATCCTAATACATCAATCTAGAATTTATACACCCCCCATGGAGTGATATAGCAAGCACTTGTAACCACCGGAGTGCGCGCTAATGCCATAAAATACTCCACATACATCAAGATTTCATATGTACCATTATCAAAAAATCAAATAGAGCTCTATGCTGCAAACTGAGGCAAGATGGTCAGTCTAGGTCAAGAAAATTTGCCAAGTGTTACCATATACATGTGGTAGTGATGTGTGTGAACACACTAGGACTGCCAGGGCATTTTTTCCCTCTTTAGGAGGTTTTTTTCCCCATGCATTGTACATACGCCCATTCATTCCAGGGCTATCTATCTTTCCATTCAACACTAAGTGACACACTCTCAGTTGTGTTCCTTGGTCTTCCTTCGTCTTCTCCAAGCTGTGCGCGTTTCTCTGCAACCCTAATTTCAAAAATTGGTATTAGAGCAGGTTGCATCTTCGCGGGCTTAGTCCCAGCACACACCTGCTCATTTTCTTCGATTTCTGTGAGCTTTGGTGAGCGTCGCAGGTCCACAACAATTCCCATGTGTTGGTTTCATGGATGTTATTTTCTCACTTTGATTATCCTTAAGGACATCTTCTTCATTGAAAATATCACAATTGTCTCCCAAGTCAATGGCATCCGATACACACTCTTCTAGGGTCATATGTTTCTTGCTATATAATATAGCATGAAGTTCTTTGTTTAGCAGTCCCTCAAGAGATAGTGATACTAATATTTCTTTTGCAGGTATTTCTAGTTCTAGGCATCTTGCAATAAATTGCTTCATTCTAGTTGCACAATCCCTAACAGACTCACCTTGTTTCTATTTGAAGCTATAGATTTGAGCTACCGTATTATGTTTGATCCCCGTTTTGGAATATGCAGTTACAAATCTTTGAGTTAATGTATTTTACTCCATGATTGACGTCGGGGGAATGTTTTGTTGACCACCACGATGAAAAGAGGATTTGTTGATGAAAAATCCTCAATTTGCAGAAGTTATCATGGTTAAGATGCTGAATTTTAGATATTTTTAGGAGAGGTAAATGAAATTGTAACATAGAAGCAATAGAGAGAGACATGGAGAGGGTGTATCTATGTAGAGGTTCATAAAAGAACTATAGGGATGAGAGAGAAGGGTAATGGTGAAGAGGGTGGGAGAAGCCATGGAAATTGCAGGTTTGAGTGAGGGAAGGAGAGGGAGGGATGTGTAAGAGTGAGTAGGTGTGTGGAAGGGTTAGAGAAGACTAAGGGCTACTTGTGAGAAAAGTGGGCAGACTGGGGTCCACTCAAAAAATCATAGCTCACCGCTGGTAGCTCCAAATATCATGAAAAATTTTGAGGTGATTATTCAGAGCGTGGGCTACATTTTCTCTTTTGACCACTGCTCCAAATTCGGAGTGGAGATAGGTGCCAAAATTCTCACCAAAAAGCCTATTTTTTATGCCTGCAAAAGTCTTTTAGTGGCCCCTTCCTTTGTTGAATTTGTACAATGCATCCAAGAGTGAGCCCCTCCTTTGTCATATCATAATATAAAGCATCCAAGTTGCCCTTGACACATGCATGGAGGAGGATTATTGGTGGATAAAGAAATATATACATGGTGGGACTAGTGTATGGGCTATTCATGGACTTTAGCTCAATGAGCACATGGTGTTAGAATAATACGTAAAAATAATAATAAAAATATGGAGGAGTTATGGATATGGAAAGATATTGGAATCATATATTATGGTCCCTCTTTGAATTATTTTGGGTGAAAGAGGAAAAGGTATGCAAGTAAATAATATAATAAATTGACCAATGAGTAGAAATCAATTTTTTGTTTTCACGAGGGTGAGGGTGAAAATGTGGGGGTGATTTGTATAAAAGAAAAAATATAAGGTTAGAGTATGTACACATTAAAAATATAATTATGGTGTAAGAGGATGAAAGAAGGTGTACATAGGTTTAATAAAACACACACCTAAGTAGAAATATTTAAATAAAATACCAAAATAATTATAAAAAATCCCTATATTTAGGCCATATATACAATGAAATATTTACACACAAAGAGGCCATAATACACTTTTATTTTTTTGGCTCAACTAGCCCAGTGACTAGCTAGCTGAGGTTTCTTAAGAAGATATGGGAAAAGCCCCCTAACTCACACACGCATATGTACAGTGAAATGGTAGGGATAGCCATAGCGTTTGGGTGAATTTGGTAGGGTGGAGTAACTTACTATGGAAATTATGGAGAGCCGAAAAACGGCTATCATTAGCCCTCCCCCAGGATGATGGTATATTCATGTACCATCATAGAGCATCCTTTCCAAAGAGAGTGCTTCAGAGTCCTTGACGAGATCTTCATTGTTTGGCCCCTCAGAATTTGGGCTGGAGTTACACTCATGCTTCATGTAACAATACTTACATGAGACAACGGCCTTTGGACAGATCTTTGGTAGATCCTTTGGTAGAAGGCGACTCAAATAGGGCTTCAAGCGATACCCGTTTACCTTCCTGGAGTGCTCTTTACCATTCAAGTCCATAAGCTGATAGTAACTAGAATTGAAAGCCTTCTTGACTATGTATGGCCCTTGCCATCTAGTTTCAAACTTGGCATCAAAACGATTGTCAAGTCGATTCTCATACCTTAGCACAAGCTCTCCTTCCTTGATGCCTTTGTCCTTCAGTTTCTTGTCGTGCCTTTCTTTTGCTTGTGTGGCTTTCCTCTTGTAGCACTCATATGCTGCTTCTCTTTTCCACTCAAGCTCCACTAACGTAAGAAGTCAATCCATCCATGCTTCTTGATCATCTTGTGCTGATTTGCCATGAAGTCGCATTGTTGGAATGTTTAGCTCAATTGGTTGTAAAGCCTCTTGACCATAGACCAAGTGAAATGGTGTGAACTCCGTGGCTTCCCTATATGTGGTTCGATACGCCCACAAGGCACCATCCAAGAAGTCATCCCACAACTTTGTCTTGTTTTTCACCATCTTTCTAATGATGCCTGCAATGACACCATTAGCTTTTTCTACCAAACCATTTGATTGGGGATAGTAGGGTGTACTGTGACGATGTAGAATGTGAAGTTCTTCACAGACTTCTGTGAGCAATCCCTTTCTAAACCCTGGACCATTATCAGAAACAATCTCCAAAGGTGTGTCAAATCTACAACAAATGTGAGTGTAGAAGAATTTGCTTACTGTCCTCTCATTTACCTTTGCCACACTTTGTGCTTCCACCCACCTAGTCATATAGTCTACAGCCACTAGAATGTAGAGTTTACCATTTTTTGTCCTAGGCAGAGGACCCATAGCATCAATGCCCCACTTTTCAAAGGGTCCACTTGCAAGAACTATTTGCCTCGGGCCATGCACCAACCTTCTATTTCCATTTATCTGACAAGTGTGACAGCTTTTACACCAATGTTGAACATCCACATGCAAACTTGGCCAAACATACCCCGAAAGCAAAATCTTCTTCACAATTAATTCTTGGGCAAAATGACCACCACATGCCTCTTCATGCAAACCTTTTAGAATGGCTGGAATTTCGTCGATAGTTGGTACTCGTCTGCACACTTGATCCTTCCCTTTTTGATAGAGGGAGCCTTCTAGGAAGAGATAGAAACTTGCCTTCTTCATGAGTCTCCTCTTCTGAGCCTTCGTGAAGTCTTGTGGAAACTCACCCTCCAAAATGTAGCCAATAATGGGAGCCAATGACTCCAATCCCTGGTATCTCGGCTGCTTGACTGTTGCTGCCACCATGATGACCTGCACTTCTCTCTCAACACATGTAACTGCTTGTTGTGCAAGTAAATCGGCATCTTCATTTTGTTTCCTCGGAATATGATATAGTTGCACTTCTTCAAACTGATTAAACATCCTACGAATGGCATGAACTTTTGTCCTTAAGCTTTCATTCTTGCATGCCCAAATGCCTAAAATCTGTTTAACAATGAGAAGTGCATCTCCCTTTACCATGAGACATTTTATCCCTTGGCCAATGCACATCTTCAAACCATGAAGTAGTGTGTCGTATTCTGCTTCATTGTTGCTAGTTGAACCTGGTAGATTGACCTTCTCTTTCATGACCACCTCTCCACTTGGGTTGAGCAACACTAGCCCTCCCCCTACTTTCCCTGTGGCTCGACGAAAAGCTCCATCAAAGAACAAGGTAAAAGCATTAGGAATACTTTTTGGTGGTGGCAATGGTAGGGTCTTTACTTGAGGCACCTTAATTTCCTTCTCATGTACCCTATAAGTGAGAATCCCTGCCAATTGTGCACGCACACTATCTTCTACCTTGAAAGAATATTGGAACTCTTGCAACTCCATAATCCACTTTGAGATCCTAGTACTAAGATTCATTTGAGATGACACCCAAGGGAACAAATTCTCTGCGGTGAGGATTACAAAAGGTTTTGGGAGCAAGTAGGATCTAAACTTCTTTATCGCAAATATGAGAGAAAGCATCATGAGTTCTGCCTCCGTGTAGCCTCTCTCTAAAGCATTCATGACCCTACTAGCAAAGTAGATGGGCCGCATCCTGGTACTATGGGGATCTTGTTGTAGCAACACAGCACCAATTGTTTCCCTTCCAACACTAGAGCTAACAAAGAATGTGTACTCCCAACAAGGAGGCATGAGTGTTGGTAGCTCTGACAAAATGACTTTAATGTTACAAAAATACTCTTCAAGCTCATCAGACCATGCAAATTCTACTTGCTCTGTCAACTTTTGCAAAGGATGAAGCAACTCCGAGGCTAAGTGAATGAAGCGTGACATATACTTCACCTTCTGAATGAAAGAGATGACCTCCTTAAGACTCTTCGGTGATGGGAGCTCAATAAGAGACTTTGCCTTTGAAGGATCCACCTCAATGCCTTTATAGGAAACCTTGTGACTGAGCAAGATCACTTCATCCTCACCTATGTGACACTTGTCGGGGTTGAGTTGACCTCCCATGTCGTAGAGCTTCTTTAAACCTTCTTCTACCCTTTGTAGATGCAATGATTTTGAGCTATAAATGCAAGAATCATCAATGAACACCCTAATTGACTTTCCAAAGAATGCTTGAAACACCATGTTCATGAAACGTTGGAATGTTGCAGGAGCATTTGTCAGACCAAATGGCATGACTCTAAAAGAATAACAACCCCAAGGAGTGATAAAGGTTGTTTTCAATTGATCTTCCAATGCGATACCTATTTGAAAGTAGCCTGAGTATCCATCACACACAATGTACTTCTCATGACCAGCTACCTCATTTAGTATCTCATCCTGAAATGGGAGGGGAAAGTGATCTCTTTTTGTTGCCTCATTGAGTGGATGGTAATCCACACACACCCTCCACTTTCCGTTTTTCTTAGGAGTGACAACAACGGGAGAGACCCACTTTGAATTCTCCACTGGATAAATGAAACCTGCTGCTAGAAGCTTTCTTACCTCTTTGAGTAAAGGCTGCTCCTTGATGACTCCTAGCCTTCGTAGCTTATGAGCCTTAGGTGTGGCCTCTGGCTTCAGCTCAATCTTGTGTTGAACAACATCTACCACACGCACGTCGGTGTAGTCTTTAGCAAAAAGCCTAGGAAAATTCCTTAGCACACATTTGAACTCCTCTCTTTCATCCTTTGTAAGTGTTGTTGATAGCATACCTTCCAACATCCCTTCATCTTGAACACCTTCGTTCTCTTGAGGACCTACCTCCTCCAAGCCTTGACAAGAGGTCTCTTGGTTGCTTGGCTTAAACCTTACCCCCATGACTTCGATGGAAGACTCCTCTTCGGTAATGCTGCCGCTACTTTCTTCTTCTGAAGTGCTATCGGTCCAACCTTCTTCCGTCTCACTTTGAGATGATTCTTCATGGAGCTCCTCTTGGCGTTGCTCCTTCATGTCAAAGACAACCTTCTTATGATTGTCATTCCTGCAAATTAATTTCCCACTCTCCCAATCCTGCAAAGCTCGCATTTTCATTAGCCATGGTCTTCCTAGGATAAATGGATAACCACTTCCCTTGGTCGACATAACATAAAAATCCACCGCTTTCTTAATGCCAAAGGCCTCTACAAAGACATTTTTACAAATGCCTACACACCTAGCCTTGCTATTGTTTGCCATCTTGACTTTGATTTCAGGTGTCTCATGGATGTGCATGCCTAGTCTTTGCATGAGTCCCTCTGTCGTGATGCAAATTTGTGCACCCCCATCCACTAGACCTTTCCTAACCAATCTTCCTTTGATGTAACAGTCTAGCACCGGTGTAATGTCCTCATTCATTTCAGCTTGTGCAATTTTTACAACATGCACACTCTCTTTTACCTTTCTCCTAGTGCTAATTGCCCTTGTTAAATCCCTCCTAACTTGTGGACATAATGCAAGAAATTGAGGCCATGAAATATCAGGACCCTTACCTCTCATGTCTTCCAACAAGTTGTACGGAGCCATACCATGTCCAAGAGGGAAGTCTTGGAGGTTGATACGACATCGAGTCCTCTTGGTTTCCTTGGTTTCCTTTGCCTTCTTGCCTCGTCCATGGTCACTTTGTGATGTAACTCCTTCTTTCTCCTTACCTTTCCCTCGGCCACGCTTAATGCCATTTGCTTCCATGTCAACCTCTCTTGAATTTGTCACCTCTACCACATGCACGTTTGGGTCTGGCAAAGGTGGAACTCCTTCCACTCCTTGTGGAGGTGGTCTTGCTCCATTTGGCCTTTGTATAAGCCGTGGTTGCTGACTAGTTCCTTCACCTGCATTCATCACTGGGTAATTCAAGTTAGGTCTCCCTGGCTCCCCACGGGGCCAAGGACAATTATACATCCCATGTCCAGACTCACCGCAATTCCAACATTGCAAGACTCTCCTAGGTCGTGGGTCTCGCTCTTCAGACTTCTTTGCTTGTCCCTTTGGACATATAGCTTGTGCAAGGTGAATTGACAGGCTGCTTAAAGATTCATTTAACTTCTCAATCACTTCTGCCGTTACCTCAGGAAGCTCCCTAGATGTTGATGCTTGTGACTTACCTTTGGGTCTAAGACCTTCTATTGGAACCTCCCCCCTTAAGCACTTGAGTTTCCTATATTTCTCAACAGCCCTAGTTTCAGCTGCATCAAAAGTAGCACGTGCACCCGCCTGAACTTTTACCTTAAGGTCAGGAAAGAGTCCGGCTATGAACCTCTCCTTCTTTAAAAATTCTGCACCATCACCAGGGTTAGCAACATTTCGTATCCATAGAGCCCAAAGACGTAGAAACTCTTGCTTGTACAAGTAGTAGTCATCTAAGTCTTTTTGCTTATGAGAAACAATGTCTTGCCATAATTTCTGAGTGTTTTGGGGATCAAATAAGTATTTCTTGAAACGATTCAAAACTTTCGTGTAATTCCCTTTAACTTCCTCAGGCAAAGAGTCAAACCAAGTGCTAGCATCTTTCCTAAGGACCACCTCAAACATTTCTACACGTTCTTGATCAGTTACTATCCTCTTGATACGGCAAGACATCTTGAAATTCGCTAGAAATGATTCTGCATCCTCTCTAGGCTCTCCAAAGAAAAGAGGATATCCATACATTTGGCATTGGCTCTCCATTGAATTGATTTCAAAGTGACGCGTTTTTGTTTTTTCTTTCTTTAAAAGATTTACACAATAATATTTTCTAAATTACTATCTATTCTACAACAAAATAAAAATATTCACATCAAATGACCTATGATAATCAATAAGAGGTAGAATGACAGGGTTTGGTGACGCGAGAATTTCTCCTACTCTTTGGGCACCAAACATGAATACCATACGTTGTTGAAAATGGATTTTTCTACTAATTGCAATGTTTACTCTAATGTGTGGAGTGAAATGAAAGGGAAAAACCTGTATTCCTGCGCCATTATCCATGGTCTATGTATGACCTAATTCTTAAAACAAAACAAAAATATAGACGTCCAAACTAAGGTCGTACCTAATGAGAGGCAAAATAAAAGGATTTACTAATGCGTTTATCTCTACCAACCTAAGAGGACCTAAAATTTTACGAATTACTCGCTAAAATTGCAACTTAGTACTAACAATTATGTGTACCTTTTGCCTTGCAATGCGAATGAAGGGATCATACAAATTATCGTGATTCATGCAAGCTACTTGATTATGCTAAAGGTTGAGCCTTCACAAAACATACACAAGCCTGTTCCTCAGTGGGGGCACCAAAATTGAGGCGGTCCGGGGCGGGAAACAAGAAGAGAAACCTCTAGACACCCTTCAAGGCTCCCGTGCTGCTCAATAGGGCTGGGGCAAAACACAACACAAACAAAAACAACAACCCCACAGCCAAATCCCAACTACACAAGGGGCACCACCTAGTTTAAGAGCGAACTAGGATGCAAAAGAGGAGAATCGTTAGAGCAACCCACAAACAAGCAAGGAATTTACACTAACCCTAACACCAATGGAACACTCTCACACACTAAAATACGAGAGAGAGAGAGAGAGAGAGAGAGAGAGAGAGAGAGAGAGAGAGAGAGAGAGAGAGAGAGAGAGAGAGAGAGAGAGAGATGGTGTACAACTTAGCTTCAACTTTATATTTTGCACAAAAAGGAACTTAGAGCTTGCGGAATCCAGTGACAAGATTTGGTTATAGCATCACTAGCACATTGTCTTAGGGTTATGGGAGCCCTCTCACCATCCACCCTCTTACAATGGTAGCCAAACAATAGCCAACGAGTCACAAGAAACAAAACAACAACCTTCAATGAAACAAGTCACCTTATGAAGCTGAATGAGTTTGCCAAGCCAAATTGGAGGAGAAGCGTGATCCTTTGGACATGAATTGCACCCAAAACTACCAATTCATTGATGTTGGGGTAGATACAACAATGGTAGGAAGAATATCTTCTACTCGCACTCACTCAAACTAGCTCAAGCTTTTCTATGCACCAAGGTGATGGTGTATAGAAAGCTTACTCTCTCTTTACAACCAAGATAGAACTGGCGTGTGGTACGCTCAATCTAGTGTGCAATGGTATAGTGATCATTTTTACAAGGAGGAATGGGTTCTATTTATAGGTTTTAGAAGCCTTGATTAGGATTAATCCTAATCAATTTTATTAGGAAAGATCAAGGATTATGAATTTTTATGAATTTCAAATAAGAGTGAGGTCTCTCTTATCTCTTGAGTCACATGGATGTGGGCTCAAGTAAGAGAATTATTGATGTGGTGAAAGGAGAGAAGCTTCCATGGGAGTGAGTGAATTTGGTTTACTTGTGCGGTTGCCTACTCCATATGTTGATAGTGTGGGTGCATTTTTACAAGAGAAGTTAGTTTGTTAGTGGTAATAATCACTAGAATTGTTAGTGATACATTTACAATGGGTAGGATGAGTTGATTTGATGAAGGAAGAGGGGTGAATTAAAAGAGAATCATTGAGATGGTGAAGCTTTGAAGAAGCTTGAACTCACCCTTGTGTAGATTGTGGAAAAAATGACCGCTGGTCTTCTTCTTCTTCTTCGCTTCTTTACGCCGCCGCCACGGTTGACCACCACGATGAAAAGAGGATTTGTTGATGAAAAATCCTCAATTTGCAGAAGTTATCATGGTTAAGATGCTGAATTTTAGATATTTTTAGGAGAGGTAAATGAAATTGTAACATAGAAGCAATAGAGAGAGACATGGAGAGGGTGTATCTATGTAGAGGTTCATAAAAGAACTATAGGGATGAGAGAGAAGGGTAATGGTGAAGAGGGTGGGAGAAGCCATGGAAATTGTAGGTTTGAGTGAGGGAAGGAGAGGGAGGGATGTGTAAGAGTGAGTAGGTGTGTGGAAGGGTTAGAGAAGACTAAGGGCTACTTGTGAGAAAAGTGGGCAGACTGGGGTCCACTCAAAAAATCATAGCTCACCGCTGGTGGCTCCAAATATCATGAAAACATTTGAGGTGATTATTCAGAGCGTGGGCTACATTTTCTCTTTTGACCACCTCTCCAAATTCAGAGTGGAGATAGGTGCCAAAATTCTCACCAAAAAGCCTATTTTTTATGCCTGCAAAAGTCTTTTAGTGGCCCCCTCCTTTGTTGAATTTGTACAATGCATCCAAGAGTGAGCCCCTCCTTTGTCATATCATAATATAAAGCATCCAAGTTGCCCTTGACACATGCATGGAGGAGGATTATTGGTGGATAAAGAAATATATACATGGTGGGACTAGTGTATGGGCTATTCATGGACTTTAGCTCAATGAGCACATGGTGTTAGAATAATACGTAAAAATAATAATAAAAATATGGAGGAGTTATGGATATGGAAAGATATTGGAATCATATATTATGGTCCCTCTTTGAATTATTTTGGGTGAAAGAGGAAAAGGTATGCAAGTAAATAATATAATAAATGTGACCAATGAGTAGAAATCAATTTTTTGTTTTCACGAGGGTGAGGGTGAAAATGTGGGGGTGATTTGTATAAAAGAAAAAATATAAGGTTAGAGTATGTACACATTAAAAATATAATTATGGTGTAAGAGGATGAAAGAAGGTGTACATAGGTTTAATAAAACACACACCTAAGTAGAAATATTTAAATAAAATACCAAAATAATTATAAAAAATCCCTATATTTAGGCCATATATACAATGAAATATTTACACACAAAGAAGCCATAATATACTTTTATTTTTTTGGCTCAACTAGCCCAGTGACTAGCTAGCTGAGGTTTTTTAAGAAGATATGGGAAAAGCCCCCTAACTCACACACGCATATGTACAGTGAAATGGTAGGGATAGCCATAGCGTTTGGGTGAATTTGGTAGGGTGGAGTAACTTACTATGGAAATTATGGAGAGCCGAAAAATGGCTATCAATACGTAGGCTGGTAGATTTGTTGAACGCTTGTCTTTAATTTTGAAGATATAGATGATCTTCATGGGTGTTAATTGTGCTGATTTGGCATGAGAAGTCCATAGAAGATCTCTGACGTTTCTATCCTCCTAGCAATAGACTCCAATCCTAGAATTATCCATGCTAATCCGTTTCAAAGGCTTCAAATCAACTTGCGTGTATCCCTTTAATTCTGAATTTGGTGGTCCTTCTTTTGTTGCCATATTTGGAATGAGTGTATTCACCTCTAATCCCCATTTGTCTATCACATCAGGGTTTCCAAATTTTAAATAATGAGTCGTGTTTCTATCCATATATATTTTTCCTTGGAAATTTTTCCTTATTTTCTCTTCAAAATCTATGTCATGGTCATCAATACGAATAGCATACTCTCTATTAGAATCAAGGTAAATCTGAGCTCCATGGTCATTCGTCTTAAAAAATGTGAGTATGTGCATATATTTCACTATCGTTTTGATTCTTGAATGACTCGAATAGGAAGAAATTTCAGATGTTGAGTCTGAATAAGTATCTGAGACTTCTTCAAAGAGAGTATCCAAATGATCACCTTGGTTCACACTCTCTTCGGTGGATACTCTACTAGAACCCTCTCCAAATATCCCTTGATTTGCTAGTATGCAACCAGATCTAAGATTCATATAGACTGTGATGGCCAGATTTTGAAATTGCAAAAAAGTTTTTTAAGCTACATATGCCGCCACCACCCCTCCCATGCTCATGCGTGCCCACAGTGGGCAACCCCTCCCTTGGAACCACCCTCCTCCCTCTCCTCCATTATCCCCCTCTCCCTCCTTCATTATCACATGCAGCCAAAAACCCTCTCTCTCCCTCTCGTTCGTCAACCCACAGGGGGCCGCCATGCATGGGACAACTCTCTCTCTCTCTCTTTCATTATTCACATACACTCACACAAACAGCACACACACACACACACACTCACTCTCTCCCTCCCTCTCTGCTCTCTCGTCCATGTCTCTCTCCCTTGTTCTCTGTGTCACCAAGCCCAATATAGGGTGCATAAAAATCTCTCTCTCTCTCTCTCTCTCTCTCTCTCTCTCTCTCTCTCTCTCTCTCTCTCTCTCTCTCTCTCTCTCTCTCTCTCTCTCGTTTGTCAACTCGAAAGCAAGTCCCACCATGCATAAGAAAAATTGCTCTCTCTCCCACATGCTCCCTCACCCTCTCCCTCACCCACTCTCTCTCTCTCGCCCCGTTGACTGTCTCACTCTCTCTCTCCAGCTCGGTTCGGTAGCCTGGAGGCCAATAGAGTAATCTCTCTCTCTCTCTCTCTAAACAGGCACCCACACAGCCTCACTCTTAGTCTCTCTCCCCAACTCCCTCACCCTCTCCCTCCCTCTCTTCCTCTCTTGCTCACTCACGCACGCTCTCTCTCTCGAGCTCGGTGTCAAAGAAATCTCTCTCTCACTCTCGTTACTTACACACACCTCACTATTGTTTCCACATACACACACAAACACACTCAATCTCTCACTCATGCTCTCTCTCCCTCTCTCGTTCTCTGTGTAGCCGAGCTAACCATTAAAAATATATATATTTCTCTTATACTCCCGTTCCCACGCACACTTGCCAACACACTCACCCACATACATACACACACACACACACACAACCACATGTACATACCCACACACACTCCCTCGGTCTCTCTCTCACCCATATACCATAAACACACACACCCACACGCTTTTCACACACACAACAACACTTACACGCATAAAAAATACACAAACAAGCACACACACGCCATACGCACGCAAAAGAAGAAAAACCTTGAAGAACTTAACATTGACACCCAAAACAAGAGAAGAAGAACGACAAGATCACATGATGGTGACCACAATTCAAACAAAGATGCCGAAGGCCTGGCCAGCCCCGAAAGTGACAAACGTGCTACACGGACGCACCAACAAAGCTCGCTATTCACCTGCACCTCGTCCACGATGCATCTTTCTAGTAAACATCCGTAGGGTAACCTATTTTTCCTTTTTTAAGCCAAAACCATATATAAAATACCATCTGTATATTGCCACCTCTCTCTAGGTGATGGTCACAAAGGCCCACCTAGGAGATACCATTTAAAATTTCTCATTTAAAATCCTTCATCTGGGACCCGGCTCCTTGATTTGTCTCTCCTGATTAGGGACCTAACTTAATTAGATTATCCTAAACTAATACAACTTGCACCTATAAAAGAACACTAAGAGGTCACTATCAAGGGGGAGACTAGGGCACTTACAACACTGGCAACACTCGGGCACTTGAGAGTTAGCACTTGAGAAGGAAGCCATGCCCACACACTAACTCCAAGGGTCGCCACACACAAGAGTAGAGTTTTTGTACATATGGAATTCTCCTTAGAGAACGTACTATAGGTTCTCTCTCTCTCTCTCTCTCTCTCTCTCTCTCTCTCTCTCTCTCTCTCTCCCTCTTTCTGTCACCACGGACACCATCTCGCCAAAGCTAAGGTTTCTATAAATACCACTTTGAATCAAGATTTCCCTCACATCTCAAGGGGTTTGCATCATCTACGTCTACACATCTCTCTATCTCTCTCTGTGTGTGTGTATATATATATATATATATATGTATATATATATATATGTATATATATATATATATATATATATACATATATATATATATATATATATACACATATATATATATATCTAGGCTCTCCCCCCCGCCACCTCTCTCTCTCTCTCTCTCTCTCTCTACGGTGTGCAGTATTTGTGCTATTGTAAATCACCACTTTCCGCATCTTAGCCACTCAAAGCTAGGTGGTGCCCCCTATTCACTTCTCTTGATGAGTTTGGCGTGCATGGTCCTGGCATTGAAGCCGTTGGTGTTCATTTTTCACTTTGTGCTAGCTTGTCATTTGGTGCCCCCACGGAGGAGGGCTTCTAAAAAAACTTCAATTTGCAACATTGAAACGTTGCACGTCATCAACCATGGACAAATGACTGCGCAAATTCTCTAATTGGAGAACTGAGGAGGAGGAGATTGAAGAAGCATTGACCACCTTCATCTAAGTATTGTTGCGGCAATACACCATCGTAAACATGCAAGAGGTAAGTTCTCCATCTCGCATCTCTCGCTCTAATTGCAAATCAAGAGCCACTGAAGGGTGGGCTGTAGGCTGCTCTCATTGTCGTCACCCACCGCACTCTATTAATGAGTGCCATCACAACAGAGGTAAAGAAGAAGCAAAAATACTCTACATTGACGTCCACCATGAAGAGGTCATCCATATGAAGGAAGGAAAAGGGTTGGTGAGGCCTCTTTTCCCCAAGAAATCTGCAATTAAAGGTTTAGCTTGTGCTCCTAAGTGGCCAAAAGGGGATACTCGTGCCAAATGAAAGGAAGGACTAGGCGAGTCCTGAATCACATGAACCCCAAAGAAGAAGAAACACCTGGCCACATAAGTGCTTCAAGTTTGGGAAACAGAATCGTGCCTAGGCTGCCAAAAAGAAGGTCATTAGAAGAAAAGCGGTGGAAGATCGCCTATCGATTCGAGCGGTGCATGCGAGTACTGCCAGTTCACTTTGACAACCCCAAAGCATAAGTGGTAAGGAGGTTCCCATTCCCTAAAGAGGAGTGGTTTGTCTACTCTCCTCGGTGCTTTAGAGGGTGAGTAGAGGGTCTTCCTCCTCTCCCCATACAGCTCATCTTGAAGAAACTGTCTACCATGGGTGAAACCGAGTGGGCCGTAGACAACCTACAACTAAATGGTGTGAAGTTCATGCAACGAGCAGACTACAATAATTACTTGCAGCTTCTACTAGCTAAAAGGCTAGGCATGGTCAAACGCATCACCATCACTCCATACGTGTTGAGAAACGAAGGGAAGGTGGAGACTATGAAGAGCAATGACCTCCTGTGGATGTGCCGACCCATCAACACAGGCATGGTAAGGGTGTAAGTAAGTACTCTACACTCTGTGCATCATGGATAACAGACCAACCTCTTTTTTGTTTAGGTTTCTACAACACATGCACGTAAATATATATGTAGATAGGAAAATCTTCTATCAATAGAAGATTGTGTATCTCTTTAGTGTTACGGTGCTAGGAGAGATCATTAGCTCTTCAAACCCTATTATCCTCCCTGTGTTGGATTGCCATCACTCTTTCAATGTTTCCATTTTCATCCTGTTTTGATCTATCCACACAGCCTTGTAAGAAAGCCGCTATAAGCTGCTAAGTCATTTGTGTTTGAGAAAGATAAAAACAAAGAAAAAAGTTTTAAGAAATATCATGTTGTTTTGGCAATGGAAAATGTTTCCTTCCCAACCTTCACGGGTGAGGTGGGGGAAGATGCTTTAACCTTGAAATAGCATGTGTCGTCTCTAGAAGGGATGATGATGCTTTGCGTTTGTGTATTTTTCCACTACTAATGAAAGTGGAAGCAAGATCATGGTACAATGCCTTGGTGCAAGCAACCAAGGAGAGGTACGATCTACTAAGAGAAACATTCCTAAGGTGTTTTGGAGAAGGTAGCACATACGAGAAGCTATGGCAATTGCTGATGGAGTTGAAGCAAGGAAGTATGGATGAGTATGAAACATACAAATCAAAGTTTTTGGATCTATGCGAACGATGGGTTGCATCAGTGAGGGAGGGTGAAGGGGCACCCAATTTCCTAAAGAAAGACCGGTTTGTGGCTGGTTTATGGCCAATTCTTAAAGAGAAGGTGAAGGGAAGGTTTCTTGCTACGTATGAGGTAGAAATTGAAGTGGCCCGCCTTAAAGATGAGAATTTGCATCCACAAGCCAGAACTAAAAAGGAAGAGGAATCAGGAAGGGCCCGACCACACCTAGCCGCACCTGCAGTAGACGTCCAGAGGAACCGACTGAAGATCAACAAGATCTACTCAACTGAATCATGAGCCAACTAGAGAATATTTTAATACATATGGTGTAGCAAGGGCATGCACCTGCAAGAAATCTAGAGCAAGGAAGAGGGCAACAAAGACAAAATCAAGACTACCATTGTTACAACTGTGGAGAGAAAGGCCACGGTATGTAATATTGTCCTCATCCAAGAAGGAAGAAATTCAATAGAGGAGGAAGACAGAATCAGATCTCTCCACCAAGCACGAGACCACCACCACCCAGGAAACCAGGGCTGATTTCACCGGTCCAAATCCTTTGACCACCTGTACAACCACCACCACCACAACCTCTCATTCCACCGCTACCTCCACCACCTGCTGGAAACCAAGCAGTAACTGTCATTTCCTTGAAGCTAAGGGAAAGAAAATGTAGAAGAGCATGTCAATGAGAAGTAGAAAGGGAAAGGAAAGTAGAAGAGGTGGATGCCATGGGAGTGAATCATGCCAGGCACGAAGAGGCCTCTCAAAGGGAGGAGAAGATGAAAGGAAAAGGCGAGACCAACAAGTAGGCATCTAAGGCTTGGTGTAAGATTGACATTGTGGATTATTCATTGGAGTGACTATGCTAAACAAGCCCTCCCTTGGCAGAGGCTCATGGTTGGTTTCAGTCAAGGTATCAACCTATGCGTCCTATGTGTCTGGATGCTGGGAATGCTCAACTTGATAGGATGTGCCTGCACTGTGGGTCAAGGTCCCCTACAAGGAGATGCCTTTGCAAATGAAACACTGATACAGAAGGACCAAATACTCCACGCTCTAATGGAACCAATCCCCACTCACCCTAGATAGTAGGATGACCTTCGAGAGAGTGTGGGTGTTCCGAATCAGAACAGGTATTGTGGGGATGTTGGCCACCCTTGCATCTATAGAGATTGTCCTGTGAGGTGTCTCCAGGACAATCCCAATCTCTAAGACTATCCTAGACAAGAGTGGTAGGTACTCCCTACTCAAACCGAGAAAGAAGATGGAGATGCAAAGGTCTACCTCCTCTACCAAAACATCTATATTTGGATCCAAGCCATGCCTCCATTGTCAAAAATGGGCTCAAACTGCTCTGATGGCCAAGGGACTCATTGTAATGACCTTGGATACCATTTCAAAGGTCTCAAAATCTATCTAATAGTAGCCACGCTGAGAAATTGAACATTCAAGATCTTGTCCACCGCGGTAAGAAGGCGGGCCTGGAGAAGATTTGGCACCTCTCCTCTGTTGGGTCTGGTGCCCAGAATCTTGCAGATGACAAAAGTGGCCTGCAAGAATTTCACCTCTCCTACAAGGCGTGCTTCATTTGATGGTGAGAGACCAACTTCGGTGGTAGACTGTGCAGGCTGGGCAAGGGGGCTTTGTGAGAGTCCCTCTGAGGTGGAGCATGAGTCTCCATCAGTGTGTGCTATCATGAAGAAAGGGCGAAATGTTGATGACAAGAGGTGGGCCTCTGCTAGCCGAGCCGGTTGAAAATGCTGACAAATTTAGCTGAGCTAGACCAGGGGAAGAGGGGTTGTGGTGCGGAAAAAGTGGGACTGCGAGGCTAGGGCGGGCGAGGCTGAGGCGCGTCAGGAAGGAGTGAGATGCAACTAGTTGGGGCGGATATGCTGAGGGCTAGCTTCGCATTGTGTCTAAATGAAGGTAGCGGGCGGGAAGACCAGGGCATGAGAGGCAGCACGAGGAAGGCGGGGCTTTGCGCTAGTACTGAATGCATGCAGTGGATGGACAAGGCAGGCATCTCGAGGGAGGTCGGGGGGGGGGGGGGGAGAGATGGCAAGAGAGGGGGTGAAGAGATGTGCAGGAGAGAAGGGCGAGGACAACAACGAGCCCAACGAACTAGGATCCGCTATTCGAGTGCATAGTTATTTCTAATCTTCATGTCTCAATATGTTTCTTGAGTTGATGTTGTTTACAGGATAAAATTTGCGTCAAGCAGCATGTACATGGGCTCAAAGATATTGAAGCTACTTAAGATATTAAAGAATTTTCATGGATTCAATTGTATATATAGGGTTATTAAACATTAGAAGATGCTTGAAAGCGCACAATGTATATTATGAAGTGATGTGACTCTTGGAATATGAATTTTGTAAAGTTTGATCATTTTTAATATAATTATGCATGTATATGGTGCTGTGGATTGAGCCCTTGTACCCCCAAGGGCTTTTGCATGTAGAGTTAGGATCTCCTATTTAAATGGGGGTGTTGGAGCTATATACCAACCCCTATGCTATATATAGCTAGGAATCCCCACTATATATGTACACTCAGTGTGTAGAGTCTACACAATTTGGGTTTGTAGATCTTGCGTGGTCTCTCTCTCTCTCTCTCTCTCTCTCTCTCTCTCTCTCTCCCTCTCTCATCTCTCGTCTTTGTCTTTCTCCCTAGTTGAACATCAAAAGACGCTTGAAAGCGCACATTGTATATTATGAATGTTGAGATGTAGAGAGAAAGAGAGAGAGAGACGAGACAAGAGACACACCATATACGCTCCCAAAAACTGATTCATATTGAGGACAAGATACAAATATATAGGTGAGACCAAGTTGAGTAGAGTGAGCCATATATAGCTCCAACACCCCCACTCAAACAAAGGTCTCTAGCTTTGGATGAAAAAACCCTTGGGGAGTTCAAGGGAAAAACCCAAGACCCTATACAATGTGAAAATATGAACCAACGATGATGATGTGAAAGTGAATTGTGCATCTATGTACAAATATTCAAGTGACTTAGAGATCACAATGTGCAAATGTGGAGTGTGCATAGTGCATGGTACCTAAAAGATTACAATGTCATATGTACAAAGATATTACAATAGCAAAGAAGCTAATCTAGAAAGAGTGAGGTCGAAGCAACTCCAAGCTCTGAGCGCAAGAGGATGAAACGTGACTCGTTGAGGCCTTTGGTCAAAATGTCTGCAATCATCTGGTCACTTGGACAGTGTTCAACCATAATGGTTCCTTTGCATATTTCATACCTGACATAATGATAATGGACAGCAATGTGCTTTGACTTATTATGTTGAACATAGTCTTTTGCAAGACTAATAGCACTTTGGTTGTCACACCGCAAGGGTGTGCTAGAAACAGGAGAGTGACCAATATCAACCAGCATTTGTCGAAGCCAAATCAACTCACGAGCTGCAAGTGATGCCGCAACATATTCTGACTCAGTCGTAGAAACTGCAACACAACGTTGTTTCTTGCTAGTCCAAGAAACAAGACAACCATTTATAAAGAAGCAATTTCCACTAGTAGATCGCATAGATAAATGTGACCTTGCCCAGTCTGCATCTCTGTAACCCAAAAGAGAAAGAGATTTCATAGAATCCGATGTGAGTTGTCGTCGATAGACTAAACCAAAATCTGTAGTGCCTTTCAAGTATTTCAACACACGCTTTGCAGCAGACCAATGCTTAAGAGAAGGACATGCAAGATGTTGTCCAAGATAATTAGCAGCAAACAAAATATCAGGACGAGTGTTCATGCCAACAAACTGAAGACATCCAATCAAGTTAGCATAAGGTTGATTTGTGACAAGTTGACCGCCATTGTCAGAAGTGTTCTTCGTAGAGCTCGCAAGACAAGGTGTGTTGGCTGAATGTGTAGATTCCATACCAAAGTTTTGAATAGTATCTGCAATAACCTTTGACTGTCGAAGGAATAAAATACCTTTTGTACGGTTCCGTTGGATTTGAATGCCAAGACACGAGTGAATCTCTCCAAGATCCACCATATCAAATGCAGAAGACAAGAACTTTTTCACTTGCTGAAGAAATCCCAAATCATTGGAAACAAGGATGGTATCATCCACATAAAGAGCAAGAATCACAAAACTGCTACCTTGGCGTTTTATGTATAAGTTGGGGTCTGACGAGCAAGAGATGAATCCTTTAGAGGTGAGAAATAGATCAAATTTTGTATACCAAGCTCGCGAAGCTTGTTTGAGACCATATAGTGCCTTATGGAGTTGAGCAACAAGGTCTTCTTTACCTGGAATAACAAACCCTTCTGGTTGTTCCATATAAATTTCCTCTTCCAAGTCACCATTAAGAAAAGCAGTTCGCACATCCATTTGATGAGCTTCTAAATGAAATTGAACAGCAAATGCCAATAAAACTCGAAGAAATGCGAACAACTGGTGAAAAAGTCTCTTGATAATCAACACCAGCTACTTGGGAGTAACCTTTTGCAACTAAACGCGCCTTGAACTTGTCAAAAGATCCAACTGCTTTTACTTTTGTCTTATACACCCACTTACATTTAATAGCTATACGACCAGGAGGTAATTCAGTTAGTATCCATGTACCTTTAGAGATAAGAGAATCGTACTCTGCTTCCATAGCCTCTTGCCATTGATCCTTTTTTGGTGAAGATTTAGCTTCATCATAAGTAATGGGATCTTCGAAAGCAGAAAAAGCATTATCACCAATATCTTCATCATAAACATGACATGAGCCATGTTCAAAATCAATAGGCAGATCAACAAAAATATCAATATCATCATTGGCAACATTCGGAATGGATGGTTGTGAAGAGGAAAGTTGCTCTATAGGAAGAGTTTCATCTTCTGAAAGAAATGGAAAAGCTTGAAGCAATGATTTAGTATCATCAGAATCATCCATGGACCATGAGCCTCCCATAAGCTGTTCGTTAAAAGTAGCATCACGATTCACAATTACTTTCTTGGAGGAAGGGTTGACAGTAGTAGTAGGAAGATGATTCTGAATAAATACTGCTGTCAAAGTAGCTTCAGCCCAAAAAACACGAGATAAGCCAGAATGAATCAGCATACATCTTACAGCATTGAGAATAGTGCGATTCTTTCGTTCAGCAACACCGTTCTGTTGAGGCGAATATGGAATAGTGTGTTCATGATGAATTCCACTGTAAGCATAGTAACTCACAAACTCTCAAGAAACATATTCGCCTCCATTGTCACTACAAAGCTTCTTAAGGCAACGACCAGTTTGAAGTTCCGCAGCCTTGTGGAATTGTTTGAAAACAGATAAGGCTTCAGATTTTTGTCTAAGTAGAAATATATTCGTATACCTTGAGAAATCATCAATGAAAGTAATGAAGTAGCGATATTGTGATCTCGAAGAAGGTAGAGGTCCACATATATCAGTATGAACAAGATCCAATATGTCATGAGAATGAGTTGTATTTGAAAGAGGAAAGGGTTTGCGATTGTGTTTCCCAAGAGCACAAAATTCACAAATTCCCATATGAGGATGGGCTTTAAGATCCATGCCATGAACAAGATCACGACGTTGAAGATCAAGGAGTTTTGAGAAATCAGCATGAACAAAACGGTGATGCCATACTTTGCAATCATGATCACATGGAGCAGTGACAACATTTTCTACAACATCAATGAGAGAGAGTTCAAACAAATTACCATTTCGAGGAGCAAGGGCTATAGTCTGTCCATCTTTCTCAATTTGGCATTTGGTATGATCAAATCCAACAAACAGACCAAGATCAACAAGTCTAGCAACTGAAAGAAGATTACGTTGAAGATCTGGTACATGTAATACTCCTCACAAAATACGAGTGCAATAAGATAAGGTACCAAGATATAAATCTCCAATACCCTTTACTTGACAAGTAGTATCATCAGCAAGATAAACAACACGTTGAACTGGCAGTGGATGATAGTTATGGAGCCACTTAGACTGATATGTCATATTTCTTGTAGCACCAGAATCGACAATAAAAAGTGATCCATCACGTACATGAAGTATTCTGTCTGGAGCAACTGAACATAGGACGCAGCTTGTTTCTGGTACAATGTTGTTTCGATGTTCAGTAGCATATGCTCTATTCCGATCTGTGTCGAATCGACGCTTATAGCACATATGAGTGGGATGATCAGATCGTCCACAATATTCACAAGAAGAAGAAGAAGAGTCTCTTGATAAACGTGGTTGTTTTTTGGTAATATTGTGTTCTTCATCAAATTGACGTGCCCAACAATCATCTTCAGTATGGCCATTTCTGTTGCAGTAAGAACATTTCTTATTAGGAAATTTGAGACGAGAGAAAATATTACCGCGATGGCCACCTCTGCAGTTTCCTCGTTGAAATGGACGCCTTCAAGCATGAAAAGCCCGTTCCATCTGTTGTGACTCAGTCTCCTTGTGTGAAATCATAGCTGTATCATGACTAGCATTACGACGTTCTTGACGTTGAGAGTATTCAATTAAAGACATGCAGGCTTGGTCGAAATCAAGACCATCTTCATTAGAGAGAATAGTAACAATGTTATTATAAGAAGAGTCCTTCACCGTATCAAGGAGAAGTGTAATCAGTTGCTTTTGTGGAACAGGATCACTGGCAGCAGCAAGTTGATTAATAATAGATTTGAAAGATTCAATATGTCCCGTCATGGCAGTACCAACTTCATATTGTAACTTGTTAAGCAACCCTCTCAAATAAAGTATTTCTGTGACAGATTTCTTCTGAAAGTTTGCAATAAGGTACTTCCATACGTCGTGGGAAGTAGGCAGTTCGTACATATCAAGCAAAAGGGAATCAGTAAGAGCAGAAATAATATACCGATGAGCTGCTTTATCACGTCGTTGCCAATTCGTATAGGCAACATTCCAATCTTCAAATATAGGTCCTTCAATGATAAGCACGTTATCATTATCCGTATCAACAGGCTGAGGCGGACAAACACGATTTCCAAGAACAACATCGGAGAGCTCATCGCCTTCAAGAACTAACAACATCTTTGCTTTCCAGCCTGGAAAACCTTGACCTTGGAAAGGAGGAATAGAACGCTGGCCAGAAGGAAAGCCGTTGACGAGAATATTCATAGCCATATCTTGTTGCGAGAAGACATATAAGATAAGATCGCAGAATTTGCACACCATATATGGTGAAGGCCGCAATTGAGAATGAGAGAGATACGAGGACTGCGTTCTGTCAATCATAAACGTAAGAAGGATGCTCAAGGAACTTCCAAAGATGTGAGAGACGTCACCCAAAAAGAGCAGGGTAAAGGAGACGTTAATAATAAAAGAGTCCTCAAAATAGAGTGGCATGAGATGCAAGATTGACGGGCACAATACGAATAGCAAAAAGCTAAATCTTCTCTAAAAAGTTAACGCCAAAAAAAGAAAAACGATTGCGGACGCTTCACGAAGAAGTAGGATGAAGAAAGCTGCGTCAAGCTCAATTGCAGTAAAAACAGCATAAGTTTCTGCTACGAACTCCGATTGACGCAAACCTAGAACTCAAATCGAAGAGCTCGAGGAGACGAACAAGTTTTGGATGAAAAGTGCCATTGTGCTATGCTACATTGCGCTTTTCCCGTTTCTCCAAATTTTGAGCAGAACAACAAGAAAAATTGAGATGAAGTTCAGGGTGTCATCAACAAGAAAACGTAATCAGCGATTAGATTGATTAGCAATAAACGTCACACAAAACACTAATCATATTCTTCTTAACACAAAACAACCACAGTTAACAGGAATCAATGCTCAAAAATTAAATTTGTAGCAATTTTTGAATCTTACATGCAAATTGCATACACATACTGTTTTGTCACCATGAATTGAATCGGCGCATGGTCGTTACTGCTCTGATACCATGTTGAGATGTAGAGAGAAAGAGAGAGAGAGACGAGACAAGAGACACACCATATACGCTCCCAAAGACTGATTCATATTGAGGACAAGATACAAATATATAGGTGAGACCAAGTTCAGTAGAGTGAGCCATATATAGCTCCAACAACATGAACCATGTTTAAAATCAGCAGGCAGATCAACAAAAATATCAATATCATCATTGGCAACATTTGGAATGGATGGATGTGAAGAGAAAAGCTACTCTCTAGGAAGAGTTTTATCAAATGAAAGAAATGGAAATGCCTGAAGCAACAATTTTGTATCATCAAAATCATCCATGGACCATGAGGCTCCCATAAGTTGTTTGTTAAAATTAGCATCACGATTCACAATTACTTTCTTGGAGGAAGGGTCCTAGAATTTATAGCCTTTGGAAGTGTTAGGATATCCAATAAAAATAACTTTAAGACCAGGAGAAACAAGCTTTGTTCATGTCTCCCTGGGAACATGAATGTAAGAAATACAAAGGTTTGAAAATGAGATACAAAAGGAATGCACCTATCCATGCTATGATGGATATCTTACTAGCTAGAGGGTGTAGTAGTAAAATATGATTCTAAATAAAAACTATTGTCAAAGTAGTTACAGCCCAGGAAACACGAGATAGCCCCGAATGAGTCAGCATGCATCTTACAACGTTGAGAATAGTGAAATTCTTTTGTTCAACAGTGCCGTTCTGTTGACTTGAATATGGAATAGTGTGTTCATGATGAATTCCACACAGTAACTCACAAACTCTCAAGAAACATATTCGCCTCCATTGTCACTACCAAGCTTCTTGAGGCGACGACAAATTTGAAGTTCCGTAGCCTTGTGGAATTGTTTGAAAACAAATAAGGCCTTAGATTTTTGTCTAAGTAGAAATACAATTGTATACCCTTCGAAATCATCAATGAACGTAATGAATTAGAGATATTATGATCTTGAAGAAGGTGTTGGAGCTATATATGGCTCACTCTACTCAACTTGGTCTCACCTATATATTTGTATCTTGTCCTCGATACGAATTAGTCATTGGGAGCGTACATGGTGTGTCTCTTGTCTCATCTCTCTCTCTCTCTCTCTCTCTCTCTCTCTCTCTCTCTCTCTCTCTCTATCTCAACATGGTATCAAAGCAGAAACGATCACGCGCCGATTCAATTCATGGTGACAAAACAATATGTGTATGCGATTCGCATGTAAGATTCAAAATTTCTACAAATTTTATTTTTGAGGATTGATTCTTGTTAAGAAGAATATGATTAATGTTTTGTGTGGTGTTGATTGCTAATCGATATAATGAATCATTGATTACGTTTTCTTGTTTTTTTTTTTGACACCCTAAACTTTGTCTCAATTTTTGGGGGTCTTTTGCTCAAAATTTGGAGAAACGGGAAAAGCGCAAAGAAACACAACGTACATGACACTTTTCATCCTTGAGCTCTTTGATTTGAGTTCTAAGTTTGCATCAATCGGAGTTCGCAGCTGAAAGTTATGTTGTTTTTACTATAATTGAGCTTGACGCAACTTTCATCCTTGAGCATCTTCATGAAGCGTCCGCAATCATTTGTTCTAATTTTGGTGTAAATGTTTTCAAAGAAATTTAGTTTTTTTCTATTCATATTGTGGCCTTCAATCTTGCATCTCACGTCACTCTATTTTGAGGACTCTTTTATTATCAACGTCTCCTTTTTTTGCTTTTTTGGGTGACGTCTCTCACATCTTTGGACATTTATTTAGCATCATTCTTGCATTTATTGTTGATAGAACACAGTCGTTATATTTCTCTCTTTCTCAATTGCAGCCTTCACCATATATGGTGTGCACATTCTGCGATCTTATCTTATACGTTTTCTCGCAACCAGATATGGCTGTGAATATTCTCGTCAACGACTTTCCTTCTCACCAGCATTTTTTTCCTCCTTTCCAAGGCCAAGGATTTTCACGCTAGAAAGCAAAGATGTTAATTATTGAAGGCGATGAACTCTCGGATGTTGTCCTTGAAAATCGTGCTTGTCCAACTCAGCATGTTGATACGGATCATAATAATGTGCTCGTCACTGAAGGACCTATGTTTAAAGATTGAAATGTTGCGTTTATAAATTGGTAACGACGTGATAAAGCATCTCGTCGGTATATTCTTTCCACTCTTACTGATTCCCTTTTTCTTGATATGTATGAGCTGCCTACTTCTCACAAAAGTACCTTATTGAAAAATTTCAGAAGAAATCTGTTATAAAATACTTTATTTGAGAGGGTTTCTTGACAACTTATAATATTAAGTTGGTACTGCCATGACGGAATATACCGAGTCTTTCAAATCTATTATTAATCACCTTGCTGCTATCTGTGATCCTGTTCCACAAAAATAACTGATTACACTTCTCCTTGATACAGTGAAGGACTCTTCTTATGATAACATTGTTACTATTCTCTCTAATAAATATGGTCTTAATTTCGACCAAGCTTGCGTGTCTTTAATTGAATACTGTTAATGTCAAGAACGACGTAATGCTGGTTATGTTACAGCTATGATCTCACAAGAAGAGACTGAGTCACAACAGACAGAACATGCTGTTTATGCTCGAAGGCGTTCATTTCAATGAGAAAACCACAGAGGTGGCTGTCGTCGTGGTAATATTTTATTTCGTCTCAAATTTCCTAATAAGCAACGTTCTTACTGCAATAGAAATGGCCATACTGAAGATGATTGTTGGGCATGTCAATATGATGAAGAACATAATATTACCACAAAATAACCACGTTTATCTACAGACTCTTCTTCTTCTTCTTCTGAATATTGTGGTTGATCTGATCATTCCACTCATATGTACTATAAGCGTCGATTCGACGCAGATCGTAATAGAGCACTTGCTACTGAACATCGAAAAAATATTGTACCAGAAATAAGTTGCATCCTATGTTCACTTGCTCCATACAGAATACTTCATGTACAGATGGATTACTTTTTATTGTTGATTGTGGTGCCACAGGAAATATGACATATCACTCTAAGTGGCTCCATAACTATCATCCAATACCATTTCAACATGTTGTTTATCTTGCTCATAATATGACTTGTCAAGTAAAGGATATTGGAGATTTATATGTTGGTACCTTATCTTCTTCCACTCAAATTTTGCGAGGAGTATTACATGTACCAGATCTTCAACGTAATCTTCTTTCAGTTCCTAGACTGGTTGATCTTGGTCTCTTTGTTGGATTTGATCATACCAAGTGCCAAATTGAGAAACATGGATAGACTATAGCCATTGCTCCTCAAAACGGTAATTTGTTTGAACTCTCTCTCAATGATGTTGTAGAAAATGTTGTCAGTGCTCTAGGTGATCATGATTGCAAAGTATGCAATCACCGTTTTGTTCATACTGATTTCTCAAAACTCCTTGATCTTCAGCGTCGTGATCTTGTTCATGGCATGGATCTTAAAGCTCATCCCCACATGGGAATTTGTGAGTTTTGTGCTCTTGGGAAACATAATCGTAAACCCTTCTCTCTTTCAATTACAACTCATTCTCATGACATATTGGATCTTGTTCATACTGATATATGTGGACCTCTACCTTCTTCGAGATCACAATATCGATACTTCATTACTTTCATTGATGATTTCTCATGGTATACGACTGTATTTCTACTTAGATAAAAATCTGAGGCCTTATCTGTTTTCAAACAATTCCACAAGGCTGTGGAACTTCAAACTGGTCGTCGCCTTAAGAAGCTTTGTAGTGACAATGGAGGCGAATATGTTTCTCAAGAGTTTGTGAGTTACTGTGCTCACAATGGAATTAATCATGAACACACTACTCCATATTCACCTCAACAGAATGGCGTTGATGAACAAAAGAATCGCACTATTCTCAATGATGTAAAATATATGTTGATTCATTCTGGATTATCTTGTGTTTTCTGGGCTGAAGCTACTTTAACACTAGTCCTGTAAAAAATTAGCCACTTTTGTGGCTTTTTGAGACTTTGGTAGAAAAATTCTCAACACTATGTTAGTTATCTAAATAGAAAATTCTTTCAAGGAATTATGGCCAACACTCAATATTAGTTGATAAAAAAATATACACAGCTAATTGAAGGTCTAAAGGTGTCTTTCCATTGCCATCTTCTACAACTAATTTGTGCGGATGGACAAAATTTTTCTATTTTCTTTCGAAAGTAAATCAAATCATTGTTAAGCAGGCCCAAACTTCTTTTAAAAATCCCTCAATAGGTATGTGATAGATGTATTAAGCTTTTTTAACCCATATACAAAGACTACCGACATTTTTTACTACTCCAAGTTAAGTGTTGAAGTGTAGTTTTACGTAAAATTTACTAATTTAAGAAAGTTAATTCTTTATTTTTGTGTTTTTCATGTAAATTGTGTATTTAGAAACCTTTGTTATATCTTGAACCCATTATTAATAAGTTTCATGAAATTTTGATATCACACACAGAAGTTATGTCTCATTTACTAGAATCCTGATGTGAGCCATTTTTGTGGATTTAGCCAATTTTGTGGCTCATTACAAGTCTAGTGTTAATAGCAGTATTTATTCAGAATCATCTTCCTACTATTGCACCCTATGGTAAGATACCCATCACAGCATGGACATGTGACATTCCTTCTGTATCTCATTTTTAAACCTTTGGATGTATTGCTTATATTCATGTTCCTAAAGAAACACGAACAAAGATTCATGCTCCTACTCTTAGAGTTATTTTTATTGACACGGATGTAGACTGGGCAAACTCACATTTATCTATGCGATCTAATAGTGGAAATTTCTTCTTTATAAATGGTTGTCTTATTCCTTGGACCACCAAGACACAACGTTGTGTTGTAGTTTCTACGACTAAGTCACAATATGTTGGGGCATCACTTGTAGCTCATGACCTAATCTGGCTTTGACAAATGCTGGTTGATATTGGTCACTCTCGTCTTTCTAGGACACCCTTGTGGTGTGACAACCAAAGTGCTTTTAGTCTTGCAAAAGACTATGCTCAACATAATAAGTCAAAGCACATTGTTGTCCATTATCATTATGTCAGGTATGAAGTACGCAAAGGAACCATTATGGTTGAACACTGTCCAAGTGACAAAATGATTGCAGACATCCTTATCAAAGGCCTCAACGAGTCATGTTTCATCCTCTTGTGCTCGAAGCTTGGAGTTGCTCCGGCCTCACTCTTTCTAGGTTATCTTGTCTGCTATTGTAATAGTTTTGTACATATGACATTGTAATCGTATAGATACCATGCACTATGCACACTCCACATATTCACATTGTGATCTCTGAGTCACTTGTATATTTGTACATAGATACACAATTCACTTTCACATCATTATTGCTGGTTCATATTTTCACATTGTAGAGGGGCTTGGGTTTTTTCCTTGAACTCCACAAGGGTTTTTTCATCCAAAGCTAGGGACTTCGTTTGAGTGGGGGTTTTGGAGCTATATATGGCTCACTCTACTCAAATTGGTCTCATCTATATTGTATCTTGTCCTCAATATGAATCAATATTTGGGAGCATACATGGTGTGTCTCTTGTCTCGTCTCTCTCTCTCTCTCTCTCTTTCTCTCTACATCTCAACAGAAGGTAGAGGTCCACATATATCATTATGAACAAGATCCAATATGCCATGAGAATAAGCTGTATTAGAGAGAGAAAAGGGTTTATGATTATGTTTACTAAGAGCACAAAGCTCACAAACTCCCCTCTGGGGATGAGCTTTAAGATCCATGCCATGGACAAGATCACAACATTGAAGATTAAAGAGATTTGAGAAATCAACATGAATGAAACTGTGATGCCATACTTTGCAATCATGATCACCTAGAGCAATGACAACATTTTCTACATCATCAGGGAAAGAGAGTTCAAATAGACTACCGCTTCGAGGAGCAGTGGCTATAGTCTATCCATCTTTATGAAATTGGCATTTGGTATGCTCAAATCCAACAAAGAGACAAAGATCAACAAGTCTAGAAACTAAAATAAGATTATGTTGAAGATCTGGAACATATAGTACCCCTCACAAAATTTGAGTGGATGAAGATAAGGTACCAAGATTTAAATTTCCAATACCCGTTACTTGACAAGTCATATCATGAACAAGCTAAGATAAACAACACATTGAGCTCGTCCCATCATGGTAGTACCAACTTCATGTTGTAACTTGCTAAGAAAACCTCTCAAATAAAGTATTTATGTAACAGATTTCTTATGAAAGTTTTCAATAAGGTACTTCCATTCGTCATGGAAAGTAGGCAATTCATACACATCAAGCAAAATGGAATCAGTAAGAGCAAAAAGAATATATCCACGAGCTACTTTATCACATCGTTGCCAATCCATATACGCAAGAGTGCCAATCTACAAATACAAGTCCTTTAGTGATAAGCACCTTGTCATGATCCGTATTGATAGGCAAAGGTGGACATACACAATTTCCAAGGACAATATCAGAGAGTATATCACCTTCAAGAATCAACAACTTTGCTTTCCAACCAAGAAAACCTTGGCCTTGGAAAGGAGGAACAGAATGCCGGCCAGAAGGAAAATTGTTGACAAGAATAGTCATATCCATATCTGGTTTTGAGAAGATGTATAAGATAGATCACAGAATCTGCACACCATATATGGTAAAGGCTGCAATTGAGCACAATTGAAATATGATAATTGTGTTTTGCCAATGGTAAACACAAGAAGGATGCTCAATAATTGTCCGCAGATGTGAGAGACGTCACCTAAAAATACAGGGAAAAGGAGACGTTAATAATAAAGAGTCCTCAAAATCACTAATGTGAGACTCGATATTGACATCCGCAATATGAATAGCAAAAAAGCTAAATTTACTCAAAAAAGTTGACATCGAAATTAGAAAAATGATCGTGTACGCTCATTAGGAAGAGAATGGAGTCTAGGAGGGCCTCTTTATTTGGCAGTTTAAGAAAGTCAAACCTTTAGTACTAAGAAATCAATCAAAGGACAACTTTTGAATTCAAGCAGGTAAAATGGCTAGTTTATTTGAATTCAAATTTTTCCCCCAAAGTGAAATTTAAAATCTAGCGGGCAAAAGTATATCATGTAACATATCTATGGAAAGAGCTCGACGTGTAAATTCTAGATCTATAATCTCCGCTCAAATTGGAGATCACATGTAGGAGTTATGGAAGGCAAGTGCATCCTTTGACCACTCTTACACCTCTCTTACACACCCACCATTCTTGCACACATGGCATTTATCTATTCATCCAAATGTTAATCACCTCCATAATCTCATGGCAAATAAAGAGGCTCTCCTAGACCCCATCCTCTTCCTAATGTTCACCAAGACGCACGAGGACAAAACCTACGTCGAGCTCGATTGTAGTAGAAACAACATAACTTTTTGTTGCGAATTCCGATTGATGCAAACCCCGGACTTAGATCGAAGAGCATGAGGAGATGAAAACGCTTTGGATGGAAAGTGCCATTGTGCTATGCTCCATCGTGCTTTTTGCGTTTCTTCAAATTTTGAGTAGAAGACCCCGAAAAATTGAGACGAAGTTGAGGGTGTCAAAAGAAAAATCAACAAGAAAACATAATCAACGATTCACCATATCGATAAGCAATAAGCGCCACACAAAACACTAACCATATTCTTCTCAATACAAAAAAACCACAGCTAACAAGAATCGATCATCAAAAATAAAATTTGTACCAATTTTGAATCTTACATGCGAATTGCATACATGTACTCTATTTTGTCACCATGAATTTAATCGTTGCGTGATCGTTATTTCTTTGATACCATGCAAAGATGTAGAGAGAAAGAGAGAGAGACAAGACAAGAGACACACCATGTACGCTCCCAAAGACTGATCATATTGAGGACAAGATACAAATATATAGGTGAGACCAAGTTGAGTAGAGTGAGCCATATATAGCTCCAACCCTAGAATGATAACAATTTTATAAAAAAAAAAATCACACCAACTTATAGAAGATCAAAATGTGTTTAACAGAGACCAAGTTGAGTAGAGTGAGCCATATATAGCTCCAACCCTAGAATGATAACAATTTTTTTAAAAATAATTTCACACCAACTTATAGAAGATCAAAATGTGTTTAACAAACAATAGAGCACAATCTACATATAAGACTTATTGTGTTTGAGGTCATAGGATGCCTTCTATGGTGAGTTCCAATCAGAGCACATTTTTGTCTTATGGCCTCAAGCTCATAAGGTTATAATACCATATAATGTGGATATGTTGGATTTCTATGGACCAAGGATCACAAGGTTCTCTGCTTCCAAATGACATAAATTCTCTCTATGATTCTCAAATATGTTTCTTTTTACTTGACAGGTCAAGGTCTTCCTTTTTAGTTGTAAATAGATGGAGCCTACTTGTGGTATAATAGAATTATGGTTTCCTTTGTAGTTTGTAATTAAGAGGCTTGTGATTTTTATTATGTAGCATAGAGCTAGCCTCCTACGATAGTAAAACTAAAGGTTCTTATTCCAATCCACACATAGTAATTGTATTTTGGAATAACATATGTCAATTTATAGCCTTGTGGTCATAGGGACTGTATTTTTTTTGGGCTAAAAATCGCCAATTTGGTGAATCTTGAAATTTTTGAGTTTTTTTTTTGGGCTCTCGTTGGTGTAGACCTGAAGATGTTTTCCGCCAGACTTTGCTATAAGGTTTTTTATTTTGGGGTAGCTAGTCGCCAAAGATATGCCCACTATAGAACTTGATGGTAGGGGAGATTGAGGGCCAAGTAGGTTTGATGAAACACATCACATTATAACATGGGACCCAAAATATTAAAGTCTACATGTAATTATAAGATTTTGTTACGTGGAATTTTAATGAACTCTTATCATCATAATTACTTTTCTTTTCACTATCCTAACTTTAATATGATTGACCTATGCATGATTAGCTAGATTTTATGTAGGAGGTCTGAGATCCTCACACTTTCTCATTTAGTTTTCATCTAGATTTCAAAGTCCTTACCCTACTCAACGAGATGTTGTCTCTTAGCAAAACCCTAATACATATAAGGTGTGTTGTGACATTGATACTTATTTGAAAAGTCTAGGTGGCACTACTTAAATCACTTCTTTCTATTATATAAAAAGTTATAAGAGATGTTCCTTTTATCCTTACATGTGACATTGAAAAAAATGACCATTTAAGGTCTAAATTAAATTATTTGTTAAAAAATGATAAATTTAATTTTAAAATATTTTTCTCGCCAAACTCATAAATTAAGATTCATTTTCTCGCCAGAAACTTGAGTAATATTTCAAGGTACGTGTCCAAAAAAAAATACAGTGGTCATAGGGTGCTATTTATGTCCGATCATATGACCACATTCAATAAAAGTGCTGTAAAAGATGAGATACGAGCCTTTGGTCTTAGGTTCATAGATCTTTTTGTGGAGAAACTAGGGTGGCCATATGTAGGATCCTATAGTGCTAATATGAAGGCTTCGTAAGGACACACTTTAGTATAGTGTGTCCAGAGATCAAACAGATCCTTATGACCTAAAGGCCATAAATCACTATTTATTAATAGCATAAAGGAAGTTTAAGAATGTCCACAAGAATAGCTTTTTATTGAAGCTATAAACATATAGGGATCTTAAGTGCCTTGTTGAAAACCTTAGGATCCTATGACGCTTATTCTTGGCCACCATTAGTAAGTGTCTTGTTGAAGAACATAAGCCAATGTATGGCATTAGGATCATATGGTGTTTATACTATAAAGTGAATACCCCTAAGCTCATAGAGTAACATGTGGCCTTATGACTGTCTAAATTGGCCTTCATGGTGCAATGGACACAAATTCCAAAGAAAAAAACATTTAAATCTTTTGATAAACTAAAATTGAGCATTTGGATCATCAAATTCAAAGGCTCCATATAGCATTGAAAGAAAAAAAGCACTTTGAAACATACACAAAGAAATTTTGTAGATTCCAGAATATTACAAGATTCAACTCCATCATCTTCTCAATGGAGATTCAGTTGAGATTATACTCAATTTTATATAATTTTTGGATTTATGTAGTTTGATAGTAGGCTCCGTGTATCAAGCATAATTTCTTCAGTACCTTTCAATAATGATAAAGTTTCATACTTGTTAAAAGCCTTACTTTTTCTTGCACACAGGTGGCGTCCCCCTATTACTACTAGTGAATCCCCCGTGAAATTGCTAAGTGTATAGTCTTTAATAACTCAATGCATCCTGGATATAGAACAATTTACTCATGTTTAAACTTTAAGCTCTTCATTTTTTTGGACTTTTTCTATCATCCTCTCAAAATTTAAATCCACCCAAGCTCACTATTATAGTCAACATTGCTCTATCAGTGGTGGATGAAAGGTCTAGATCACCATGCACCCTAGTTTCTGGATCTTGAGTTACTAAAATTTTCTAGATAATTTTTTCTTATGGCCTGTACATGTTTTTGAAAATTCATCACCTTCTACTTCCATAGAAACACTCTTCAAAGTTATTTCCAATGGCTACAATGATTGACCTTTGGGAACTTGTAGGATTTTGTCAATTTCTTCAAGAACTCTCTAGTTATTATAGAGATCCATTTATGCTTTCTCAAAAGGTTCAATAGCTTGAAAATACTTTGTATCAACAATCTCAAGTAAAAAATTTTCAACCAAAGTATTTTTTTGAAGGATTGCAAGTTTTAAGGAACACCTATTCTTCCCTTCCAAACAACCTATAGCTTGGATGGATTTTTTGTCACACTCTTAGAAAAGATTAGATAGTATCAAAATGAGAACATTGATATCTAAGAATACATGAATAGATATTTGAGAATACATTTAATAAGACTAAGTATTCCACTACAATATAGCTTGTAGAAAATCTAGAACCTTCCTAGAAGGCCTTAGACATGTGGCTATCTTTGATTACAAGGTGTTGATAATAAATTTCTAAAAGAAAAAAATAGTTTACCCTATGGCCTAAGAGTTGTGGGATGAACTTTGTATTATCCAGCACCCTTCCTGGATGAAATACTTAATCAGGTTGTAGGTCATGAATGCTAATCAATCATGGACAGATTTTCTTGCTACTTTCAGATTTTGATAGAGATTGAAGATCAATTGAGGAAAACATTCATTACTCCTTGGGGTTGTTTTTCCTACAAAAGAATGCCTTTTGGGCTGGCTAATGCACATGCTACCTTCCAAGGGTGGATGAGAAGAGTGTTTGGTCCCAACTTGGGTAAGTTCAATTGAGTTTTCATGGATAACATTGGATGTTATAACTCTAGAGTCACACATTTGGAGAAGTTGAGGCTGAGTTTTGAAAGGATTCAACAAGAGGGTGGGAAATTCAACCCAAAGAAGTTTAAGTTTTCTCATGCGAGAGTCCATTTGGTAGGACATGTGGATTCCAAAAATGGAATAGAATCCAACCCAAAGAAAGTTAAGGCTTTATTCCTTATGGACCCGCCCAACAACATAAAGGATTTGGCATCATTTGTGCACAAGCTCATGTACCCGTTGCAAATGTTTTTTGGATGCTATGTCAGCATGTGTATCCTCTCTAGAAATTGAGTCAAAGACTTCAAGGGTTTGAGTGGAATGAATACATGAAACAGACTTTTGACGAATCGATGATATCAAGGAGGTATTGTGTGCTTTATAAATAGTGAGTCCTCTTGACTTGCAATCAATCTTCTATGTATCTAATAGTGTGAGGCTAGTAGATTTTGGGTTGGTAATCCTACAAAAATAGAGAAGGAATTTCAAGCCAGTATATTTTGAGAGCAAGATGAAGGATGTAAGCGAGTTCTCCCACACAGAATGTTGAGATGTAGAGAGAAAGAGAGAGAGACAAGACAAGAGACACACCATATACGCTCCCAAAGACTGATTCATATTGAGGACAAGATACAAATATATAGGTGAGACCAAGTTCAGTAGAGTGAGCCATATATAGCTCCAACACCCCCACTCAAACAAAGGTCTCTAGCTTTGGATGAAAAAACCCTTGGGGAGTTCAAGGGAAAAACCCAAGCCCCTATACAATGTGAAATATGAACCAGTGGTGATGATGTGAAAGTGAATTGTGCATCTATGTACAAATATTCAAGTGACTTAGATATCACAAGGTGCAAATGTAGAGTGTGCATAGTGCATGGTACCTAAAAGATTACAATGTCATATGTACAAGCTATTACAATAGAAAAGAAGCTAATCTAGAAAGAGTGAGGCCGAAGCAACTCCAAGCTCCGAGCGCAAGAGGATGAAACGTGACTCATTGAGGCCTTTGGTCAAAATGTCTGCAATCATCTGGTCACTTGGACAGTGTTCAACCATAATGGTTCCCTTGCGTACTTCATACCTGACATAATGATAATGGACAGCAATGTGCTTTGACTTATTATGTTGAACATAGTCTTTTGCAAGACTAATAGCACTTTGGTTGTCACACCGCAAGGGTGTGCTAGAAAGAGGAGAGTGACCAATATCAACCAGCATTTGTCGAAGCCAAATCAACTCACGAGCTGCAAGTGATGCCGCAACATATTCTGACTCAGTCGTAGAAACTGCAACACAATGTTGTTTCTTGCTGGTCCAAGAAACAAAACAACCATTTATAAAGAAGCAATTTCCACTAGTAGATCGCATAGATAAATGTGAGCTTGCCCAGTCTGCATCTGTGTAACCCAAAAGAGAAAGAGATTGCATAGAATCCGATGTGAGTTGTCGTCGATAGACTAAACCAAAATCTGTAGTGCCTTTCAAGTATTTCAATACACGCTTTGCAGCAGACCAATGCTTAAGAGAAGGACATGCAAGATGTTGTCCAAGATAGTTAGCAGCGAACAGAATACCAGGACGAGTGTTCATGCCAACAAACTAAATACATCCAATCAAGTTAGCATAAGGTTGATTTGTGACAAGTTGACCGCCATTGTCAGAAGTATTCTTCGTAGAGCTCGCAAGACAAGGTGTGTTGGCTGAATGTGCAGATTCCATACCAAATTTTTGAATAGTATCTGCAATAAACTTTGACTGTCGAAGGAATAAAATACCTTTTGTACGGTTCCGTTGGATTTGAATGCCAAGACAAGAGTGAATCTCTCCAAGATCCACCATATCGAATGCAGAAGACAATAAATTTTTCACTTGCTGAAGAAATCCCAAATCATTGGAAACAAGGATGGTATCATCCACATAAAGAGCAAGAATCACAAAACTACTACCTTGGCGTTTTATGTATAATTTGGGGTCTGACGAGCAAGAGATGAATCCTTTAGAGGTGAGAAAAAGATCAAATTTTGTATACCAGGCTCGCGAAGCTTGTTTGAGACCATATAGTGCCTTATGGAGTTGAGCAACAAGGTCTTCTTTACCTGGAATAACAAACCCTTCTGGTTGTTCCATATAAATTTCCTCTTCCAAGTCACCATTAAGAAAAGCAGTTCGCACATCCATTTGATGAGCTTCTAAATCAAATTGAACAGCAAATGCCAATAAAACTCGAACACTTGTAATGCGAACAACTGGTGAAAAAGTCTCTTGATAATCAACACCAGCTACTTGGGAGTAACCTTTTGTAACTAAACGCGCCTTGAACTTGTCAAAAGATCCATCTACTTTTAGTTTTGTTTTATACACCCACTTACATTTAATAGCTGTACGACCAGGAGGTAATTCAGTTAGTATCCATGTACCTTTAGAGATAAGAGAATCGTACTCTGCTTCCATAGCCTCTTTCCATTGATCCTTTTGTGGTGAAGAGATAGCTTCATCATAAGTAACGGGATCTTCAGAAGTAGAAAAAGCATTATCAGCAATATCGTCATCATAAACATGACATGAGCCATGTTCAAAATCAATAGGCAGATCAACAAAAATATCAATATCATCATTGGCAACATTTGGAATGGATGGTTGTGAGGAGGAAAGTTGCTCTATAGGAAGTGTTTCATCTTCTGAAAGAAATGGCAAAGCCTGAAGCAATGATTTAGTATCATCAGAATCATCCATGGACCATGAGCCTCCCATAAGCTGTTCGTTAAAAGTAGCATCACGATTCACAGTTACTTTCTTGGAGGAAGGGTCATAGAATTTGTAGCCTTTGGAAGTGTCAGAATATCCAATAAAAATAACTTTAAGACCAGGAGCATCAAGCTTTGTTCGTGCTTCTTTGGGAACATGAATATAAGCAATACATCCAAAGGTTCGAAAATGAGATACAGAAGGAATGTCACCTGTCCATGCTGTGATGGGTATCTTACCAGAGGGTGCAGTAGTAGGAAGATGCTTCTGAATAAATGTTGCTGTCAAAGTAGCTTCAGCCCAGAAAACACGAGATAAGCCAGAATGAATCAGCATACATCTTACAGCATTGAGAATAGTGCGATTCTTTCGTTCAGCAACACCATTCTGTTGAGGCGAATATGGAATAGTGTGTTCATGATGAATTCCAGTGTCAGCACAGTAACTCACAAACTCTCGAGAAACTGATTCGCCTCCATTGTCACTACGAAGCTTCTTAAGGCGACGACCAGTTTGAAGTTCCGCAGTCTTGTGGAATTGTTTGAAAACAGATAAGGCTTCAGATTTTTGTCTAAGTAGAAATACAGTCGTATACCTTGAGAAATCATCAATGAAAGTAATGAAGTAGCGATATTGTGATCTCGAAGAAGGTAGAGGTCCACATATATCAGTATGAACAAGATCCAAGATGTCATGAGAATGAGTTGTATTTGAAAGAGGAAAGGGTTTACGATTGTGTTTCCCAAGAGCACAAAATTCACAAATTCCCATATGGGGATGGGCTTTAAGATCCATGCCATGAACAAGATCACGACGTTGAAGATCAAGGAGTTTTGAGAAATCAGCATGAACAAAACGGTGATGCCATACTTTGCAATCATGATCACCTGGAGCAGTGACAATATTTGCTACAGCATCGTTGAGAGAGAGTTCAAATAAATTACCGTTTCGAGGAGCAGTGGCTATAGTCTATCCATCTTTCTCAATTCGGCATTTGGTATAATCAAATCCAACAAACAGACCAAGATCAACAAGTCTAGCAACTGAAAGAAGATTACGTTGAAGATCTGGTACATGTAATACTCCTCGCAAAATTCGAGTGGAAGAAGATAAGGTACCAAGATATAAGTCTCCAATACCCTTTACTTGACAAGTAGTATCATCAGCAAGATAAACAACACGTTGAACTGGCAGTGGATGATAGTTATGGAGCCACTTAGACTGATATGTCATATTTCTTGTAGCACCAGAATCGACAATAAAAAGTGATCCATCACGTACATGAAGTATTCTGTCTGGAGCAACTGAACATAGGACGCAGCTTGTTTCTGGTACAATGTTGTTTCGATGTTCAGTAGCATATGCTCTATTCCGATTTGTGTCGAATCGACGCTTATAGCACATATGAGTGGGATGATCAGATCGTCCGCAATATTCACAAGAAGAAGAAGAAGAGTCTCTAGATAAACGTGGTTGTTTTGTGGTAATATTGTGTTCTTCATCATATTGATGTGCCCAACAATCATCTTCAGTATGGCCATTTCTGTTGCAGTAAGAACATTGCTTATTAGGAAATTTGAGACGAGAGAAAATATTACCGCGACGGCCACCTTTGCGGTTTCCTCGTTGAAATGTACGCCTTCGAGCATAAAAAGCACGTTCCATCTGTTGTGACTCAGTCTCCTCTTGTGAAATCATAGTTGTATCATGACCAGCATTCCAACGTTCTTGACGTTGAGAGTATTCAATTAAAGACATGCAAGCTTGGTCGAAATCAAGACCATCTTTATTAGAGAGAATAGTAACAATGTTATCATAAGAAGAGTCCTTCACCGTATCAAGGAGAAGTGTAATCAGTTGCTTTTGTGGAACAGGATCACCGGCAGCAGCAAGTTGATTAATAATAGATTTGAAAGACTCAATATGTCCCGTCATGGCAGTACCAACTTCATATTGTAACTTGTTAAGCAACCCTCTCAAATAAAGTATTTCTGTAACAGATTTCTTCTGAAAGTTTGCAATAAGGTACTTCCATACGTCATGGGAAGTAGGCAGTTCATACATATCAAGCAAAAGGAAATCAGTAAGAGCAGAAAGAATATACCGACGAGCTGCTTTATCACGTCATTGCCAATCGGTATAGGCAACATTCCAATCTTCAAATATAGGTCCTTCAGTGATAAGCACGTTATCATTATCCGTATCAACAGGCTGAGGCGGACAAACACGATTTCCAAGAACAACATCGGAGAGTTCATCGCCTTCAAGAATTAACAACATATTTTCTTTCCAGCCTGGAAATCCTTGACCTTGGAAAGGAGGAACAGAACGTTGGCTAGAAGGAAAGCCGTTGACGAGAATATTCATAGCCATATCTTGTTGCGAGAAGACGTATAAGATAAGATCGCAGAATCTGCACACCATATATGGTGAAGGCCGCAATTGAGAATGAGAGAGATACGAGTACTGCGTTCTGTCAACGATAAACGTAAGAAGGATGCTCAAGGAACGTCCAAAGATGTGAGAGACGTCACCCAAAAAAGATAGGGTAAAGGAGACGTTAATAATAAACGAGTCCTCAAAATAGAGTGGTGTGAGACGCAAGATTGACGGCCACAATACGAATAGCAAAAAGCTAAATCTTCTCGAAAAAGTTAACGCCAAAATAAGAAAAACGATCGCCGACGCTTCACGAAGAAGTAGGATGAAGAAAGCTGCGTCAAGCTCTATTGTAGTAAAAACAGCATAACTTTCTGCTGCGAACTCCGATTGACGCAAACCTAGAACTCAAATCGAAGAGCTCGAGGAGACGAACAAGTTTTGGATGAAAAGGACCATTGCGCTTTTCCCATTTCTCCAAATTTTGAGCAGAACAGCAAGAAAAATTGAGATGAAGTTCAGGGTGTCATTAACAAGAAAACGTAATCAACGATTAGATTGATTATAAATAAACGCCACATAAAACACTAATCATATTCTTCTTAACACAAAACAACCACAGTTAACAAGAATCAACGCTCAAAAATAAAATTTGTAACAATTTTGAATCTTACATGCGAATCGCATACACATACTGTTGTCACCATGAATTGAATCGGCGCGTGATCGTTACCGCTCTGATACCATGTTGAGATGTAGAGAGAAAGAGAGAGAGACAAGACAAGAGACACACCATATACGCTCCCAAAGACTGATTCATATTGAGGACAAGATACAAATATATAGGTGAGACCAAGTTCAGTAGAGTGAGCCATATATAGCTCCAACACAATAATGGAACAATGGATATTCACCTTGGTTCTTTTTTGTCATAGGTTCAAAACATATATATTGCCCCAAAAGTTTTATCTGCTCACCACATCAAACCTTTTTCCGGATGTAGTAAAACATTTGAAGCCTAGCAAGCACATGTGAACAATGAAGATCCAAGAGTATGAGTTTGAATTTAAAGTGGATCATTTTGTTAAAGCTCACCTGAAAGAAAAAGTGGTACACAAGGGAGGGGAGTTTTCATCTTACCCAAGAATTGACAAGGATGATCATGAAGAGGAAGTGGATAGTACTAATGCATATACAATTATGTTTGATGGTGCATACAAGAAAGTTCTTCAAAAGACAAGTGGCAAGGTAATCTTTAGAAACCCAAAAAGCGATGTAATCTTTTCTAAAGCTTACGATCTTGATAAAGCTGAAAGTAAAAATGAGGCTGAGTATCTCAAACTTTTCCTTGGATTGAAGTAGTGTGTTGAGTTTGGATTGAAGAGGGTCATTGTGAAAGAGGATGTGTTGCTATTCATGAATCAGCTGCTTGATTTGTGGAGTGTTGAGAAAGAAAATTTGAAGAAGGGGTTCTATGGCATAGAGAAGCTTTTTCGTGAGTTTGAGAAGATACAATTAAGCATGTTCCTTGTGAGCAGAAAAAAGAAGTTGATGAGTTGGCTAGGGACAAGTTGGATGTCTTGGTATCTCCTTTAAAGGTCAAGGAAGCCTTGTATGAAGGAAGGGAATTTCGGCAAGATGTAGAAGTATTTCCTGGTAAAGGGAAATGTTCACAGGGCATGTACAAGGTTCAACATAAGAGAATAGTTGCAAAAGCAAGAAACTACACATTGGTAGGTGAGGATCTCACATTTTACGACAGAGATAGCATTCTGAAAAAAGTGCCATACAAAGAAGAAATAGGCTTCACTACAAGAGGCTATTCATATTAGCGACGCTCCAAAAAAAAATTCCCGGTGTCGCTATGAGCGTCGCAAATTTCTTTGTAAATTTGCGACGCTCATAGCGATGCCGGCTGGGCTAAAAAAATAACCGAGCGCGCCCAAAAACTCAGATCTCAGATCTGAGTTTTTCGGCGCCCTTAAGCAAGGAGCAGGTAATGCTCTCCCTCACTCTCTCTGTCTCTCTCTCTCTCTTTTTCTTCTCCACACACACACACACGAGGAGAGGAAGGAGAGCCATGTATGCTCCTTCCCTCTCCTCATTCTCATGTTCCCTTCCCCTCTTTCTCTCTCCCTCTCTCTCTCTCTCTCTTTTTCTTCTCCACACACACACACACACACGAGGAGAGGAAGGAGAGCCAGGTATGCTCCTTCCCTCTCCTCATTCTCATGTTCCCTTCCCCTCTTTCTCTCTCCCTCTCTCTCTCTCTCACACACACACATAGTGTTTTTGAGAGAGAGAGAGAGAGAGAGAGAGAGAGAGTACAAACAAAAACAAAAACGCACACACACATACATAAACAAAGAATGCACACACACATTGAGAGAGAAAAAGAGAGAGAGAGCATGCATAAACAAAAAAAGCACGCATTGAGAGAGGAAAAGAGAGAGAGAACATGCATAAACAAAAAACACACACATTGAGAGAGGAAAAGAGAGAGAAAACATGCATACGATCCAAAAAAACGCACACACATTGAGAGAGAAAGAGAGAGAAACTAATTTAACGTCGTAGGAAACTAATTAAAATTAAAAGAACTAAAGATCTAGCCGACGAGGAGTTGAACTCAAGACCTATTATTCAAGAGGGAAATGGCATAATCAATCTATCATACTTGGCATGGGTGATAGAAAGGTTATACCATTTATCTCCTTTTATTGGCACACACATCCACACACGCGCACACACACAAGAAGAAGAGAGTTATAACGCCGTAGGACACTATCTTAAAAGACGTTAAAGATTAGGTTATATGTAGACTTACATTAAATTAGATTTAGGTTTATTTTTAACTAGATTTACGTTTATTTACGCTAGATTTAGATTTACGTTATATTAGATTAGATTTAGGTCTCCATAGACTACGATGCCTGCATGAAGCGGGTGAAGAAAGCCCTCAATGGAATATAGGGTATTGCTGCCTTCACTCATGGTGGGCTCCGTCGATCCAAAAGTACTGGTGAAATGTCTTCAGAAGATAGGGAAGAAGGTGGATCTTCAGGGCGGCAAGAGTCACTACATCCCCGACACAATGACCATCTAGACAACCTCTAGTCATTCAACAGCAACTTCAAAGTTAGTAACAAGAGCAAGAACGGTCTAAAGGGCCAATTGCTGTCGTCAGATGTGGATGGAGATGAGGCAGCGTCACCGCCGGAAGTTAACTCTCACATCTTTAGTGATGAGAATTCCAACTCTTGCCGAGTTATGTGAAAAATTATGTGTTAACTCTTGCCGAGTTATGCCAAACTAAATGCTGCGGAGCTTGTGTGCATGTTTGAGAAACATTTTCCTACTACAATGCTAACCATTCAGGTGCATCTTCTTGTTCACATAGTTGATGAGGTGGAAATAGCTGGCACAGTTCATTCCAGATGGATGTTCTTCTTAGAACGTTTCATGAAAACGCTTAAGGGATATGTGCGTCAAAAGGCACGTCCGGAGGGTAGCATGGCAGAAGGTTGGTTGGTATCAGAGTCCCGGGGAACGGCGCCAAAAATGTGCGCTCCTTGCCGCACTGTCGAAGCAAGGGACTTGCCAATACACCGTGTGCGAGCCACAAACGGCTCCAAGCACACAACAAGCCTAAACTAGCAAGCTCAAGGAAACAAAGGGTGTGTCACTCACCGCTCTACGCTCGCCTTCGTGGTGGATTCCTCGCCGCGATGAAGAAGAAGCTGTAGTCGTGCCGCGCTCAACCGCTTCGCCGCCGTCGTGCCTTCGTAATGCTCGATCGCACACACACTCTCCCTCTCTCTCTCTCTCTCTCTCACACACACACACACACAAGGAGGTGAAGAAGAAGAAGAAGATGGAGATGGAGCAAGAGCACTCTTCTATTGCACAAATGAGAGAATGAGTAAAAATTAGGTTTAGTTGGCTTTTATAGGAGCTCACCCCATTCACACTTGGGCGCCCATGCTTAGCCAACTAATCCCTTGAATGTTCGTGTTAGAGTGCGCCTCTCATCGGCGATCACTCTACCTTTCCCTATTGGTCCGACAAGCCCGGTACCTGACTCTACCAAATACATAATACGCGTCCATCGTAGGTGATGGGTGTCCGTGAGCCGTGAGGGTTAACACCCATAGCGACGCATATAGTGACGTTTACACAGAAGACTATAGCGACGCTCATAGCGACGCTACAGAGCCATAAATAGCGACGATTATAGCGACGCTCGAGAGAATTTTTTTTTGGTGGCAGGGCATTGAATGCCCTACCACCCATCAACCATATTGTACTTGATTCACTTTTTAAAAAAAGTGCAAGGGTAGATAATAGACCCAAAATAGTCACCCACAAGAAGCATTGTTTGCAAAATTGACAATTGTACACATCATAGGCAAAATGAATTGATTGGCAAATGTAATAATGACAATTGTACAACATCATAGGCATAAAGAATTGATTGGCAAAAGGAACTGCGATGACAAATGTAATAATATACATGGTTCAAAAAGACGTATAAAATCCGTCTCATGATACATAAGCTATGAGAAACCCTAAACTAATGCTATCTAGCTACGGCTAAACTGACGTCGTCTAGTCAGACATCTCATCGCGTCCAAGCAGCGTATCTATCGGATTCTGCAAAAAAAAGACAATAAGACAGCTTTCAGTAAGTATAAACATATAACGACATTTATAAAACAATACAAAAAATAAAAAAGAGTAAACCCTAATACTAACCATGCCGCCGCGAGAATTGAGAATGTCCATCAGGGCGTTTAAGCCCTTCCTGCCTGCGTACTCGCGCTCGTACGGTGTGGGATCACGTCCTGTCATCGACCACTGTCAAAACATACAAAGATTTCATTATGTTAGAATTAAAAAACTCATAAACCCTAAACTATCGAACATAAAGAGCAATGTGAAAACACTTACAAAATCAAACAACATTGGCACAGTAATTGAATTCTCTTAAAAAGCATATGCAGTTTTAGGTAGACACATTGATTGGTAAAAGAATTTCAAACAATTTGTTAGCAATGAACATTAAATTGCAATGTAATCAAATGCATAAACAGATGTAAAGGTAGAAAATTAAACAAGTCTGGGGTCACTAATTTGACGGTCGAAAAGCACTAGAGATCGAATATTAATACCATGGGTAAGCTTCTTAATTTTCACTGGTCAATTAAGTTGTTTAATCGCGAGAGCCAAGTATTGATGTTCGAGGGCTGACTAGAGGCTATATCTAGAAAACCTTGTAGTTAAGCTACCATAAAAGGAATTTTTCATGAAATCATTGCCTGACTGATTACCTTTCCTTTGACCCCCCAAAGTTTTTTCACATTGATTCAATTATGATGTGTGTGCTTATTTTGTATGCCTTGGGTTTTTTGCTTTTCAAGGAAAAGCGCCCACACTGGGAACCTCTAGGGCTCTAGTACCATAGGCGATACATGTGAGTGAAGTACCAAATCAAGCTGAGATTTCTCTTCCAGCTTAAAATTTTACATTGTGGCACTTTGATTTTTTGCTTGTTCATTTTCAGCATTTAAATTTTGTAACTTTGGGGGGTCATATAACATTGTTACCCTCCCCAGGCTCATCACATTAGTAAACTCCCTTTATAATACTTAAGCTAAAGGTCACTAGGGTTAAGCCCACTAGAAAGCCCTAGTACATTTCATACAATGCTGCCTAAATCGGATTAAGAACCTAAGTAACCATTGATTATTAGGAAGGCATTCCCCATGGTATTAAGAGAAGATTTCTAATACCTAGCTTGGTCAAACTAGCTTAGTCGGACTGCTTGATTTTTAAACCTAGACAAGTGATTATGACAAAACATTACATTGAATTAAATGTTTGATACTAAGCAAATACACTGAATATTATGCTACCAATCACAATCAAAGCAGACAATCATAGATGCAAAAAGATAACGGCAATGCTAATGGACAAGAAACACCTGTTTGTGTTGATGGTCGTGCTTGATTTGAAGGTTCCATGAAGGTCCAAATCCTATCAATAGCAACACGTTCTTGTACACAGTATGAAACACAAAAAATACCTCTAGGAGGCACATTATTGGGAAAAGATAACTTCGCTAATCTCTCAACTCTAAAACAGAAACACTCCTATCGTACTAATCTTACCTACCCTCCATCACTCAAGTGATGAGGATCAAAGGTGTTTTATGGCATAGGTTTCTGTTTCACTGTACCAGATGTGACATGTGTAGGTCTGAGTCAATGTTTTGACTTTAATGCGCATACTCGTTTGCTAATTGCTCTTGCTCTTTTTTCTTTTTTTTTTTGTGAGTATAAAGCTTTATATGTACATTCCCTAAGATTGGTGATTGAGAGGTCAGGGAGAAAGGTTGAGAGGGAAACCAGTGAATGATGACTGTCAGCAAACACTCCCCCCTTCCTTGGGTAGATCATACCATTTGAAATGAGCTTGTCACCCTTTGAAACCAATTGTTCCAGTTGGTAATATGTGAGGATTTTTGCCAGTAGTTTTCTATTACCCTAGGTGCCTTGTCAAGCTGCAAGGGTGGTAAGGTACTCTCCCAGGATCGAACTTGAAGTGGTTCATCAGGTGATTCTTGAACAGTGGGAGGTGTGGATTCTTTTGTAGCTTCATGGAGGTCCACTACTATAGATGGAGGCTGTGTAGAAGCTTTTACCTCTATGGATGTATTACATGAGGAGCTAGAATCTTCATGGGACTCCCCCCTTCCTGAGCTAGGTGGAACAAATCGTTCTTTCTTTGGTACCCAAACTAGCTCGGGAGCGGGTGTGTAGCATTCTGTGATTTTTTTCTTTCCACGATCATTGATTCGTTTTGGAGCTACGGGATTGGGCTCACTTGGGTCAGGTGATAGGTAAGAGCACAATCTACGTTTTGGCACCCAGATTTGATCATTTCCTTGATAGTAGCCTTGGGCTTCCAATAGTCGTTTAGGGATCCATCGCAACATTTTCTTACTTTTCTTGGAGCGAGTGGTACGTTTCTTACAAGGCTTCTGTTTTTTTTGCACTAGCTATGGTCACTAAAGAAGCTTTAGGGACCCACTTGTATGTTTTCTTTGTTACATTAGGATGAGTCTTGTCAGAAGCGATATGCATTGCTTGTAGCATATTTAAGGGTATAGGCATTTCATCCCCCTCAGGTGTGACCCAAGTGGTTCCTCTATTTCCCCAAGTGTCTATGGTTGATGCTAGGTGGACCCAATCCACATTGTCTGATTCCGTCATACCCGGTAACACATCCATGTAAGGAGAATCTTGGCCAATGTCTGTATCCTTCTTACAAGTGTAACAACATTGTAGTGGGGCCGAGTGAACTGTGGTGTTAGAGCGAGGATCAATAATGGTTTTACTCCCTAAGGGGTGTACCTTACCAGTCACCAAATCCACTCTAAGGACAGAGTCTTGGAATTGCAAATAGACATGATTTTTAGACCAATCGTGAACCATTTGTGCTTCCCTCATGAATGGTTGTCCTAAAATCATTTCATATGACATAAGGTGTTTAGAGAAATCCATTACAATGAACGTATGTCGTACCTTGTGTCCTAGAACTTTGATCTTAAGATCCTTGAGCATCCCCATAGGTTTGGCTATGGTACCATTTTCCATCTTTACCACAATGTTAGTAACACTGAGGCGGGGTTTTCCCATGGATTCCCAACAATATTTTGTAACGATGCTAACTCCCGCACCACCATCAAGAATTCCCTTTATAGTTAATCCCTTGGTAGTGATGGGTAGGGTCGCATTAGACTCGTCGCCTTCAAAATACTGCCCTAATTCGTTAATGGGTACCTCAATCACAGACTCATGTCCATCTAAGTCAAGTGATTGCACATGATTTTCCTCATCAATCATAATCGAGTCAGGCCTATTTGGTTGCGCAAAATGCGGTAATCCCGTTCGTAGCTCTCCGTTAAGGAATGCTCGAAGTGCAAGGAATAACTCAGGATCTCCATACAGCTTTGCTATGATCGTGGTTCGGACCTCAGAAGACATGAAGTCCACTAGTTTGGCAACATTCATTGGCGTCTTGCAGGGTGTAGGTCCTTGACTAGGAACTGGTGAGGATGGAATCTCATATTCCTCAATGGGATCAGGTATTCCTTCGTTAAACATCCTTTCCAACAAGAAGGGTGTATGCTCACTTTCTGATGTCCCGTCCTCACTCCCTTCTTGAATGATACTAGATATGGCTAACGGTCTATGGTTCATGTGGGGTGGATGAACTTGCGTGGGAAACACTGTGTCATGAATTTTGACATGCATGGGTTCTGGTTCTAGTTTCCTTTGAGTCTTCTCCACTAAACCTCTTAGATGTTTCACCTGCTTAATCTCGTCTACAGGGTTTGGGTACGTCCCAATCTTCTTTTTACGATTCTTCCCTTTTTGCCCCTGCGGTTTATCTTGGGGGTCTTGAATTGGATTTGGAAACACTTGTGGTGTTTTCAGAGGCTCTTTATGATTTTCTCTTATTCGGTTTTCATTTGGTTCCATGTTACGGTTTTCTTTGTCGGTCTTTCCCTTTGTGGTATTGGTTCTAGTCTCCATTGTCTCGATTGAATCTGAATCATCCTCAAGGTCATTCATATACAAGGGGTCATCTCCTGTTCCTATGTTTGTTTTGGAACTTGGCTTTGAATTTTCCGTATTCTGCGACTTCTTCCTTCGTGTCTTCTTTTTCTTTGCTTGGATAACTGAAATGGTATCTCTCTCTTCGAGGATATGGCCTGGCCCTTGAAGCATGGACCGTGTAATCGCATAAGTGGGTGCAACGGGTGGTATTGGCGATGTCACACTAGCAATTTCGACCAAATTCAGGGGTGTGATTTTAGGCGCATTTGGGTTATAGGGGCATTGGGCAATCAAGTGATCTATGCCACAACGATTACATGTGAGTATTGGCATTGCAGATGTGCTCCCTTGATTCATTTGCATCTGTGCAGCATTCTTTTGCAGCCTAATAGGGCACTCCGCTGCTCGATGTGGTCCACCACACTCGTAGCATTGAAGAGGTGGCCTCCTAGCCTGGGTGTTGATATTTTGACCTCTGGATGCGAGAGCAGCAGCTTGATAAACCGGCTTGACTTGCCCCCAACAATCTTCCATGTAGTATATAGGACACTCTTCCAATGTATCAAGTCCATAGGCAATACTAGGGTCTATTTCCTCCTCACAGCCATCTGCATAAGCATTTGATGGTTCGCAACCCACTTGGTTCATAGGGGCGACTCTTGGATGCGGGGGCTGCAGTCCTAGCACAGGAGGTGGTAGCGGTGTAGCTTGTACAACATTTTGAGATCTAGGGACCATGTGTTGCGGTAGTTGCTCAACAGGTGGAGCAGGCATCAATACAGGAGCTCGATGTGCATCCGTCCAGGCTACAGGTGGTCTATTTGCCATCATACGTTTGATCATTAAACAATCCTTAGCTTGGTGACCATACCTACCACATGCGTTGCAAGTTCCATTAAATTTTACTCTAAACGTAGGGCACTCACTAGTGCTATGTGGACCCAAGCAAATGGAACACCATTGTTGCTCCCTTCTTGGATACATGTGACTATTTTGAGGGGGTCGATTATCCTTAAGAGACTCTTGGATTGCCTTGGTGAGGTCTGTCAAGAATGTCTCAAATACCTTTGGCTCATTGGCAATGGGCTTTGCAGTCATGGGTTCATACTCAATGGCTTGTGAGCTAGTGGATCTCGTGTCAGTAGACACCCTCATGCCTGCTATCATCAAGTTGTCCTCTAATTGGATTGCATTGGCAGTGACATCTTCCCAGGTTGTGATACCTCTAATCACTAGTCCATTATAGATTCCTTCATTCCTCAACCCTCGAATGAATCGATCAAGCAGTTGGTTATTGTTGAAGCGCTCATTTACAGAGCAGCGAGAGTTTAAGTGCTTTAGACGACTAATGAAGTCCCTTACTGACTCTCCTTCCTTACGTTCGGCCTTCTGTAGCTGAGATGCTACACCCCAAAGCACACCTTCTCGTATGTACTCCTTTAGAAACAACCTTCGAAGGGTAGGGTAGATTGTTTTCTCGTCCACCCTTAGGGTTCTATACCAATCTCCAGCCTTCCCACTTAATGTCAAGCTTAAGGCATTGCACTTATGTAGTTCGTTGCGTTCCCCTAAGGAATCACATACTTGTTCAAACACTTCAATGTGTTTCCTAGCATCTTCGTCCCCATTGAATTTTTGCGTGAGTTTGGCAATTTGTACTGCCTTACTTCTAGTCTCTCTATCAGATGCATGACGCATATTTTCCGCGATAGATAGACCTATGGTTTGAGCAAACGCTGCCAAGTCACCTATGTGAGGAGGCAGGGCCGGTGGAGGTACTCTTGGAATCATATGTGGGAGAGGGACGGGTACCGGTCTTGGCATATGTGTAGATGATGTAGGATATGGAACATAACCGGGCATAGGTCCACTCGGATAAGAGCTAGGGAGCGGCACTCGAGGAGCATAAGCAAGTGGTAGAATTGGAGGTGTGAGGGCCATGTGTGCATAAGGGGCTAGAGGCACATACGGTCGAGGCCCCATATTAGGTTCTACGACACTAGGTAGTGGCACTGCGCTAACCGTAGATGTCATCGGTACATTCTCTGTCAGGCTTATCCCTGGAGTGAGCATTGGGTTTTCCTTAATAGAGGGTTGAGCCAAGTTAGGGAAGCTAAAGTTTTCGCTCGGAGGCTCAGATTGCATAGAGACCCCAGGTGAAATGACGTAAGATGGGTCCATGGGGCTCATTAGAGGAGTCTCCATTTGTGATAGAGTAGGCTGTTGAGCCTTGCTCGTATCCAGAAATCTCATGGGGCCAGTTGAGAGTATATTTACCCCTCGGTTTTGCCTTTCTGATCGAATAATGCCATGGATAACATTATAGATCATTTTCTGTTGATCTTCGATGCTCGTGGCACTAGAGGTGGATTGTACAATCTCTATCCATCCTACATGGTAGGCGTGGCAAGAGTGTAGATCCGTCAACACCTCAGTGTGGAGGTCGTATGTCCAATGATCATTAATGAACAATCCTTCTAGAGTCGACGTGTTAATGGTTTCTTGTGAGGTAGAAGCAATGTTGCTCCCCGTGGTTTTACTTGTCACCAACGGTACTCTAGAGGGAACTTCTGAAGGAGGCAGCTCAACAGGGCCTTCTTGGTAAGAAGTTGGCAGGATATCCACATGGACACTCTTTGGGGGTGTGGGGTCCACGTGCGATGTGAAAGGAGAGTCCACTTCCCCACCCCCTTCGTGTGCTTCATTTGCATCAGGTTCCGAGCGAGTAGCTCTACCTAATGTTTCCATGAAACGGCTAAACATACTAGTACTAGGCTGTGGAGCTTCGGGAGGTGCATGGCCTTCTCTCTCAGTGTTTTGGGTAGGGTATGCTTCCATGATTTCTGAGTTGGAGGAGGAATCACTAGCGGCTATTTTAGGGTCTTGGGTGGTGCTACCTTGTGTCCCCGCTGAGGGTCTAGAGCTTATCGTGGATGGGTAACGGGTGTCCGTATGAACAGAGGCACCCTCAATATGCTCGTGTTCTAGCACCCGCCCAGAGCGTAAGTGCATGTGCTTCTGATACCCTAAGGTGTCAAAAAGCTGCTCTAGGAGGCCTTGTGACTAGTTTTTAGCGTGTTTTTTGTTTGTGTTTCTGCTAGATTTTTTAGAGCGTGTCGTGGAATGGGCCGTGTGATAGCTCGAAACGAGCGTATCGCTAGGAAGGACGCACCGTGCTTTACAGCCCTCCGTTTGGTCACTCTATGCCCTCAGAATCCCTAAAACTGTCAATTTCCAGTAGGGAACTAGGCCCAAACTAGAAAGTCTAAGGGTGCAAGTGGGAAGAGAAAGGAGGAGAGTGGAGGACTTGTCCCACATGCTCTCATTCTCTCTTGAGGGAGTAGGGTATATATATAAGAGTGAGTCTAGTATATATCATAAGACTGGGGACTGAGGCCTGAGCTTGGGCTTGGGCTTGGGCTTGGGCTTGGGCAAATGATCCCGATCCCGATCTATCTTTTATACCAACCAACCCGTCCGTTTTAAGAGTCACGTTTTTTATTTTCGAAAAATTTCACCGCCTGCTCACTCGCGTTTTTATTTTCCGATTTTTTTTTTCTTTTTCAGATTTTTTTTTCGAAAAAACAAACACTTTTTTTTTTAATAATGCAGAAAACGCAGAAATTGCAGAAAATTGAAAACGCACAGAAATTGCAGAAATTGAAATGCAGAAAACGCAGAAATTGCAGAAATTGAAATGCAAAAATTGCAGAAATTGAAATGCAAGAAATGCAGAAAATTGAAAAAGCACAGAAAATGCAGAAATTACAGAAAATTGGAACTTGACAGAAAATTTAACACAGAAAACGCAGAAAATTGCAGAAATTGAAAACGCCGAAATTGAAAATGCAGAAATTGAAAAAACGCAAGAAATGCAGAAAATTGAAAAAGCACAGACAATAGCAGAAATTGAAACTTGACAGAAAATGCAGAAAACGCAAAAAACAGAAATCTCCACACACTCCTTCCCTGCCTTTCCTATGATAGAAGTTGCACCACAAGGAACCGTAAAGTGCTAACCGAGCTTAGTGTAGGGCATATCCCCGGTAGCGGCGCCAAAAATGTGCGCTCCTTGCCGCACTGTCGAAGCAAGGGACTTGCCAATACACCGTGTGTGAGCCACAAACGGCTCCAAGCACACAACAAGCCTAAACTAGCAAGCTCAAGGAAACAAAGGGTGTGTCACTCACCGCTCTACGCTCGCCTTCGTGGTGGATTCCTCGCCGCGATGAAGAAGAAGCTGCAGTCATGCCGCGCTCAACCGCTTCGCCGCCGTCGTGCCTTCGTAATGCTCGATCGCACACACACTCTCCCTCTCTCTCTCTCTCTCTCACACACACACACACACACACACAAGGAGGTGAAGAAGAAGAAGAAGATGGAGATGGAGCAAGAGCACTCTTCTATTGCACAAATGAGAGAATGAGTAAAAATTAGGTTTAGTTGGCTTTTATAGGAGCTCACCCCATTCACACTTGGGCGCCCATGCTTAGCCAACTAATCCCTTGAATGTTCGTGTTAGAGTGCGCCTCTCATCGGCGATCACTCTACCTTTCCCTATTGGTCCGACAAGCCCGGTACCTGACTCTACCAAATACATAATACGCGTCCATCGTAGGTGATGGGTGTTCGTGAGCCGTGAGGGTTAACAATGGGCGTCGCTATGAGCGTCTCTATGAGCGTCGCTATATAGCGACGCCTATAGCGACGCTCTCGTAGCGACGCTCTTAGCGACGCCTGGGGTTATAAAAACCTAGTGTATTTCCGTCGCTAACAGCGTCACAAGAGCACACAACCTCTTGTAGTGCTTGATTTTAAAGAATTGCCATGAGGAAACAGGTCATGAAGACATGAACCAGGTTTTATTTTGTATTCTAAGAGCTGGTTACTGTTGGCTCTCTATGATGAGAGATGCTTAAATTTGGTGCAAGTCATTCCATGAATGCCAAGTGTTTGCAAACCGAAAGCTTTTGGTTGATCGTGAAAAAGCTCTAATGTCTTCTGATGCATTTGAAAAATGGGGAGTGGATATTGTAGGTCCAATCGAAAGGAACAAAAATGGTAAAAAGTATATCCTTGTGGCTATGGACTATTTGACAAAATGGCTAGAAGCAAGAGCGGTGTCGTGCCGCTCCGCTCCCATGACAAGAAAATGAGCAAAGAAATGCTGATCAAGAGTATTTGAATCCTGCATGGTTAATCAATAGTTACTAGGGCTTGCTAACAAGCCAATTTATGAGCTGAAAGTGTGCCAGATGTGGCTCTAAAGGTCAGAAGATGTCTTGGTAATGCTAAATAGTGATTATTCTTGAAGTGCTCATAGTTGGGATTTTAGTAATCCAAGTTGAAGTACTCAAAAATCTCTACATGCCTGTCTTTATGGCTCGTCAATCAGAGCTACGGGTAAGATGTTATGACAGTTTTAAGTTGAGTAAGAAGCAGATCTGTACCGGATTGGGCAACTGCAGCTAAAGGGACAAGAATGAAATGAATGCGCCGGGCTGAAGCACTCACTTTGTGGAGCGCGTCGGTATTTTTAGATCGGTGATTGGATTTACGATTTCCAAGTTATTCGCCGTTGAAGATTTACCGAGGGTCGGGTCCGCACTAGTCCGGTCTACTCCGTTGGACTGCCATCTAGGAATTTTTGACATCAACCACGTTTCTCGAAGTCATCCAACAATAATTTGGTTGATATGTTGAGCCTGACAAGAATACTATTTATTGGAGTTTCCTTATAGCAGGAAATCCCAACACGGCTATGGCTTAAGCAGATACGGAGTCGAGAGTCTTTTGTCAAAAGTAATCATCTACACTTGCATCTTAATGGCTTGTGGCAAGGTCTACAATGCTAAACTGGGCAACAAAAATCTCGATGATGATGTAAGTCGAGGGCGGCTGAAGAAAGATGTTGATGGAGGCAATGCCTTAACCGATATGTATGCCAAAAGTGGTGCTCATACGGAAGCACATGATGTCTTTAAGATATGCAAAAATGGCCATAGAAAAACGAGGCTCCAGCTTATTTTCATCGGGTGCGAAGGGAAGGTCTTTCGCCTAATGCATTCGCCCATGCTAGCAAAACAGACCTTCTGGCCGCCCACCTTAAGGGCTTGGCCAATGCCCGCCTAAGTTAACTAAGGGCCGCCCACTTTAGGGTTTTAATGTGAACAAAAGAAAAAAAAAAGGAAATCGATGTGGCAGGCTGGCAGCGAATGGAGCGTAGGGGGGGAAGAATCGGGCTGACGCTGGCCAACTCAGGCCTCAGATGCGCCCGCCACAGAGTCGAAAAGTGCTTAAGGATGCCTCACGCACAGTTTTGGCACTAGCCGTGCCGGATTTGGTGAAGGTTGGATTTCGGCCTACCACCTCATTAAGCAGCCAATCCCATTAGCGATATCGCTAATGGGATGGCTAAAAATAGAGGGCCCATGCAAACAAAAGGGACGGTGCTCTTCATCATCTTGGGGGTTGAGTTCTCTCTCCGAAGGAGGAAGGGGAGGCATAGGCTCTCATAAACCGCTGGGAATTTCATGAGCTCTCTCTCGGATTATCTCCTAAGCTCTCACTAAAGCTCTTAATCCCTTAAGCAATCCTTAATCACATGAACCTCACGCTCAATCCCTTAAGATCCCACTAACCAGTTCTTAACGACATATGCCATTCAAGCCTAATCTCTGAAAGCAATAAGCCAAGCTCTTGAAAATCAACCATAATCTCCAATCTCATTAAGATAAGCTTTATCCTTGATGACCCTAATATCTTATCTTCTTAAACCAAGCCGCTCTCAATCTTGTTAGCCATCAATCTTAAGCATTAGCCAAGCCTAAGCAATCTCCTTAACCCGGATTATCATAAGCTCTAAACCAAGCTTTCATAACCTGCTTAAGCCAAACCTTCTCGAATCCCAAAGCCAAGCTTAACCAATCGATTAATCGGAATTCTCTAAGCCAATTCCCTAAACCAGATCGAAGCTTCTAATCCACCATTAACCATTCGAATCCAAAAGCAAAAGCCAAATCAGACGGCCATTCGAAGAAGAATCTCCTATGTTGGAAGAAGCAGAAGGCAGAATTAAGCAGGTCATTATCACTTTTCTTGATTAGCACTTGGATTACGCCAGGTTTCAACTTGTAAGGAGCATTAAGCCTCCCTTAGTGATTAATTAATGATGATTACGATGGGTTAATTGGAATTAAGATTACTGTTTTTTTGGAGCTTTGTCTTGTTAATTGTGCTGCATCTTTTTTCCCCACACCTCTCACAGCCAGGGACCCGGTGCCTTCCCGGCTCACCTTTCGCACCATTATCTCCCGACATTCCTGGTGAACCGGACGGTTCTTTGTGAACATGACGCGAAACGAGTCGGGGTGGGAGGTCAGGATGGAGATTCCAGCAGAATTGAAGCAGTTTATTGAAGATTACAACCTGAATAGATTTGATAAAATCCTAGCAACAACAGATCTGCCCAAAATGTTGGTCTTAGTTAAGAGGTGTTTACAAGAAGTAAAAGCTATGAAGGTGAAAAAGCAGCTTGATGATGCAGTGGAGATGGTACTTGATGTCGTGCATGAGCAATATGTAATTTTTCAAGGACATGATCTAGATGGACTCCTTGCATGTTATAAAGCGGAGATGAAGAGCCGAGGAATTCCAGAAGATCAAATGATTTAAACCTTTGAAGAAGTTGTAACCTCCGAGTTTAAAGATAAGGTACGAGAACTGGCCAAAACATATCCCACGAAGTGGGACTATTTTTGCAGATTGGTTTTGTTCATGAAGCTCAAGAATTACTGAGTTAACAATGAAGGACATTAATGAACGAGGCCAAATTATTTTCTATAAATAAGAAGGGGATCATATGCAGTTCCTTAATTATGATCAATTTTGGGACCATATTTGTGCAAGAAGTCAAGCCAAGGAAAATACAGCTTTGGAAGAAGTAGATTCAACTTCAAAGGACCATATTTTGAGCAACGAAGAAAAGGTACATAATGAATTTACTACTGAAACACAAAATGTATGATTTTTTTTCGAAGATTGATCGCATGGAAGTTACCTCGAATAATGGCTCTTATGAAGATCCAGACTGTACAACAAAATTTTTTCAAGCTACTGACCTTGGCATGGGATGCTCTCAACAAGTTTATCAAGAAGATAAGCCACTACAGGATTTTAATGGTTCTATCGGCACTATAGCTAAGCAAGATAGTAGATTTATTACAGATGATTGCAAAAAAAAATCCATTATACATGCAATAGCTGATGAAGTGGTCAAGATTGTGAACCTAACACATGATGTACCTGATAATGCCAATGAGCTTATGGTTTCTTCTGGCAATATGTTTGTCGATTCAATTATCACAGAAGCAGATTCCATAATTGATGGGTTTTTGGCCCAATCTAAAGGAGAAGGTTATATACCAATTTGGGAGAGCTTTGTGATGCATGTACCCCTTCAGAGGGGGTGCCTGAAGAACCTTTTTCAAGTTATAATGGCTTGCTAAGTAGCATGTATGCAGATGAGGAAGCAGAGGAAAATATTGAAGATTGCCTAGATCATGTTGATCGTGAACAGGATATTGACATGGATTTTACATCTATGCTTATTTATGGGCTGCAAGAGGAGCCAACTCTTATAGATTTGAAGAATGCAGAGACTTCCAAGGATGATATTCCCAAGGATGTTATGGATGAATATTTTCAGTACAAAGCTATTATTTATTATCAACCTCAAGAGCCATGTAAAAATCTCTCTAATGATACAGGTCCAAAAGGTCCTAAGATTTTTCGTAATGGCTGTGAAGCTAGAGGGGGTGATGATGTTAAATCATCCCTGATGCTACATAACGTGCACAAGATTTTTCATTTCTTTGGGCAATGGACCAAATGTGGCTGGATTTTTATATTATTCCTAATTCTTATGTCAGTGATGTCCTAGCTACCAGTAAAAGGGAGTCCGAATTCTTTAATTCTTGCAGGTAACGACCTTAAGTTACCAAAAGTTTATGAAATGTAGTTGCTGCACTATGCTTCAGGTGAAGCTCTAGTATATTGCGGAGGCCATCAATGCTATGTGATTTTAATGGTATTTGATCCAGGTGATTCGAAAGATCGTCAAAAGCAAGTACACTATGGATGGGTATTTTTGGGTCTACATGGTGGTTTATTTCTGCTACATCCTAGCATAGCATATTTGGAGCAAAAATTCTTGAAGTTGATTGATTCAGATTGTGTGTGCTTATGTGGAAATTATGTTGCTCCACTATTGGGGAAATTCCTTATTATCCCATTTGATCCTAGGAGCTATTGAAGAGCAACTGGCAGATTCGAAGACTTCATTTATTTTCTTGTAGCAGGTTACTTGGCAGTAGATTTATTTTTGGATGCATGTTAAGAGAGACGTGTTTTTGGTTATATGATCAATAAGCTTACATGGGTAGCTTCCAATTGACATCTTGGACAATTGTTATAGTATCTTCACATCTTTTGAGATGGTTCTGCTACCAGAACCGAAGTAAAGGACTTGACGACCATTTCATGTGCAGACAGACTAAGGCATACTTGAGCTTGATGGGGTTCCTTAAAGAGAGCTGATGGTCAAGCCGTGTGCATAAGTAACTGGAGCACTTGAGGTTCGCGGGGTTCACTAAACATATTTTTCTTATAATTGAAAGCTTGGAGATACGACCATTATGGTTCAAGGATTGTGATGGGACAACTACCAGATAATTGAGCTAGACTATTGATGTTATGATTTACACCTTCTTTCTATTTTACATAGCTTTATCAACTATGTGAGCTTGATGACAATTAGCTTAAGGTACTTATAGAAGATGAAGCTTGAAGACAGATTGGCATAGACCGGAGGCTGTGAAGGTTCAGAGGGCGTGAATGTCGTGCCGCTCTGCTCCCATGACAACAAAATGAGCAAAGGAATGTTGATCAAGCTAATTTATGAGCTGAAAGTGTGCCAGATGTATCATGCTCTTGTGTGTTCTAAATGGGGTATGCATGCTATGTTGTATATGAGAGTTATACAAGAAGGTTCTTAAGAGACAACAATGTGGAAAATCAAGAGTAACGTCTTGATTTTCCACATTGTTGTCTCTTTATAATTGTCTTGTGTAACCGGCTCTTATACAACATAGTGTGTAGACTCCATTTAGAACACACATGATCATGCTAAATAGGTTATCCCAACAAAGATGTAGTTAAAAGAGTACCTCTTTTAACTTTCCATAAAAGTAATATGCTGACATAACACATCAACCAAGCTTAACTCCTTCACTTGTTATCTTCTTGTATCAGTAATAAACAACCCCACCATAGCTAGTGTTTAAGGTTGAAAACCTGACTTATACATGAAGAGATTAAACCTAGTTGCAAACATGCTTTATCTTGTAGTAAGAAAACTCCAACCAGAGCATTACATGCTTTCTAATTGGATTTGTTGGTGCTAATATATATATCGAACTATGGAGAAAGACGGAGATGAGGGATGAGAGAGAGAGAGAGAGAGAGAGAGAGAGAGAGAGAGAGAGAGAGAGAGATGACTACACATCTGCAAACCCCAAAGTGTGTAGACTCTACACACTGAGTGTACATATATAGTGGGGACTCCTAGCTATATATAGCATAGGGGTTGGTATATATTGCTCCAACATCCCCACTCAAATTGGAGTCCCTAACTATGGATGAAAATACCCTGAAGGGTACAAGCGAACTATTCTTTCTTGGTGGGCCTTTGCCATACATAATCTGATAGATTTTGGAGCACCATTGGTTACTTGGTTTGTTTGTTTTTATTTTTGTCACCTTGGGTTTTGTTGTGCTCACACAAGAAAATGAGTAGAACCTATTGATAGGCACCAATAATATCTCATCTTGGGACTTGATGAGCATTGGGAGGAAGCAAGTTGTGTTCCAGAGTAGTCAATATACGACAAACAGCCACTAAAGAGGATAATTGAATCAAGCAGAAGGTTTGTAACTTAACCTACTTTGATATTTAGTTGTAGATTGCACCAATCAACCTAGCAATATTGACCATTTAGTCTCTAAATCGTGGAACCATCTTTGAGACACCCATCGTATTCTCAATCAAGCATAGTCAATTAACAGACTATAGAAAATGAATTACACTATCGACCTGATAATTGTGTACGGATGTCATCCAATTGTGCGGACAATGTTTGAGTCAAGCTAGAAAAAAGCAATGTGAATATTTAAACATATCGTCTTGCAATGAAACATCACAGACTAAAATTGCAAAGTATACAGTGAACATTGTGCAGAGGTGCCATATAAAATTATGGTGGAGAGCTGGCACTATGATCTCTCCAACAATTATAAGAAATGGAATTCATGGCCTATCCCCTAGCGTTTATGTGTTGAACCAAGCAAATGAATAGTGAGGGGTGTTGGATACAGATAACAAACCTTGTAGTGTTTTCAAGTTGAAGTCGGGCTTGTGAAATTGAAATGTCCAGTGTTGTAAATATATATCCTCCCTGCCAAACACAAAACAGACATTAAGACAAATAGAAAAGATGTTGGGTATAGATTAAACTGAAAGAGAAGTAGAGCTAGCTTTATGTTCTACATCATAGACGTATTGGACTCCTACGTAGTGAGAGAAGTGTCCTCTCTTTGCATCCTAGAACAAGGGAGCCAAAGCTTTGTGGTCCAGTCCTTGTGGGCATACCCCGCTATCAATGCATTTAAAGAGGCGACTTTTCAGACATACACGTTAACCAAAGAATTCAAGACATATGCCTTCAAGGGGATTTGACGAATGGCCAAAGCACTACAAAGATCAATGATGCGTTTCCCTCAAGCCCCCAACTAGAAATATCCTTGTGTTTAATTTTTCCATGTATATGTGTTGGGTGGCAGAAGGTGACCTCCTCATTTTTTGGGACCAGTAGTGTGCTTGGTTGGATATTGGTTGGAGAGCAAATAAAGCCTTCAAGAGAATCGCAACATTTCCTTGAGCAAGGTCTCCTATGGCAAACTGGTAGTGGTGATGGAGCAAGGGGGCATCATCATGTATAACTCCACACCGGTCTCTTGTCTTACAAGGTGGTGGTATTCTCATCCATAGACAAGAACAACATGACAATCGCCTCTGTCAACTACCCTTCTCACTGCACGGGCATCACCTTGACATACAACAGTGAAGGGGGAGCTGTGATCTTTCAATAAAAGCGCAGGAGCAAAACGCCTGAATGCTACAAATCCTTCAATATTTTTGTAGGATCCAACAAAAGAAACATTGATATTTTGTTCAAGCTCAGTTAGGATAGGAACTTTTTCCGTTTGCATTGGCAACAACCTTATAGCATCAGCAAAAAAAGGTGTTGAACGGGCCTGCGAAGGCAATGAGTTTTGTTGATTCGACTCTAGATTAGGCCAACTTTCATCTATTGCAATCTGATATCTTCTATTTCAATACCACTAGAACAGACCTTCACCATGGGTTGATCGCACGAAATATATGATCTTTGAGAGTGCTCATCATGTCTGCAAGCATCCAAAGTACCTTCAAGATTGATGATTTGTGAAATATAATCAGGGTTTTAAAGGTCTTCGATACACTTTTTTGGTTCTGACTGGCTTACTGTTGCATGAGCAAGCTGTGTGGAAAAGAATTGGTGTGAAACTTGATCAAAATTAGGCATGGGGACCTGCTGCATATCATGTCCATGAACATTGAAGGATGGTCGAGGACACAGGAATGTTAAATTTGCATGAGCTACACTTGGAGTGACATAATGTTGTCCATAACTAATTGCACCTGCAGAAATGAGCTGAGTAAGGTAGCTGAAGCTGGACATACCATTCAGCTGGCCACTAGCTCTTGTTGCACATAAAGCTACTATGATTGCTATGTGGGGAACACGTTGGTAGGCTTATTATTAGGTATTGACACTACACTACAAAAGAAGGCCTATTCCATAATGCAGATGGATCAAAACATTGACATTGTTGACCTTGTACTAGTGGAATGAATAGGGAGGAGGTTGGCCTATAGAATCTATGTTATTGAAGAATGCTCTCATCATCGACAAGGTAGGCTTTTCTTCATGGCTCTTTGCTTTCATGTGAACATGTATAAGGTGCCAATACCATAGATGCCACTTCCAACACCAACTCCAATACCATAGATGGGTGTTGCCACTTCCAACACCATAGGGTCTGCGTTTGATGGTTCCATTAAAGCTCCTGTGCAAGAAAATCGACCATCGCCTACGTACTATCCCTCAAAGCTTACGTACTATCCATCATAGCCTACTCTCTCTCTCTCTCTCTCTCTCTCTCTCTCTCTCTCTCTCTCTCTCTCTCTCTCTCTCTCTCTCTCTCTCTCTCTCTCTCTCTCTCTCTCAGGTCCCCACCCCGCCGTCTCAAACGGTTTCAGGAGTTTTTTGGAGCAAGGGATTGCACATATGTACATACACATGCATGGTGCATCAAATAAAGGATTACCCATTCTCCAAAGCCAGGTGGTTATGTGGATCCCACATGTGCACACATTTTCACTATTACCAGTACCATTGTGTTTTTCCTATAATAATGAGGAGTTGGTGGCACGTAAAACTTCTCGAGAAAGCTATCCGCGGGCCGACTACATGAGGTAAGCAGGTGTGTCAGATGGCATCCAGTGGCGTCAGGAGGTCGAATGGGGTCAATACTTGCACGTGGATGAGTACGGACACAACGTGGGTGTTTTCTTGTGATAATTATGCAGAAAGGTCATCATGAGGTCCATATTCTGGGGCCACTTCATGTGGTGGCGGGATGCATTATTGAAAAAATTTGAGTGTCAGGTTTGCGTATGGATGCAACAGGGTGACAACTATGCACTACGAGGTTAGTTTTTGGCCTGTTCAGGGTCCGTTTGAGGTCAACTAAAAGGCCAAGTGTGCCCAACTAATAAAGCTAAGTGTGGGAACTGAAAAAACAGAGAGAAGACCAGAAAAAGAGTGGAGAGAAGAGGAGGAACAGCCGCAACTATGTTTTTGCTATTTTTGGAGCCTGTTTTGGCCGTAAACTGCTCATCCGAGGTTGGATTTGAGCACTTTGACATTGTAGACTGGGTTTTGGGCCGTTTCACGTGATGGCATTGTCCATTTTGCCAAATTCCTCATTGTTTTCTACTGTTTTGGCTATGTAAGTTTCTCCTATGAGCGAAGCTTCTACTCCAGTTTGTGATTGTATCTGGATTATTTTATCCATATTGTGTGAGCTATTTGCCCCATTGGTGTTGGCGCAAGCTCAATTGTATATAAACATCAGAAATTCTCCTCTTTTGAGATGAGTTTTTGAGTGTGTGTGTGTGTGTGTGTGTGTATCTCTCTGTGTGGAGTTGGCAAACGGATAGTCTCTCTCCTCTCACTCCATAGGTGTGTTCCCTGTCTCGGCCAGGTGTGTTGTGTAAGCCGAGTGGTGCCCCATAGTGTGTGTGTGTGTGTATCCTTCCAAGAGTGTGTGTCGGGTCATTATAGAGGCATTGTGTGTGTTTCCATCCCGCTCACATTCTTTTGGCGCCCCCCAGAGAGGATCTTCTTCGAGTACCTTCTGCTTCGAGCTTCAAGCTTCGAGATTCGTGATTACAGGTTGCAGAGTACAAGTTACAGGTTACAAGTTACAGGGATAGGTACAAGTATAGGTGATTCACAGAGGTACAAGTAGCTGGAGTACAGTGATATACTAGCAGTGGTGTCACTTGCAGTTGTTGTGGGTATGCATCATTTGGCGCCTGTTTGAGCGCATTGTCTACTGGATTGTACGTTACTTGTGGAAACTGCCATTGTACACCTTTGTGGAGCCATACTTGGTTTTATTTGGCAATCCCAGCCATTTCTGAGACTTGGTCTGGAAGATAGTCATTTCTAAGACTTGACTATACGAGATTTGCATAAGCCTTCGTGTGAGGGTCGATAGCGTGAGGTTTTATTGAGCTGGGGGATTCTCAAATGTGGAGATCCTTTCGGTGATACAGGTAGCTGGAGCACCCTTTTGGTGACCTCGCCATAGGCTATGTACTACTGAGTCCTACTTGATGCTCGGGTTCTATTGTTGGCAATTTATACATACATATACAATCATTATTTTGGGTTCTTACTGCTCTACTTCTGGGGAAACTCTGCCAAAATTTTTCCAAGTTATGATGGCTGGTTTTTTGGTTTTTTAAGCCATTTATGTTGTTATGCTGCTAAAATTTTGGCAAAGTTAGAGGATAAGTCAGGTGTGCCTTCTTGGAATCTACATGGATGGCTTTTAATGGATAATCACGACGGACCTCGGTTCATTCCTTTTCATTTAACTCAGAGAATCCAGATAATTGTTCATGTGTCCAGAAAGGTTTTTTTCCAGTAGCGCATAGTCTTTATGTTCGGGCCAAGACGGTTACGAGAGATCCTGCAATGTCCTTTGCCTGTTGTAATTCCGATGATCAACTATGAAAACTCATTTGATGTGCATGTGTTTGTCCTTATCTAAAGTTGAGCTCCATTGAAGTTTCTGGGAATTGAGTCAGTCAAAAGTTTTGGATTTTTTCACGTGTGTTCGAAGGGGTTCTTACATCATTGAAACTTGGGTATCCATGGCTTTCTCTTATCCGGAGTTTCATGGAAGAAGTGATGAAGATGTGGAAGAATTTTTGAAAAAGATAGAGGTTGCCTGCATTAGCAACCAGATCCATGACCCAGCACAGGTGTTACGTCTTCTCCAGATTTGTTTGAAGAGTGATGCACGAGTTTGGTCCAAGGCATTTGAAGAGGAGTTGCGTATGGCTGATCCACCTGTAAGATTGAGTTGGGACAATCTAAGGCATGGATTGGAAATGGAGTTTGTGAAGATAGAAGATCCTAACAAAGTGTGGCAAGAAGTACAATCTTTAGTGCAAAAGGAAGGTGAGCCAGTAGATGCGTACATACGAAAGTTTTCATTGGCATGGGAGCGAATGTGCAAGGCCTTAGCACCACAAGTACCCCCGCCTGACATGATGAACAAGGGCAGGTTCTTGGCTGGCCTTTGGGAGAATATACGTTGGAGAGTGGAGCTAAAGAAGCCTAGGACATATGAAGATGCACTAGAGGTAGCAAGGAGCAAAGAGTGGAAGTTGAGGAAAATAAGCCAGCTAGAGGTGGAGTCTTTGCCCATGAGGTCTGAATTTCAGCCTATGCATTCTTTGCAAGGTTGCATGCAAGCGGTTCATCATGAACCAGTGGTTACTGTTACTCCTTAGGTTATGCCAGCAGTGGTCACTACAGCAGTGCAAGATGATGGGCTAAGGCAAGACATGAGGCAAGTGGTAGATTTAATGAAGAATCTTAGCCTAAACATGCTAGGTCAAGTGGGAAATAATCGAGGTCGAGGGAGGTTAGAAAATCAGCCATGAGGTGAAGAAAGACCTAGGAATGGTGTTAGACAAAGCAATGGTAGGTTTTGGAGGCAAACGCCCACATGTTATGATTGTGGAGAGTTGGGACACATCAGCCCGCAATGTGATAAGCCACCAAGGATGGGGGGAGACATGTATCCATTGCCAAGACATGTGCTAACTAGGTCCAATGATTATGGCATTGAAATTAAGGGAGAGGAAGGAACCAGTGGATTAACCTAGGAGGAAAAGGGAAAGACAAAAGTCATAAGTGTGGTCACCTTGGAGAAGGCATCAAATCTAGAGGATACATTAGTGATGCCTATTGGGAAGAGGACCACAGACCCAATGGAGAAAGAGCCAGAGAGAGGTTCAGTGAAGGTGTTGGCAATGGATGAGCTACCAGACATTTTCCCAATAGTAGATGTGTGGCACAAAAGAAAAAAATTGGGACAAGGTTATGTTGATGGTGGAGCCCAAATATGTGTCATAACACACTCATGCGTTCACGAGATGGGTCTTACAGTGACTGGGGTGTCAGGCTTTCGGATCAGATTGGCAAACCATCAAAAAGTAAAATGTTTGGGTGTTGTAAAGAGCTTAGAAGTGGAAGCATATGATGCAAAGGCAGTGGTTGATTTTAATGTGATGCCAGCAGGGTTGGGAGCATTTCCTATTATATTGGTCAGACCATGGTTACGTGCAGTAGGAGCTGTTCAAGATTGGAGACGTGGTACGATTAGCCTCTATGGAAAGACAGGTGCCAAGAAGCTATATAATATGGACACAAGGAAACGATTGGAGGATCTCTATGAAGATGAGGATGAGTCTAGTGATGAAGACTATTCCACAGTGTCTCACGAGGATAGTGATAGTACTACCAGCAATGATGAGGATGCTGATGTTGCATTTCTTTTGATGGACAAAGGAATCCAGGAGTCTGGTGTAGTCACATTTACAAACGAGGTTGAAGATGAAAGTGAAGAGCCTTATGAAGTGATTGAAGGGCTGATGCAAACCAAGGTTGAGTTCTCAAAGAAGCAGGAATTGATGACACAAATGATCAGTAGACCTCTCAGCTATGGAGAAGGAGATATATTTGCACATGCTGGCTAGTTTTCCTGATTTGTTCATTACTTCATATGAAAAGATGCATATAGAGCTGAAAGAAGGTGCTAAACCAGTGCGGCAAAGGCTAAGAAGGATGGGTCAAGAGCAAATGGAAGCCTTGGAGGAAGAGGTGGACAAGTTATTGAAGGCAGGGTGCATAGTCCCTGTGGAGACCACAGAATGGGTGAGTCCAGTAGTAGTCAGTCCAAACAAGGATGGAAAGTGGAGGATTTGTGTAGATTTCAAGCCCTTAAATGCAGCCACTAAGAAGAACCCAAATCCTCTTCCATTTATCGATCAGATCTTGGATTCAGTGGGGCAGGTTATGAGAGGTACAGTGTGTGTGATGGTTTTTCAGGCTATTTTCAATTGAAGATTTCTCTTAAAGACCGAATAAAGATAACTTTCATTACGCCATGGGGCTGCTATTGCTACACGGTATTGCCATTTGGGTTGTCAAATGGACCATCTTTCTATCAAGAGAGAGCAAATTGGATATTGGCACCATTCATTGGTAGTTGTGTTAAAGCTTTTATGGATGACTTCTGTGTCTATAGAAGTAGGGCTGAACACCATGAGAAGTTGGAGATGGTATTGGCTCGATATGATGAATTTGGAGGACAACTAAATCCAAAGAAATGTCATCTAGCACAGCCAAGGGTGAAGTTATTGGGCCACATGGTGTCAAAAATTGGCATTGAGGCTTATCCGGACGAGGTTAAGTCTAATATTCTTCTTCTATCACCTATGAGTACAAAGCAATTGGCAACCTTTATACACAAAGTGAAGTACATGGCACGGTTTATTCCATTGTCTTCACAACTCCTTTATCCATTACAACAAGTGGCAAAGCATGATTCATTGCAATGGGATGACAAGTGTGAAGAAGTGTTAGGGGGGTTGTCAGCCATGTAGGCTCCTGATTGGGAGAAAGTTTTTTATGTAAATCCATCAGTAGGGGATGATTCCATTGGAGCCATGCTATTGTAAAAGGGGAAGGGCAGCCATTATACGAGGCCAGTGTATTGTGCAAGTCGAGTGAAGTTGGTAGCAGATAGAAAATTCTCGGAACTAGAGCTAGTGATGGCCAGTGTAATATTTGCTTGTCGACGATTTCGTCATTACTTGCTACCACAACCTTTTGTTTTCTTGATGAGTTACGCATTTTTGCCAGAGTTAATTAATGGCACTAACATGCCAAATGTGGTAAAGAAATGGGTAATAGAGCTGCAAGAGTTTGAGTTCTCTTTTCTAGTGGAAGACAGTACAAGGGCTACCCTAGCTGATTTGTTGACTTACAAGGAGAATCCCCTTCTTGTTAAGGAAGAGGTGGTGAGAAAAGTAGTTGAAGAAGTGCCACATATCAGCAATGCACAAGTGTTGTTCTTTGATGGCTCATACAGAAAGAGCCATGATGCGGCTTCAGGGGGTATAGCACTTTATGATCGAAAGGGGAAGCTAGTATGCAAGAGCGGGTTCAAATTGGATGCACATAGTAACAATGAGGCTGAATATGCTACTTTGGAAGACGGATTACACATTTGTTTGAAGTATGGGATTAGAAGGTTGAGCATAAAAGGTGATGCCTTGTTGGTTGTGAAGCAAGTGCTCAATGTGTGGAAGAGCAAGAACACCTCATTGAAGGAAATGTGTTTCAAAATTAAAGGCCTGTTAAAAATTTTTGAAGCATGGAGCATCAGACACATTGAAAGTGCTCTAAATGGAGAGGCACATGAAGCAGCTCAAAGCATGATTGGGGAGCTATTTGTGTTGAGGACCAATTTACCTCTTTATCATGGCCGAGAAATTTTGGCTCAAGAAGAGGAGTTTTTGCTAACACGAATCATTCGGAAGGACATTCAGAAGTCTTAGAAGTATGGCTTTGTGCGTAGAGCATACAGGTACAAATTGATTGGTGATGTCTTGTACATGAAAGGGGCTGATCTTGTGTTGAGACGTGTACCTTGGCGAGAGGAGCTTTACAGAGTGTTGGAAGAGAATCATGAAGGTGCATGTGGCGGCCATTTTGCTCTAAAGATCACCTTACACAAGATCTTGCAAGAGGGGTATGTATGGCCTAGTTTGCACAAGGATGTTCACCATTGGTATAGGTCTTGCAATAGGTGTCAAGCATTTGGGAAGAGAGTGTTGAAGCCAGAGCTACGAAAAACCATTATGGAGTTTGATGTGTTTGAAAAGTGGGGGATTGATGCAATCGGCCCGTTACCTATCACAAGCAGGGGCAAAAGCTATATTTTGACTGCAATGGACTATCTCTCTAGATGGGCAAAGGCTATAGTAGTAAAACAAATCACTGCAAAGGATGTGGCAAAATTTGTGTATGATGAAATATATTGCAAGTTTGGGGTGCCATTAGAGCTACTTTCAGATAAGGGGCCAGGATTTAGAGCTAAACTGCTAGATTTTTTATGCGCAAAGATGAAGATTAGGCACCAGCATACCACTCCTTATTACCCGCAGTGTAATGGCTTAAATGAAAGGTTCAATGGTGAGTTGGTACAAATTCTTTCAAAAGTAACAGAGCACCAAGGAAAGGATTGGGATTTGGAATTGCCTAGTGCATTATGGGCTTACCGTACTTCGATGAAGACAGGTACATGGTTTACTCCATTTCATTTTTGTATATGGAAAGGAAGCACTATTGCCTATGGAGGTAGAGTTTCCTGCAGTCAAGATGCTAGAGAAGTTGCTTGGGCCGCCTAGTGATGCATTCAAAGAGAGGCTCTTATAGTTATAAGAGGTTTAGCTGGATAGGATGAGTGCATTGGAACATTATGGGCAGATGCAAGATAGGACTTTGGCAAAGATAAATGAAAAGGTCAACAGTAAGCTGGACAACACCTTCCAAAAGAAGTTTCAAATTAAGTGGGAAGGCCCTTTCAAGGTAGTGGAGTGTTTTTCGAATGGTACATATCATCTGGCCAACCGGGATGGGATTTTACATAAGTCAAGGGTAAATGGTTTGCGTCTTCAATTATATCATGCAAGGTTGATGATGGTGGAGCAAGATGAGCTATCTGTAGAACAAGTAATGTCTGTGAGGGATGAGGAGACTTGTGATGCGGCGAGTCTCATATCTCTTTTTGCTGCTGCTGCTCATGAATGATCCAGCAGGCTAGGGGATGGGAAAATTATATCAAGAGTTTTTTGGAGCAAGGGATTGCACATATGTACATATACATGCATGGTGCATCAAATAAAGGATTGCCCATTTTCCAAAGTCAGGTGGTTACGTGGGTCCCACATGTGTACAGGTAGGACAGCATGTACATAGTGCATCGATTTTCACTATTACCAGTACCAGTGTGTTTTTCCTATAATAATGAGGAGTTGGTGGCACGTAAAACTTCTCAAGGAAGCTATCTGCAGGCCGATGACATGAGGTAAGTAGGTGCGTCAGATGGAATCCAGTGGCATCAGGAGGTCGAATGGGGTCAATACTTGCACGTGGATGAGTACGGACACAACGTGGGTGTTTTCTTGTGATAATTATGCATAAAGTTCATCATGAGGACAATATTTTGGGGCCACTTCACATGGTGGCAGGATGCATTATTGGAAAAAGTTGAGTGTCAGGTGTGCGTATGGATGCAACAGGGTGACAACTATGCACTGTGAGGTCAGCTTTTGGCATGTTCGGGGCCCGGGGGATTCACTCTATATACAAAAGGAGACGCCATGTGCGAGCGGACAAATTTGATAAAACCCCTATACACGACTCATATTAGGGAATATGACCCCCCTTTCTACGCTTATACAACAATCAATGAAGAAAACTATCATACCCCTATCTTACATATAATATTAAGGTCTCACATGATCTAACTAAGTAAAACTAGTCAAAATCTGTGTAGCATAATGACTGATAACATACTAAGGAACCACTTCTGTTGATAACTACATGTACCCTCAATGTGTCTTAGTTTGACTTTCAAACTATGTGCCTGATCAACCTGCACTCTAGCTACTCGTCCCCCCATTCTGACCCATCCAAAGCCTTTGTAAATCAATTTTTTTATATGCTCCAAATCAACCCTTATCTATGATCGACTTGATGAAAATTTTGATGTGTGACCTGATATAAAACTTCCCCAAAATTCATCGGAGTTCTAGTGCACACCTATGACCAATCGTTATAAGTAATCAACCCGGGTTAGTCCCCCCTTATAAATATGATACCCCCTCCCTTATTTTAATCTTCGGAGATAATTATTGGGGGCCTGCCCCTAACTTATACGCTTATGTAACTTGTAAAAAAAAACACCCCTCCCCTGCACTTACGTGGTGCGGTAAGTTTTCCATGGTGAATCCCCCAGGGTCCGGGGTCTGTTTGAGGTCAACTAAAAGGCCAAGTGTGCCCAACTAATAAAGCTAAGTGTGGGAACTGAAAAAATAGAGAGAAGACCAGAAAAAGAGTAGAGAGAAGAGCAGGAACAGTCGCAACTATGTTTTTGCTGTTTTTGGAGCCTGTTTTGGCCGTAAACTGCTCATCCGAGGTCCGATTTGAGCACTTTGACATTGTAGACTGGGTTTTGGGCCGTTTCAAACGTGATGACATTGTCCATTTTTCCAAATTCCTCACTGTTTTCTGTTGTTTTGTCTGTGTAAGTTTCTCCTATGAGCTAAGCTTCTGCTCCAGTTTGTGATTGTATTTGGCTTATTTTACCCATACTGTGTGAGCTATTTGCCCCATTGGTGTTGGCCCAAGCTCAATTGTATATAAACATCAGACATTCTCCTCTTTTGAGCTGAGTTTTTGAGTGTGTGTGTGTGTGTATCTCTCTGTGTGGAGTGGGCAAACGGATAGTCTCTCTCCTCTCACTCCATAGGTGTGTTCCTTATCTCGGCCAGGTGTGTTGTGTTAGCCGAGTGGTGCCCCATAGTGTGTGTTTGTATATCCTTCCAAGAGTATGTGTCGGGTCATTATAGAGGCATTGTGTGTGTTTCCATCCCGCTTACAACGATGGATCTGATGGTACACCTGGTGGCCACTAGATCTATAGCGGAAGCAAACAAAGTGGTTCAGGGTTCATCTAGAGGACGATCTCTCATCACAAAGTGAGTCGAGTTCGAGCCTACTAGCAATGAGATCTAGTTGCACCTCACAGGGGAAGCGTACTTAACTTATCTAGCGATCCTAAGACCCACCTTCCAAGAGGAGAGAAATCCCGAGTGCCTTTTTCCCCATGTTTCAGAGGCACGTACACTTGAGACTTCACCGCTCTAGGGGCAATGAGTAATACTAGTGTCGATTTTATAACACTATGGGGACGAAGAGTTCTCGACCAATCCGGACCACCCTTCGCATAGGCATTCACAACCTAAGCCAAGCCCCCACTTTCCACTCCCACACTCACACGTCTTTGTGTGTCCTAATTACTACCACAATGGTTGTTCAACATATAAGTTCCTTGATTAGGTTCCAATTCACTAGGTTTGTTAAGACAGCCCTTCAACCAGTATTGCAAAGCGGCACCAAGACAGCAACTCTAGTAAAAATTATACTCAAAACTTATTCATTAAACTTCCAATGGTCTGGAGGTACAACATCTCCCCTCCAGCGAGAGTTTACTCCTCCCGTTGTCGCCTAGCTGCCCATACAACTAGGTATGTCCACCGCAAAGAAAGCAAGTCATGGGTAGAGGCCCTAAGCTAGTAACTCTAGCTACTGCCAAATCATCGCGAGCGGCCCCCTGTGATCAGTAGGGGGATCAGGAGTAGTTCAACATTGGAAATAGAAATGAACATTCCGAGCTAAATTCTCCCTAGCAGACATTCCTTCCTATTTCAAACACTATATCCATCAACCATTCTTTCCTACTTAGAATTTAATATACAATTGAATTCAAATGCCGAGGTTTTTGTCAGATTTCTCCAACATGTTTAGGGATATGCTCTTTCCTAACTTATCGTATGCAATGTTAAATTAAACAGCTTGAATAAAAATGTGACCTACCTCCTCCATTTCCTCGTCATTGGCCCGTGAGATGGCCGGTACTTGGTCATCCATGGGGGCTTTTCCTTTTCCATTCACGTTGCTTGTTCATGCCTCGCGGTTGTGGGCATCATCGAAGCGAGTTCTCTTTATCGGGGCCATTTTGTACTCACTACTTAATTGACAAACTTGGAGAAAAAGAACTAATGTCCGAGAGTACCAGAACAATCAAGATGACAGATTAGAATCATTGAACAATTCCCTTTATACGAGGGGGTTAGATTTCCTTCAAGACATAGTAATTTATGGATAGTACCTTACTTGTTCTATGGGAATTTGCTCTAAAGTTAAATACTTGGTTTAGGTAATTGGGAATTTCAGATTTTACTTAATCAAATTACTAGAGGGATGAATTAGACATGCTCAATCACCTTCCTGATGTGAGTAGAGAGATGCAGAATTACCATATGCATAGGTCAAAGGATTTTCCCTTCCTAGTGGATTAATGACGGATTAATTATCCTTAATTACATCCTAATCTATGAATGGATTGAATATAATTTAATTATTCAAACATTGTGTGGTAATAGGATGAAATTGACCAATTCCACATCATTATCGGCTTGACATTTATTTACTATGATGGCTAGCGGAAGATTTCTTCTTATTAATCATGCATTATTATATGATTAGGAGAGGTTAATTGCTTGCATAATTAACTATTAGATTAAGAATTATGTAGTAGACTAATGATATGGAGAATTAGAGAGCAGATATTGAGTAATTTAGCTATGATTAAGCATAATTGTTGCGAGATTAGGAGAATGATAGAGAGATTTACAGCAAGGCATGAAATAAATTGATATTACCGTGAGTAGGGGCTGAAATCTACTCGAATTTGTGATCCAATGGAGTCCTCGGGATGAGAATCAGGCAGCACTTCCCTCCTTTGCTTCTTCTCCAAAAACTATGTGCCGACAGCACCTCCCCAAGGTGTGTGTGTAAGTGTGTGTGTGTTACTGAGTGAGTGTGTGAGCATATGTGTGTGTGTGTGAGCACACTCTTAAATAGGCCCTCCCATGCTGAAAATCGACCTTGCTTACTATATGCATCTGAGAGCTACTCAACTCATGCATGGCAAGTCCAGTTACATGCCTAGCAAGTGTCCAATTAGCTAGTGTAACTGGCTCTCACACTCTCTCTCAAGCATGGTAACTCTCCCACAACTCCCTAGTGATAAGAGGGTTCCCCCTAGCTACTAAAGCAAGCTCTGAGGGTCCTGGGACTTGTTCCCACACAGCCTCGAGCCCCGGTGCCTCCTGAACAGCCTTAGGAAATTTTGGTTTTAGGCTAAAACCCGGCTAAAACGGGCCATACGAGTCAGAATTTAGTGCCATAAATTGCTATACTAAGCTCTAAATAAGGTGTATCTATTCGAGTATCTGCCATATTTAGCAGCCCCCAGGGTACGAAAATGCATTTTTTTCAAATTTGGGATACGAGTACAGTTTTTCGAGATGGTCAAAACTAGACGAGTTGGGTGACCAAAAACATACTATTTTTAGAAAATTTTCAAAAAAAAAAATTAATTCACATTTGGAAGCTTTATAAAATTCTAAACATCATGGCACTGACAGAATTTGCAAAACTACTAAAAATTATTAACTTTTTCCATTATTTTCATTCCACGGTACAATGGTGCTCTTTTTTGGCCGGGGTCAGAGACCTTACAACCTCCCCAACGTGAAGAATTTGAGATATCCTCATCTCAAGAATGTGTTTGGGTAATATTTTATGAGCTTTGGTTCGTCCTCCCAAGTTGCATCTTGTTCGGGGTAATCCTTCCACTTTACTAGATGCTCCTTGATTGTTCTGTTCCGCAACTTCCTTTCCCTTGTTTCGAGTACATAGTCCGGTTGGAGCTGGAGAACTCCTTGTGTTGGCATGACTATCTGATTTGAGTCCAAGAATTGATCAGGATTAGGGATATAGGGTTTGAGTAAGTTGACGTGGAATACATCATGAACCTTTAAGTTTGTAGGTAACTTTAGCTTGTAGGCTTGGTCACTCACAACTTTAACGATCTCGAATGGTCCACAATACCTTGGGCTTAGCTTCTTGTATCTGCCTAGTGATAAGTTGCTTTTCTTTGGTCGGACTCGCAGAAAAACCTTATCTCCTTCTTTGAAATTCTTTCCGAACGGTTCTTTTCTACATAAAGCTTTTGTCTATCCTGAGCTACCTAAATGTCTTGGCGAATAGCTTTAGTCTGAGGTTCCATATCTTCTAACATCTTTGTAGAGGCTTCTACCCCGATGGTTGAATCTGAGAAGTTCAGTGGGGCTAAACATTCCTGTCCATAAAGAGCTTTGAAGGGTGACATTCCAATGCTTCTGTGTTCGGAAGAATTATAAGCATATTCTACCAAAGGAAGATCTTGTAACCACTTCTTTGGCTCTTGCAAACAATAGGCCCTGAGAATGTCCTCAATGACTTGATTAACTCTTTCAATTTTCCCATCTGTCTACGGAGATACGATGTACTGAAGGCTAATTGTGACCCAATAGATTGGAAAAGAGAAGTCCAAAATTTTGATGTAAACTTGGCATCTCTATCACTGACGATACACTTGGGTAAACCATGTAACCTAAAAATTTCCTTGATGAATACCCAGCTAATATTTGAAGCAGTAAAGGTTCTCTTTACGGGTATTAGATGAGCCACTTTTGTGAGCATATCAACAACGACAAAAACAAAGTCATGTCATCCTGTAGAAGGTAATCGTGTAACAAAGTCCATACTGATGCATTCCCATTTCATATGGGGTATGTCAAGAGGTTGAAGTTGTCCTGGTAACTTGATTCTTTTGGCTTTTATCCGCTGACAGGAAAGACATTGCCTCACATAGCAAAGTATGTCTCCTTTCATCCCGGACCAAAAATAACTCCTCCTAACAGGATGAAGAGTCTTAGCATAACCTGGATTTCCATATGTAGGGCTATCGTGTGCTTCATACAGAATAGTCTTCTTTAAAGATGGGTCTCTGGGTACACAGAGTCTTTGTCTATAGTAAAGACATCCTCCCATAAGAGAGTAATATTTAGCTTCAGGCATCTTATTCTGCTGGACTAATGATACTATACGTTGGTATTCTGGATCTACCAAAGATGCTTCTTTAATTCTATCCCAGATAGGGTTATTTGGAATAGAGATAGCTCCGAGAAAAGATTTTTGGCTAAGTCCATCTGCAACTGCATTTTCCTTCCCTGGTCTATACTTTATGTCAAGATCATATTCTTGTAAACGCTCTATCCATCACCGTTGTCGCATATTGAGAATAGGTCTAGTAGAAATCCAACTTAAGCTCTTGTGGTCTGTCACTAGCTGAAACTTGCATCCGAGAAGATAATGTCTCCATAGCTTCAGCGCATGTATAACCGCTAAAAGTTCCAAATCATGAGTAGGATAATTCTTCTCATGATCCCTCAGCTTTCGTGAAGTATAAGCCACCGGTCTTCCTTCTTGAGTAAGAACTCCGCCTAAAGCAAATTTTCTAGCATCGGTCGCTACTTCAAATTCCTTATTGAAATCTGGAGGCTTAGGATAGGAGCTGAGACCAAGAATTCTTTTATATTAGCTTAGCAAAAATTGGACTCGGGCTCAATCTTCCATTCGATCCTCATTCCTTTCTTCAAGAGTTCCGTCAAAGGTGCAGCAATACATGCATTGTCTTTGACAAAAATCCTGTACCATCCCGTTATCCCAAGAAATCCTCTTTCTTCGCTGACGGTGGATGGTTGGGGCCAATCAACGATATCCTTGACTTTATCTGGGTCCACGAAAATCCCTTTGGTCGATATGAAAAATCCAAGATAATTGACCTTTGGTGAGCAAAAGGTACACTTGCTCGCTTTAGCGTAAAGTTCGTGTTCTCGAAGAAGATCGAGTACTTTACAAACATGTTTTTCAGATCTACCTCGTTCTTAGAATAGATCAGAATGTCATCAAAGAAAACCAAGACAAAATCATCCAGATAGGGTCTAAAAATATCCTACATAAGTCGATTGGAGCTTGCAAGAGCATTTGTTAGACCAAAAGACATTACTGTGAATTCGTAGTGTCCATACCTAGTGTTGAAAGCTGTCTTTGGAATATCTGATTCCTTGACTCTGATTTGGTAATATCCTTACCTTAGATCAATCTTTGTAAACATTTTGGTGCCATGGAGTCTGTCCAAGAGTTCGTCAATCCTTAGAATTGGATACTTGTTTTTGACAGTTACCTGGTTCAGTCCACGGTAATCTATGCATCGCCTTAAGGTTCCATCCTTCTTCTTCTGAAAAAGAACTGGTGCACCCCAAGGAGAAGTACCGGGTCGAATGAATCCTTGCTCAATGAGTTGCCTAAGTTGTTCCTTGAGTTTGATAGACTCTGGAAGTGACATTTTATAGTGTTTCTTTGAGATAGGTGCACATCCAAGAATAGTCTCAATCTCATGATCTACCTCTCTATGTGGCAGAAGATTCGTAAGGTCTTCAGGGAATACATCATCATACTCCCTCAACCAGTTTGGTCGAAGTTTGGTCGAAGTTTGGTATCTGATTGGTCCACCTTGTTGAGCTTTACCGCATAAATTTGCTGCCCCTTTCTCAGTCCCTTCAAAAGTCTGCTGGCCTTAACTAGAGTAGCCCTAGGTCTCCCATTTTCCCCCTGGATTAAAACATCATTACCCAAGTTATCTGTAAAAGTAAAGTTCTCTTGTGCAGAATGGATGTGGGCCTGATTTTGCTTTAGCTAGTCCATCCCTAGTATCTCATCAAAGAATCCTAAGGGTAGGGCTCGAAATTGGGCAGAAGTTGGGTGTCCCCCTAAATCAAAGTCGATTTTTCTTGCAGAGTGTTGATATACTACTTCCTTGTCGTTTGCTAACTCTACAACTAGTTTGCTTGTTGGATACTTATCTAGCTTTTGCTTCCTCACGCATCTGGGTGAAAGAAATGAAAAAGTACTACCACAATCTATAAGGAAGTTAACTTGTTCACCTCTGAGAGATCCTGGCATATGAATGACTGCGTATTGCTCGCAACCATTGGGGTTGTCAATTGCAGCATGCAAGGTTGCTCTCTCCACTACTTCATCTCCCACAGTTGGTTGTACCACTGAAGCATTCACTATGGCGGTAGCTCCATGCCCTCGCCCTTTCTTCATCCTTCCACGTCCTCCTCTTCCATTAGATTGGCCAGAGGCTTTCCAATCAACGAGCAAAGAAACCCGAGCGAAGCCAATTTTCGAGCAAATATGAGCAACACCCTTGAAAAATTGATCCAAGCATAAGGTATATTGAAGAAAATACTTATGTGATTTTAAACTCGATCAAATTATCCAGTACACAAATGGGTCATACATTTAAAATTACCAGAAAGTAGCTGCCATAATAAAATCCCAAGTCATAGAAGTACATATAAAGTGGTTAATTACGGATGCATAAAAAACAATAAAAAGGGTTATAACTAACAAACTTCCAGTAAGTCTATGAGAAGTAGACAAAATAACCTTGTAAAATTGAGAAACCTCATGCAGATCAAGAGCATAAGCATGCTTTCCTATATCATTTTCTTTGGACTCAAGCTTTACATGCTCTATGACAAAGTGAGAGGATGCAGAGAGAAATCTCCGCCATCAATGCTAAAATATTGCTTGATAGTGTCAACTTTGATCTCCTTCATGTGACTATCAAACATAAGCACTAGTCTCTGACCTCTTTGAGGGCCATACACAGTAATGTGTGCTCATTGCACACAACATTTTTTGAGCATAAAGCTGCAAACAAATATACAAGTATTATAGAGGTGGGCATGGATACTATGGCATTTTGCACAAAAGACATTGTGATAATCATTACACAACCAAAACATTAAAGAAACACTTGTCGAGTACCACATAACATAAACAATGTTTAAGATTTATAGTGACAATTACATCAAAATAGTAGAAAGTGCATGAAGCCAACAAACTCGTCAAGGAGAAAAATCCCTTGCAAAATCACCATCATATCCATAATTTAGGAAATCAAACCTAACATTTGTTTGATTTTTTTCAAGAAAACACTAAAGCTCATCTAGTTGTCACATGTGAATACATTGCAAAGGTAGGGTTTTGTTCCTGGACAAGCACTCTTTGTGTAGACCTCTCTATTCAAAATACTCTCTTTGTCTACCCATTTGTTCAATGCTTCTTTCCCATCTTGCTTCACTTGTCTTCATCTTGCCTAGCGTAGTAGGCCTTCTCTAATTATAGCTCTGAGCTCTTCAGTAGTGTCGCTCGGCCCATCATAGCCCACCTCCGCTTAGCTTTTTTTATTTTTTATTTTTAATCACAATAACCTCCTCTCCTTTTTAACCAAAATAGCCAAGGAGGCACAAAGTTAATAATCGCATGTGTGATACAACCTTCAGGTTGGAACTAACGTAGGATCACAATTATTTACAAGTAGACAATAATCGTGAGCTTACAACCGGCTTGACCAAGCACGCGATAGATCGAGGCGATAGAACTCCACATGTACATGCGCTTATTCGGAGGACAAACTCACAAGCAATTATTATCTCCAAGGGTTAATAATCGCATATACTGCAATCCCAAAGGCGATTATTAATGGCCATTGTTAATAATCGTTGATGCAGGTGTAGCCGGGTAGGAGGGGAAGCAAGGACGCTACTCACTGGGTGTGCACACCCTGCTTCTGAAGCCTTTGGGCACCTTTAGCGGACTTAGCAGCTCAGCGAACTCAAACCCTAACTGTTGTGCTCCGTCTGCTGCATCCTCATTCTACCTCAGACGCCATGCTCAGCGAACGCATAGTGATACTCTGTTCTGCGCGATTCTTCAAGCTATGCTTACCTTTCTCTTCCTGTGCTTACCTGCGTCAAGCCATGAAGCAGCAAAGCGCCAGCACTTAATCTAAAATTTTAGAAAAAGTTTGGTACCAAACTAGTGTTAAAACATTTGTTGTCACACTAAAGTATTAAAGAAATGCAACAATGAATTCTTTAGATTACAATATATTCCAAAATACTAAAGATCAAAAGTGATGGAGAGAAAAAACACTTGGCAACATCAAGTAGGAAATAGAAAAAAACAAAGTGAAATTAAATGGGGGGAAAATTGTGCCTGCCCAGTACCCAATACCCCTTTTTAAAGAGAGAGATAAACAAATGTCAACACACTCTTACAGGGACCTACAAAAAAATCCAACGCTTTACTAAAGACTACAGGCTAACGATACAAACAAAACATATCTATCAAAGACCCCATCGGCGGATATATATCCACTTAAAATAGCCAGAGGGCTAGAAGTCGTTGAACATCATGAGAAATTGTATATTGGAGCGTGGAACAGACTAAGTCTTACGCGGGGTCTTGACTCCGGGGAAGTGAAGTGTCGTGGGGGGAGTGAATTGTCGTGGGAAGCAAGACATGTTTCTGAATGCAATTATAAATGGAGCGCCATAGGGAGTAGGATGGATGAAGAGCAGGCTGATAATCCCCTTGTTCAATATGGCTATGCAATTGCAGCTTATGTTTCTACTACTAGTATTAGTGCAGGGAGCCTATTCTCTGTCCATAACATGCACGATCAGCTCTACATCCTCCACCAGCCTGGCTACAAACGTTACCACCACCAGCGGGTGGTTCTCCTGCTGCTCCACTCAAGAGCCCACCATCATTCTCGGCGGTTGCTCTATGGATGCCACCTTTTCGCCTACCATCACCACCACAGGCGTTGCTACTGAATCTACCTACTCTTGTTATTTCGTGGATACCTCAGAAAACAGCACGCCCGCACACTTGCTTGAGGAAACCATTGATTGTAGAGGGCTCGTCTCCATCGCCAGCTCTACCGCCACACCAGCCTCCATCTCCATTGATGGCAACAACTCCTGCTCTCTCAACGCCACCATCACTACTGATAACACCACGAAAGGGTTCCTCGACCTTCAATATGTCGAAGCTTTGCACTGTGTAAGCACTAATTCCACCAATATCGCTGGTGGGCAATCCCCTAAAGCCAGTACCCCGACCAGCTTCTGCTCTCTTGTGTCTACATTGAAGGACGGCCCTACTACCCTCCTTACATCGCAGGCTACCACCAATTGCACCACCGTTGTCAAAACTGCTATTAGCTCCTCCTCTCGTCTCGTTCAAAAATCTTACGGCGTTTGCTTCCTCAACAGTACTATTACCCTTGTCAACACGACTCATAAGGAGGCTTTGCTCATGGCGGTAAGCTCTCCCTTTTAGCTTAAACGTTTGATTCGTAAAGCAAAGCCCATGCCTACGAATGACATGGAGCATCTACGGTTATGGTCAAGATTGCCGCCTATCCCTGCTTGTACAAATCAATGTTCATATGCGCTAGTTCTAGTGACTCTCTACAATAAAGATCCTCCTAAGTAACTTGGTTAGTTTGTTACCACAATTATCAAAGTTCCGTATTTGGTGCTTCCTTCTTTTTCTCTCTTTAAGATGAACTTTTTCTATCGTGTATCCTTGGATCTTACCATGTATCTTAATGTTCATCTAGTGTTTTATCTAGTCTTGAGAGCTTCCTCCTCACTTTGTTAGTAGTGGAATCTCTTTAATTTTATCCAAAAAAAGAAAATATATTTTCTTCATTTCTTGAGGGTCCTTTTTTCATCCCTCTTTTACTCTCAACTAGAGTTGGTGATAGATCTCTTACTTGGGTGGACTCTAAATTTCTTCCCTTCCTAGTTTTGATGCTGCTTTAAAAGGGTGGTACAATATCAGATGTACCCAGTTTTGGCAGTTGGACACTAGGTGTGGCATTTAACATAGCCCAAACACTTGTTGATGTGTAGTCACCACTATATATGTGCATGTATGGCCAATTATGATTGAGAAGCTAGACAAAACCTTTAGTTGACTCAAAAATGTAAAAATCCTAACTTTGGCACATTCAAAACCCTTAGATCAACACTATAGATGAACTAAAGAAATCTAATCAATTGAAATGGTGAAAGATTTGCTCACCGTGCTTATTTTGAGTCAAAACCTTTTCTATGAGCAACTTGTAACTAGTGCTAGAGGATCTATCAAATCCATAAGAAAAAATATAGTTTTATTATTTTTATTTTTTTTTGCGAAATTATCTTTATTACTTCGTTAGCGTAGAAGGCAGTTTCAAAAATCTGGTTGGAGGTTTGTCCACGTGTCAAGGATTTCCAAGGGCTCCATCGTTTTTATGAATTGCACGTACGCATCACCTTTATGTAGCTTCTCTCGCATGTGTCACCTTCATCGACATCGATAGCAAGAGCACAACCACATTGCCATGGCCGGCTGGAACAAGTTGGACATAGTGCAGTACACATCTCTCTCTCTCTCTCTCTCTCTCTCTCTCTCTCTCTCACACACACACACACACACACACACACACACACACACACACACACACATATACACACACACTTGCCCAACTTTCACAAGACTAGTGGCCTTCTCGTGCAATGTTCGTGCCTTTGTAGGTGTGAAGGTGTGGTAAGGAAGCTTTGCAACAATTGGAGCGGAAGTATAGACGTGTATAATCTGACTTAGACATGAATCTGATGTCATCGTCATCATCCTTGTCTTCATTCCTATCATCATCCTCATCTTTATTGATTATTGTTGCTTCCATCTCGATCAGCTAGCAGCATCTCCATCATCATCTCAACAATCTTTAGAGTTTCCACTATGATCGCTATAGCCACCATTCCACTCTCTCTCTCTCTCTCTCTCTCTCTCTCTCTCTCTCTCTCTCACTCAAAGGTTATTTTGTGAAACTTGTATACCGATTAGTGGATTTACAACAGCTTATACAAAGGCAACAATTTCTTATTCATGATGATATTGTTAGTCAGGGATTGTTTTAAAAAAATGTAATGCTTGGTACTGCCTTGGCCGACATGTGTGCCAAATTTGGAAGGGCCACAGTGCCCTCAGTTGTTTTCAGTAGATACAAAGCAAGGGCATCTCTCCAAATGTAATCACCTATGCTTTCGTCTTAAAGGCATGTGGCACTATTTGGAATCTCGTCTTTTCAAGTGCATTGATTGTGGGATATGCCCAACACGACAGGGCTAGGAAGATCTGGCTGGCCCTTTTCAAGATGCGAAGCGAGAACATTTCTCCTGATGTAATTATCTATGCTTACATCTTGAAAGCATGTGGCACTACGTAGGAGCAACGATCACGTGTGCGAGCTTTTTGTCCGGAATGTCATCTCTTGAAACACACTGATTGCAGGATATGTTCAACACAGAAATCTCTGCAAAGCAAGAGCATTTCTCTAGATGCAATCACCTATGCTTTCATCTTGAAGAAATGTGGTACTATGCAGAACGCCAATATGGGCAACATAATTCACGATGATATTGTTAGTCTAGGGCTGTTAAATAAATCATCGTTGTATATGATAGATGTACGCATGTTTTGAGACAAGCGCCTCAACCTCAACACATATCACAAACTCTCAGCTTGAAGCTTGAAAATGGCACCTTTGTCCATCAAAATTTCTGACTAAATGATCCGCTTCTCTACTCCAACAGTCTAAAACTTTCCCTGAAAATTCCTTTGGCTCTCGTGCTCTGTAGCATCCTAACATAGACTCAACCAAATCTAACCATTCACCGCAATGTAAATACTCTTCCTATGTCCAACTTCAGTCTTAGTCTTCCTCTTGGTATATATGAGAACCCAACGTGACTTACTTTGGAATTTTCGGCCTCCAATTTCCCTCACAAAATCGTTACTGGTTTACGTAGATTCAAGCTCAAACTCAGACTTATGGTTTTGCATGGAGGAGTCGGTGTGAATGATTAAACGAGTTAGAGTTCTTCGCAAAGTTGTTGGAAGATGTTGAGATGGGTAAAAGCCTTGGGCTGTTTTCAACAGATGCAAAGCAAGGGCATCTCTCCAGATGCAATCACCTATGCTTTCGTCCTGAAGGCATGAGGCAATGCCTTGATATCCGGAATATTGTCTCTTCAAGTGCATGATCGCAGATTTATGCAATAGGGACAGGGAAAAGATGTTATGGTTGGCTATTGGAATGTCGTCTCTTTAAGTGCATTGATTGCAGGATATGCCCAATAGGGACAAAGCCAAGAAGCCCTAGCTGGTTGTCTCTAACATGCAAAGTGAGGACATTTCTCCTGATGTAATCACGTATGCTTGCATCTTGCAGGCATGTGGCACTACGTAGGGGCAACGATCACATATGCGAGATGTGGTGCTCTCGAGAAAGCACCAAAAAGTGCTTGAAGAGTTTTTTGTCCAGAATGTCATCTCTTGGCACGCACTAATTGTGGGATATGCTCAACACAAAAAGCTCTGGGCAATTTTCACCAAATGCAAAGAAATTTGGAAGACGCCGAGATGGGCAAAAGAACTCATGATGATATTGTTACTCAACGTATGTCGAAAAAAAAATGTTATGCTTGCACTAACTTAAATTCTGTAGGGCCAGGAATCCCTGGGCTATTTTCTACAAATGCGAAGCAAGGACATCGCTCCAGTTGCGATCACATATGCTTTTGTCTCGAAGGTAGGTGGCACTATGCAAGATTCCCAACTTCAGTCTTAGTCTTCCTCCTGGTATATATCGAAACCCAATCCTTACTTGCTGTGCGACTTTTGGTCTCCAATTTTCCAACTTAAGTTACAGATTTAAGTAGATCCAAGCTCAAAATCCGACTTACGTTTTTTCACATGGAGGAGTTGGTGCCAATGATCAAATGAGTTAGAGTTCTTCGCAAAGTTGTTGGAGGATGCTGAGATGGGCAAAAGTCGTGGGCTGTTTCCAACAGATGCAAAGCTAGGGCATCCCTCCAGATGCAATCACCTATGCTTTCATCTTGAAGGCATGTGGCACTGTTGCATTGATGTCCGGAATTTGTCTCTTCAAGCGTAACGATTGCAAGATATGCACAACAGGGACGAGGCCAAGATGATGTGATTGGTTGTCGGAATGTCATCTCTTCAAGTGCATTGATTGTGGGATATGCCCAACAGGGATAGGGCCAAGGCCAAGAAGCTCTGGCTTGTTTTTTGGAGCTTGCAAAGCGAGGAAATTTCTCCTAATCTAATCACTTATGCTTGCATCTTGAAGGCATGTGGCACTACGTAGGAGCAATGATCACATACGCGAGATGTGATGCTCTCGAGAAAGCACCAAAAAGTGCTTGAGGAAATTTCTGTCCAAAATTTCGTCTCTTGGAATACACTGATTGCGGGGTATGCTCAACATAAATGGATCTGTGCTGTTTTCACCAAATGTCAAGGAATTTGAAAGATGCCGAGATGGGAAAAAGAACTTACAATGATATTGTTAACGGCTGTCGAAAACTAAATATTATGCTTGCACTATGTATGCCAAATTCTGTAGGGCACGAAGCTTTGGGCTGTTTTTAGCCATCGGAAGCAAGGAGATCGCTCTAGATGCAATCACCTATGCTTTCGTCTTGAAGGTAGGTGGAACTATGCAAGATGCTGATATGGGCAACAAAATTCACGATGATATTGTAAGTAAGGGGCTCCTGAAAAGGGATTGTTATAAAAATCTTTATGCTTTGCATTGTTGTGGTCGACATGTATGCCGAATCTGGCAGGGTCAGGAAGCCATGTGCTAATCTTTAGTAGATACAAAGCGAGGACATCGCTCCAGATGCAATCACCTATACTTTCCTCTTAAATTCATGTGGCACTATGCAAGACGCTAATGTGGGCAACAAAATTCATGATAATATCTTTAGTAAGGGACTCTTGAAAAAAGAAGTTGTGCTTGGCATTGTCTAGGACGACATGTACGCCAAATATGGTGTCCTTCATAATCCTAGAATTGCTTGAGGAGCTTCTTGTACGAAATGTCGCCTCTTGACACGCACTGAAGAACACCATGTTTGGCATATATGCCATCCAAACAAGGTGTACTAGAAGCTCAGAAGAGGGCAGAGGAGATGAAGCTGGTGGTGAGAGAGGCATGTCAAGAGGAAGGATATGCGGAATAGGGGTACGGCTAGGAAGATGTGGAGTACTTCAGAAAGCATAGTAAGTTCTTGAGGGGCTGAAGCAAGCGCATCTCTCTAGATGCAATCACCTATTCTTGCATCTTGAAGGCATGTGGAAATTTGAAAGATGCTAAAGCCCTGGGTTGTTTTCAACAGATGCAAAGCAAGGGCATTTCTCGAGATGCAAATCACCTATGCCGGCACCTTGCAAGCTTGTGGCATTACACAAGACGAGAGAATTCACAGTGAAATTACTAGTGAGGGGCTATTAGAGAAAGATTATGCCTTATAAATTCTAACTCTACTTTTGGCTCTTTTGCGAGGTACACAACTCAAAATTGATGCATCACGAACTTAATGTATTAGAGATGATACAAATTAAGAGAAGAAAACATGATGTGGTGAAACGTAACAAGCTCTCTCTCTCTCTCTCTCTCTCTCTCTCTCTCTCTCTCTCTCTCTCTCTCTCTCTCTCTCTCTCTCTCTCTCTCTCTCTCCCCATCCATTTTCTTCTCAAGGGATATATACTCTTGTTGAATCTTCAAATGACAACCACACTCACACAAATGACAAGAACGCACACAATAGAGCAAGATTGAATCAAAGAATTAATATGATAAAAAAGCTAGGGACATGTTTAGCCATATCAAAATTGGGACATGAAGATCATGGTGTTGTAAACATAAGATTATGTGGAAAACAAAGCACAAGCTCTTTCTCTGTCTCTCTCTCTCTTTCTCTCTTGAATAGCATGTCTTGAGTTCAATTCTCCTCATTGGATAGATCTTTAACACTAGAATGGTAACCTAACATGACATAAAAGTGTCCTTTCAGGGTTTTGGGAAAAAATTCCAAACCATAGTAGATCCACTCATTTTGCAAAATCCTTTCATGAGCTTATAGTTCAATAAGTACTACATAAAGAAAAAATGAGAAACTTGCAATTTTTCTCATCCCTTGGTCACTACAAGCCTCCAAAGTTGATGGACCAGTGCATTTTGCCCAAAACAACAATTTCTTACGGTTGATTGCATATAAATAAGAGTGGAGATTTTTGTAGGACATGAGATAAACTGCCCGGTTAACTTCAATGGGTTGGTGACCAGAACATATGGTTGCTTTTACCTCACTAACTTTTTTTTGGGCAAAAAAATTTGTTACAAAAAAGTTGCATTTTTGCCATTCTGCGGACCTATCATCAAAGTTTCTATAGTCACGCTCAATACAGATACTATATACATGTTTTCTTAATTCCCTTTGGGCCTCTAGATTCAAAAGGAGCCATGGAGCATGTCAAAAGGATAATCGATCCCTTACAATTGGAACCTTGGGGGCAATGATAAACTGCTAAATACAGCAAACATGAAAAAACTGGGTTTAGCATTATGGCCTCTAGAAACCCATAGAAACTACTCAATATCTAGCCAAGTTTGTAGTCTATGATTAGATATGGTCACTACCTACAAAATACACACAATTGGCCTAAGAAACTAGCAATATTGATAAAGTTATACTTGCTACTCTAAAATGTATCATATTCTTCAGCAAATCAAAAAACTCAACCATCATCATATACTATGCTATATAGCATATTAGGTCTCCCAAAACTCAAGGAAGATTAGCTTTATGTTACACATTACACTTACACAATCAAAATTGAATTTGGATATCAAGAAAGCCACCAAAAAAATCATAAAGGTGCTAATTTTGCCCAAAAAACAGGATCATGCAATTCTTGTAAATTGGTCATAACTTTCAATTTTAACACTTAGCTCTCCCTACAAGCATCAAAACATGTTGAGAACTATGAAGGCCTAACCTCTAGCCATCTAAACCTCACAAACATGAAGTTTAGAGTGGTATAGTTGCCAAAAATTGAAAAAAAAGCCAAAAACAAGAGCCGTTTTTTCACACAGTTTAGGTTCAAAAATGTTGTGCAAGAGTAAGGTTAATGGTGAGATCAATACCAAAAACAAAATGCTAAGTTTTTTTCAGCTCATAAGGCAACTTGTGGATATATAGCACCTAGAGATTCATTGTCATACTCTTCAAATAATTCAAGAAAAATGGTCACTTAACAGGACACAAAAGTGTCCAAGGACATAAAAGTGTCCTGTTACCGTTCTAGTGTTAAGGTCTCTTGGGATAGTTTCCTACGATGTTAAAATACTCTTCTTCTTCTTCTTCTTCTTCTCTCTCTCTCTCTCTCTCTCTCTCTCTCTCTCTCTCTCTCTCTCTCTCTCTCTCTCTCTCTCTCTCTCTCTCTCTCCCCCTCTCCCCAAGATTTTCTCTTCTGGGTTCTTGATTTCTCGGACCCTTCGACTCAATTCAATTCCATACAAATGTGGCTAATGAAGCACTCTAGTTATTTTAAGAGGCTAAGGTTTTGTTTTACGAAAGATCTACTAAAACCTAACCGTTGAAGTTTGGATTTTTTGACATGACCACACTCCTTGTAAGTGTATCTTTCAAATCACCATAGGATCTTGCAAAATGAGCTTTGTATCTACACATATCTTGTGTAAAAAACTAGAAGTATAATCAACTAAGTATTTTAATTAGGATAATTCATAAAAATTACATACATGGTCAAGAATTCAAAATAAGCTCCTCAATATGTGCTTACCTAATGTGCACGATAACTTTTGCAATATATGAGCAATACTCACGCTCAAGTCTTTATTGGGATCACAATGCTGTAGTACATGATAGGCTAGACCAGGAGAGTCTTCATGCAAATAAAGTACTTTTTTGTGACATTAATTAAAAATCAAGGCTTTCCAATGTATTCTTGGCCATGTATATTGTGTGGGCATTGATTCTTGGCCCTCGAAAGTGAGCACAATAATGGTAGCATGACATACTACTTCTAGTTTGTGATGTTATTTGTGATGAAGTAACACCTGACCCGTTCTACCCTTAGGATCGCTAAAACCTTTGATAACAATAACATTTTTAGGTAGTTGATATTAGGTATTAGTGTTTAGAATTAGTATATATTGATTGTGATCACGGTGATAATAGTGATGCCAACACTTACGATCTATATCATAAGTACCAATGTTGATTCAGATGTTATCCGCAAAAATGTTTTGGAGGTGGTAGATTGGGTTGCATTTGTATGCGCGTATAATAAATTTTATACGTATTATGATTATACGCGAATATCCCGTATTATACGCGAAAATCCATATTAGTTTTTTTTATCAATTTTTTTTTTGGATCTAAAGATTTGTAGATCAAAAAGCTAAATCACTATAAATGCTATGCGTGTATGCTTTGCTCCATTCAAGCACACACTTTCTTCTCTATTAGAGATGTAAAGGTTTTAGCTAAAAATTAAAAAATTTTATATAATAATTTAGTCCTCATAAATAGATTTTAAGACCAAAAAAATAAAAATTAAGATAAATACATTTTACAAATTAAAAGAAAAGATGAACCTAAATATAAATTAGATGAATAAAATCTCGGTTCAACTAGTCATTTTCTTTAAAAAATCATTCTTAGAGCCAAGTCACACTCGGGGTTAGCAGAGCCAACAAGATAATTTTCTTGCCAGTTTTAAGCATGTTCATGTTGTGATACAGGAAATCCGAGACCTCTTGCAATGCTGCTAGCACTACGGATTTGTGAGGTGATAAGGGAAAGACCCATGTCACCTTTACGTTGACCTTAGTAGTCCGCATTTGGGGCATGTCTGGATCAATTGAGACCAAAAATGCATTGATGACGTTAAGAGACTCTTGTACAAGCCATCCTTTGGTCATGGTACCCTTACAGCGAGCCCTTTGGCAAACAAACCCCTTTGAAGTCTTCATAAATCTCTCCAAGAAGAACATCCATCTACTATGGACTACCTCAACAATTGCAACTTCATCGACCACATGCACAAGTATATACATTTGGATGGTAAGAATGTTTGTTGGATAATACTTCTCCACCATGCACACTACTTCAACATCATTTAAGCGTGCTCAATCGATGTTGTCTTCTCTTATCTCTTTTGAACTCATCCAGCATACCAACTCACTGATTTTGTAGATTGTTCTTCTAATGTCATCTGTCAAACAATCCTTTATGGAAATTGGTAAGATAAACTATAAAAATTTGTGCCAATCGTGGGACTTAAGACCACTAAGATTGTCATCTCTCCTAAAAGCCATTTTCAAACATCACATGCATCCAGTGGGAGTCTTGAATGAAGATATAGTCTTCTTCACTTGTTGCTCTTCTTCACGACTCAAAACCCATGGTCCTTTTGGTATAGCAAACTTCCCATTGGGTTTAGTTCGAGGCCACATCTTTGGCATTGGACCCACAGCCTACACGTCATCTCTTTGGGCCTTGCTCTCCCTTTTTCCAGTGATGGTTTTCCATATGATCTCCCCCACATTTTTAAAGATGTGCATTGGGTCGAGCAGATGATTAATCTGCAGGTCACTCCAATACCGAAGTTCATGGAAAATAGAAAATATTTTCATTCTAGGTGGCATGAAATCTCCCCTCTCTAGCCACATGTTTTTCCAATCGCTTTCTTTTAGTGGATGCATGTCATGTTTGCATATGTTTGGTCCACGTAGCTCATGTTCTTCAAGAAAATATCTACCATGCTCCTCGCCATAAATTGTCTTTCTCAAATGCTCAGAGTTACAGAAGCCAAGTCGAGGACCACATTTCGGACATGCATAATTATCCGAGTAGCTCTTAAGCCTGAAAAAGCACAAATTTAAAATATAAAAGCGTTGGCATATCCAGAACAACATGATGTGTGTGAGGGTTTCAAAGGAACTTACCTGAACACTCACCAAAGCCTGATCAATCGTGCATGGTCCACATGACAATGCATTGTACATGTACATTCCGTCATCAGATTGGTTGGGAAATATCAACCACATTGATTCTTGTCCACAAGATTTGGAGCTCCTCTATAAGTGGTGCTAGATAGACATCCATGTTCTTTGCTTTGTACTTTCCTGGGACGATCAGTGAAAACAACAAATGGCCCTTCTTGATAGCTAGCCATGGTGGAAGATTATAAGTAACTAGAAAAATAGGGCACGTGCTCCATGACCAACTCCATAATCCGAATGGGTTTACTCCGTCCATTGCCAGACCAAAGCAGATACATCAAGGCTCATTCTTAAATGTAGACCAACTTTCCTCTATGTGATTCTATGCACGAGAGTTAGCAGGTACCCACATCACATCATCTGTCGATCTAGTATTTGAGCACCATGTCATCAAAGCGGCTATAGAATTGCACTTGAACATGCTCTTTATTCTTGGAATGATAGGAAAATGTCGAAGGACTTTGCAGGGATAAATTTTCCTTGTGTTCCTCTCTATACCTATTTGATCCACAATTGGGACACTGTTCCAAATTTTCATACTTATTGCAAAAAAGTATACAATCATTAGGACATGCATGTATTTTGTGATAATTTAAACCCAAATAGTAAGAAGCTTTTTAGCGGATGAATGGGTAGGGGGCATGTGATTCCCTTGGCAAGATTTGCTCGTTGAGCAACCTATCGTTACATGAACACATCATCCCCTTGATGTATTGAATTGTAGCTTGCAATTGAACATGCTTAGGATACAATGCATTTACCTGAAAAGCTCTGTGATGGAGGTGTCGGACCACCACCCGTAGACAGACTACAAATTAAGCATTTCCAAAGCCGTACGGAGAACTAAGATTTTTGCACCATTGTAAAGCGGCATACATGCAAGAGTTTGCATCATCTCTCCCTCTTTATCATTGCTATCATGCCGTCGATATGGATGGGATGGCTGAGGTTGGTTGGTAGTATTGCCTTGAATTATGTTGTCTTCTATGTTTTCAATGATGGGATCCATGTCAAAGAACGCGTCTAACATCTGCTCCATCTCTGTTTCTTGAAATGCCACATCAAGTATTGGTCATCTCTTCAAAGACATCGGATTCACAATTTTAAATCCCGCCTACCTACCCGATATTGTCGAGGTCATTGAATTTTGTGTGTGTATTCCCTGTTGCACTCATGCAACTATGAATCCGGTGCGGATACCCTTGCATATGTATTCCGGCCACCACCACTAGATATTGTGTGCCTTCATGCTGAAGTTGCCTATAGAACCCTGGCCCCCCTTGTATAGGCCAATTGCATGAGCATGCAGTCATGCATGACTGCATCGAGGAAAACAATTGAAGGCCACAGCGTGGGACGGGCAGCTAGTATTGGACGGCGCCCAACTGAAGACGACCAAAAAACGAAAAAGAGAGAGAGAAAAAATGAAAAGACCTGCAACCGCCATGGAAGCTTTGCGTGGAGGGAGAAAATTCGCTAACGAGGACTTCTGCTGCAAATTGGGACTCGGCCCTGTGTCAAAAACTGGTGGTCTACGCCTTGCGCTCCCATCGAATCCGCCTGCGGTGAAGGTTGAGCTTTGCTCCCTCCCCGCTGCAAGCGGCCTTACACACGGGTTCTCCAAGCATGATAGGGTTCCCTCCCGCGGTCCTCTTTGGTTCTGCAAGGGCAGTTTACCACAACCATTGACATAGCCTTGAAACTCATGTCCTCCATTGCCAAGACAAAAGTCATGCTTCGACATCCTAACCCTCCCGAACGAGAGAGAGAGAGAGAGAGAGAGAGAGAGAGAGAGAGAGAGAGAGAGAGAGAGAGAGAGAGAGAGAGAGAGAGAGAGAGAGAGAGAGAGATATGCACAAGCCATGCAAGACCCCCTTCCTCCATAGCTCTCCTCCCCTGAGCTCTAATACCAATGTTAGACAAGGGGAACTAGAACCTAGGAGTCCACCACCCAACCACCCACTATATAGCATGGCCCCTAACCCTTTGCCCTAGTTGGACTCCCTTTCCACATTGCCTAGCCCGGCCTTGCCTTTGTCTAGTCCAGCCTTGCCGGTGTCCTGACACATCGCATTTCCTCTAGGATACATGGTAACTTATTGCACCATATCAATCAAGGTCACACTTAGTAAAATATTCTAATCGCCTCGAAGTCCTTAAATTAAATAGAATAGACAATTGAAGATAAGATGAGAGAAAAATGAGAGAAAGAATAACGAATAAATTAATCCAATTTCTATATCACAAAACTTTGGGTTTTTGAAAAGTCTACAAGTGTCTCGAAAGCTTCTAATAAATATTAATGGCTCTGACATAATACACTCGATAATATCCATTGTGACATCCTTCCACCAATGGATCATTGTTATCCCATTCCTTGAGTATATCGGATGGGTGATCCCAAAAATCCTTTTGATCTCTCGCTGGAACATTTCTTCATTGGCATGTGAGTCATAACATTCTTGAGTAAGGAATTTTTTTGTTAGAAGTACCCCCACTTTGGTGTGAACAATCACCTTTCTGTACCCAAAGTAATTATCAAAGTAGGCATATTCTTTTGGAAACACATCCGATGTGTCCCATCCAACTGAGATGTGTATATTTGCACAATTTGCAAGGCATTGAGATCAGCTGTAGGAATTGTATAAAATTTTAACATGGTGAGGATTGTAGACTAGTGAATTTCCAAATAATTCAAAGAACAACTTCTAAGGTACAAGGCTAAAGGAATGTCAGTCGTTGGTTTTGCATTGACGGATCCATACATTAAACATAACAATGCCGAAGCATCCTGTAGCCATTACTAGAGGAAGTGTGTTCCTGGCCATCCGCGTTTTCTTTGTCGGTCTTAGGATAAGTTCATAAGCATTTATGTACAATATTTGATTAGTTACAACAATCTCCATTCCCAACTTGGATTGTATCCACTCGATACTTCCAACAACATGCGAGGATTTATGCTCAGATGGTCTAAACTTGGGATTCCCTGCAACATAATGATACCAAGCTCAGAAGGTATTAGGTACAATAAAATCCGTATACATCAACCTTTTCTTATCTTCCCCATTAATGTGGTAGTGACAAGCCTTTGCACTTCCACTGTAGTGTGGAAATGCTCTTCCACCATAAGGCGGGAGAGTATATCCGCCCATATCCCTCGAGGTAAGATGTGAGTCATCTACACATACACCCCATCACTCAAGTTAGTTAGAATGATAAAACCAAGATTCAAACTCAAATATTATATCCTCAAAACAGTATGTGTTATATCAAAATAAAATTATAACTGCAGAAGAACAAAAAGGTACATAGTGTTTCTACGGAGATACATAAATACGAAAGGGTCCTATGAACCAATTCTTGGTTCCTACAATCAAGGTCCTACCCCTATATTTGTTCACATCCCGAGTATCAAATTTTAGCACTTCAACTTGTGCATTGAAATTCATGTCTTCCTTTTCGTACCATTCCTCTCCTCGTGATATATCCGTGGGTGGTAATCCATTAAAGCAATTTACAAGAGCATGCCATTCATTTACATTAACTCTGTAGAAATATCTACTCGATTTCACTGCCATTGGTTGTGCTTGGTCAGTCACTAATGCACCTTGGTTTCTCGTAGTCATCCAAGGTAACAATAACATTGTGAGGGTTGTATTTGACAATAGGTCCATAGACTCTATTGAACCAATCCTGGGGTACATAATAGAATCAATTTCTGCCATTTGAATTCTTCCATACTCTGATTATGACCTTCTCACAAAATCCGTATCTTTGGTTTAGCATAAAAACCTTCTTACTAATTATGAGTTCATGACTTGGTATGTCCAAAAGAGAACATTTGTTAAGGTAGAGAACATATCCTTGCACTTTAACATCGCCTTCTTGGATCTTTTCCTTTACCCAAAGCTGTGGATTGGTCATAAACCTATCAGGCACTTGTGTTCGATGTTCAGTTTGAGCTTCAACATATAACTCTGATGCTACATAAGTGCTGGGTACGAGGAAATCTCTAGTCCCCTTTGAAACTTAAACCACTTCAATTCCCCAATGGAGACTGAATCCAACCGCATAATTGAAAAAGACTCTTTGCACAAAGTCACTCGGGAGTTCATCTAGACAATTTAGAAGATCCATTTAAAGCAAGACACGGAGAGAGAAACTTAATACACATGTGAACCAAAATTGAGTCTACGCTTCTTTTATTCTTCAAATTTTCATATTTATGATTTCATTAAAATATATGGGTTTCTTGGAGCTAATTCTCCAAATATTCTTTTAACTCTCATAAGAGGGTATTCTCTCAGACCTCCTACACGCAATAGTGTGGTCTGTAGTTATCCACTAGCTTCTCTTTTCCTATGACAGCTTCAAGAGATTCAAACTTCTTAGCAACTTCGGAAATCCTTAACATTTGGGAACGCATTGCCAAGTAATAGAACATGTCATGTAGACCTAACCATATTTTGAGTTGAAGTAGTCTGAGGTTGGCAAACCAATCCCTTGGACTGTAGTCAATATAGATGCAGAATTTACGGAAGGGTTCTTGGTGACGGATAAGGTAACTACGGTCACCACTCTTCCAACAAGTTGTGCTTCCTTGCATGCCAAAGACTTTGGTCCCAATTTCTAAGTAAAAGAGTTCCTGTTCATCCCTGGACAACGGTGTCACTATATGGACAACCATGTCACCTTATTGTTAAACACTATGGCCAAAACCTCATTTCCCCTGGCTAAAGCATTCAGACGTCACTTTGGGAGCCATTTGGTACTACAAAACAAACACCATTCTTTGAACACTTCAACCATAACTCAAACCAAACACTTCCACTCAAGAGGACAAGTCAAACAAGTATCACCAACCAATGTCACTTATAGATGCATCATGAATACAGTATATTTTCTTGAATAGCATGCTTGAATGCGTGCACAACGCATAACTAACTGGACTAGTATCATGATCGCTTTAGGCTATTTCCATAACTTTAAGCATTGTCTCTAGTATCAGGTGAGAGATACTCCTCCCTGGGGGTCTATGCACAATATATACAATTTACAGGCTTTTACACAATTTTCAGTATACATCAAAGTTTTGGAAGCATTTGCATAGGGGAGGAGTTCTCAGCACCCGACCAAGCATGGAGTTTAGGCCATGAGACAAACTACATACATCCATACGTAGCTAGCGACTAGTGCTACCCCTAAATGGGTGTTATGAAAATGAAAGCGTACTCAAGAAAAAATGTGACATTGTGGAAGGTGAATATATGTGTACACTACGTTGCGGGAAGAGAGAGAGAGAGAATATAGTGGAGGATAAAATAGAGTGCATAGAGACATCAGAAAATGACAATAGAGAATCTTTAAATGCGCTGTCTAAATGAAACAGGAAACCATGTATTAATGCAATGACAAAATCTGGGTATACCATAGCATAGAAAAGTTTATGACAAAATAACTAGTAGAGCACCAGACGTTGTGTAGGGATCGACCGGTCCCCCTATCGACATTCACTCGACTACAAACAGAAAGAATTTCACTTCGCCACACCTCCAACCTACCCAAGCCAGACATAAGCTGAACTCGTTTCGCCTCCCTCCATGAACCCGAGCTCTGAAAGGATCCCAAGTAACAGTAGGTGGTGGTAAAATATCAACACCAACCATACCAATTTAGGCACCATGCCTCTTCGAAGCCCAACACCGGGTGTTTAGGAAAACCTAAGGCTAAATCCCCGACGCGTTAGCCGTGTAAGTCATTCAACCCTCGATGCACTAACCGTGTAGATGAGCCCAACAAAAAGAAGAAGACCTAGGCAGCAACCCCGATCTAGAAAAGCCCTAGGGCAACAACCCTTTAGTCTAAGGTTAAGCGATGTAGGTGATCCTAGTCTTGTAGCGACACTGCCATGAGAAACATAACACATGAGTCCAATCACAATAGCACTTTCCATATGCACAAACAATCTTTTCCAAGCAGTTAGACTGTACATGGTCTCTACCCTTACACACCTATCGTAAACCATCTAGATCACTTCATGATCCAATCCCAAAACCATAAACCATAAACCAATCACTTCACAGGGGTGAGCACTCCACCCAACTTGGGTGAGGCATGACCAGTCCTACATAACCACTTTAGAACATAACATGGCTGCAAAATTTTTGGCATCATAACCATATCCAGAAAAAAGCAATGAGCCACACAAAATTCTACCATAAAATCACAACCATAATCCATGAGGGAATCTCAGTCCTTAACCATAAATCATAATCACACTGAATTAACTTCCACACTTAGAGTTTGACATATCCTCTGCAATCAATCAGAGTTCATACACATAGGACTCTTAAGACATGATTCTTTTATGCATAAAAAGAGTCCTACAAGCAACGAATCATGATATAAAAATTTAATTTTGACAACATCCAACCATGCAAAGTTGATGCATCACGTCTGCACTTTACCTCCATAGCACATAGAGCTAGTTTTAATCTAGAAAGGTGGAAAGAAATCATAACCATGCATATGAGGCATCCATATCAATCCATAAGTTTCCATATATCATATGATAACATTTCATCACCATAAACATGCTGCAAAATAGCTCCGACCTTTAGGTCAACCATAAATCATAACTTCACACATATGCAAAAACAACTTTCTGGTATTTTTGGGAACGTGCATAACATGAAAATGAAAGTATTTGACCTCAAATTAATGAATCAAGCTCAGCTCCATAATATATACTATCACCCTATCACATCACTTCACCCATATGGTACTCACACAACAAACGGTAACCCCAAAAGAAAGTCACTTTAATCATATCTGCCTATGTGGTTCGGTATGTCTAACCATATACCTTTACATAAGTTTATGGGCATATAATAACTGAAATAAATTCACCAAAAAAAGCATAAATCATACATAAACAGCTTGGTTAACACTAGAATGGTAACAGGACACTTTTATGTCCTTGGACACTTTTGTGTCCTGTTAAGTGACCGTTTTGCTTGAATTATTTGACGAGTATGATACCAAAGTTTGATACCATAATTTTGCACCTTCCCTCAAGACCAAAGGAAAGGCCCTTAACTTAGTAGCTTCGTCATCCCTTCCCGATACCAGAAAGGCCATTTCCAAATTATCCAAAAAGTCTGGAGCAACCTCCCCAGGATTACCATAAAAATTAGGGAAGGCCATAAGTGAGAGAGTAAACAATTACACAAACAGCTCCAATTTATTTTAAAATAGAGTATGGTAATTACAATTTGGAGTTTTAGCACAACTTAGCTAAAAATAAGATGAAGATCGACACATCAAAGGAATGGTAATAGTCCAGTAAGGGTAGAATGACAGGATGAGGAGAGCGCAACATTTCCCCAAGTCTCTCGGCTCCAAACAACAGGGATATTCTTTGCTGATAAAAGATTTTTCTATCAATACAAATATTCACACGGATATGACGCACAAAATGGAAAGAAAACATGCGGGGATCATCATTCTCATTATTGGCATCCATACTTACACACAAGAGCCTAGCTTAGTTGCACCACCTTGGGACCAATGAGCCTGATCAGCCACAGAAGGTCAGCACCTCGAATCACTTCGACTCTTCCTGATGCATCTGTGAAGACGTAAGGCGTGATGGCAACACTTTGTACAATGCTGAGCCTTTTAGCAAGCAACAATTGGATGCTATTACCATAATCAGCATCACGAATGAAAGTGACACCATTAATGTGCAGCACATCATCAACTAAGATAGTTTCCTTAGATTGAGATAGCTTCTTGAAAATTAGCAGCAAAGGTAGGGCAGGGAGGCTTTTCACCCGGTCTCCAAAGCACTTAGGACAATATCCAAAGTGATCTTCACGCGGACAAGAGGTTGGCTTGGGATTGGTGGTGTCTGGATTCACAAAGTGCACTGGGAGCACTCGCAGACGGGCGACAATCTTGTAGGCAAGCCTTCGCCTCTTTGCTTCAGGAGGATTTAGGGGTGAGAGTCGTGGTTGCAAGTTGGAGGTTGAAGTTTGTTGCTCACTAGCCTTTTTCTTGCTTGTAGTGGTCATGTAATCCCTTATTAATGAGATTAAGCCAAATGTTACCTTACGCTTGAGCACGCGCTGCGGCCTTGGGCTACTTAGGTGTAGAGGTGATCTTCCTCCTCTTAATCGGCTCCTCAGAAAAGAGAGGTCTGGTGATGCTTTCTCTTCCCTTAATGTGTGTCACAGTACCTTCGTGTATGTTGATGTAGAATATTTCAAGCTCGTGTGTGTTGGAGGTTTCTAGAGCACTCATAGGTTGAGAGGAGAGGTATATCAAGCTCTTCTTCTTACTCTCCTTCGTTGGCGACGATCACGAACAAGGCATGTAGAAGTACTTACTTCTTGAATTTCACTGCAACCTGGTAACAAGACCTCGATGAAAGCTTTTAAGGCCTCTAAAGCCTCCTCCTCTTCTCTTCTCCAATTTGCAAACTCCTCACGCCATTCGTCCATGTTGTAGATTGCACATCTTCATTGCTTGTGGACTGAAGGTCTGTGTAGCCCTCCTCCGTGGGGGCACCAAAATGATAGCGGGAAAAAGAGCAGTGCAATCGGGTGGCCTCTGTACTCGTGCATACTCCACAAACCACGCCTCATGCAAACAAGCAAAGAACAAAACAAAGGGGGGGCACCACCCTAAATTAAGAGGTTTAGGGACCTCACACATAGTGCACATAGGCAAGTGAGACTTCTGGCATTATCATGGCATCAAAACATATGGCAAAACACATAGAAACGAAGTTTAGGGACCTTATGTAGCATATATATACACAAGACATCAGCTTAACAATACAACGGCATCTGATCATACATAACAAGGATATAGAGAAGCAAGCCAAGGATGGCATAATCCCTTGTCAAAAAAAACAATCAACCCAGCAAGGAGGTATGATCCTACTAGCAACACATCAATACCTTAGAGAATGATGGCGAGGATGGTGGCCATGGAGCATGAGAGAAGACTCCTTATTTAGGTTTTAGGGCTAGTAATGTAGCATACTAGAGGGAGAGAGAGAGAGAGAGGGAGAGAGAGTAGAGCTCCATCCATAGCTCCTCGTTGTGAGCAATGTCGTCATAGCTTCATTGCTTGGTGAAGTGGGTGAAGTGTTTTTTTGAGTGAGAGAAGGCCTCTTTATATAGGTTTTTGAGAGGGTTTAGGATTAGGGATAAACATGCTTAAATCCGCTGATTGGGGTTACTTTTTTCTTAGGGTGGTCAACAGATTGAGGTCACCTGATATGTCACCATCAAGATATTCTCTAGAGTGATGTGAGAGGGGAGGGTGAATGCTGATTTTTCTGATTGTGACACATGGGGATAAGGCCTTGACTAGCATTTAAGAGCAGGTAAGGTGGCTGTTGAAACTGGAGGTTCTGCACATGTCAGGGGGGGACTGCTGGGTCCTCCTGAATATCAAATTCTCAAAAAAATCTCAACCATGGCTTCTTTTGACATGTGTTCTTTGAAAAAATCAGCATGTCTCTTTTCAACTCAAAAGTCTTTATCCCTGTTGACTCACCTTTACCATAAGATTTTCCCCTTTTCTCCTCCTGTAACTGCATTGTTGATGCCCAATCACTGCTTCTAGTAACAGTGAACTGTTACCTACCAAATACTTATGGTGCAGTAAAAAATATTTACCATGGGTAAAAAAGTTACTGTAGGTAAAAAGTGATTTGTATTTACCATGTAGGTGAAAAATATTTATTGTAGGTAGAAAATATTTACTGTGGTAAAAAATATTTACTGTCGGTAAAAAAGTGAAAACGGAGTATGTTGTGCTGTAAGTCCACACGAACATCCTCATGTAAATTTCACTAGAAACTCACACCTAGAATGGGCTATTCTGTAAGATATAGGTTGTAGGCATGCATAAGAGCTCGTTCCCACGTATCTTCTGTCCATGGCACTTTTTACTCTTTGGTGCTTGTGAAGTAGATTTTTCTTCTCTTTCGAGATCCCTTGGACTAGAGTATCCTCATCTCCCCAACAACTGACTGTGCCTTTATTGCATCTTCAGAAGGGGTCCTAAAAACCATGCATCATATAGCCCTCCCCCTTAAGCTAGAGGTATTTGATGCCTCTAGCTGTAGGTTGTGCTACAATAGGGTTCTCTTGAATACTTACCTACCTGGTACCAATTGAATTTTCCATGTTAGTGCTTTCTTGGCTGATGCACCCTGTTTAGTCCTTTCTGATGAATAATTGTATCCATCCATGACTAACAACTGGTCTCCTAGACCCTTGAAAGCCATACCCCATCCATTGTCAATATCCTCTTTCACTGGTAGCATTCTCTTTTTTTCTTTTTTTCTTTTTTTCTTCTCTTTTTTTCTTCTCTTTTTTTCCTTTTTCCTTTTTTTTTTTTTTTTTGAAACGACTATGTACATGATTGTTACCTTAGTTGGAGCTCAATTATGATGAGCTCTCCTCTGAACCATCCTTAGCATTGATTTCACCAGCATATGGCTGTGAAAGACAACATTGGTAGGCCTTCAATCGCCAACCATTTACCGGGGTCTGATGTACCTTACCATCTAGGTCACGTAGTTGGTAACTACCATTTGAGAACTTCTGTATCACTACAAAAGGGCCTTCCCACTTAAGCAAGAACTTACCATCCTTCCTGCGATCAAAGCGATTGTCGTATCTGAGCACTAAAGAACCTTCCTTGATACCTTTCTTGACAAGGTTGCGATTGAACTTCTTTCGTTTCTTCTCTGCCTGGGCTACATGGTACTTCACTGCTGACTCTCGATCTAGCCCTAACCTCTCCAAATCGATGATTCTTCCTTCCACATGCTTCTCTTGACTATCCTCTTGATGTGCTTTTAGAACTCGGAGGCTCGCTAGCTCCACTTCTATAGGCAATAGTGCCTCTTGCCCGTAAACCAAGTGAAAAGGTGTATACCCCAAGGATGTTTTAAAGGATGTTCTGTAGGCCCAAAGTGTTGCATCTAGGTGTTTGTCCCATGTCTTAGGATGTAAATGCACTTGCTTAGTGATGATTTTACATATAAGACCATTTACCTTTTCCACAAGACCATTGCACTGAGGGTAGTATGGTGTAGAGTGCCTGCGCTTGATTTTTAACTTGCTCATCAATTGCCCCACTAAATCAGCTCGAAATCCCGGTCCCCTATCGGAGAGAATCTCCAAAGGTGTGCCAAAACGGCAACAAAGGCATTCAAAAATGAAATCACTCACGTCCTTGGCTGTAATGCGCTTTGTGGGACGAGCTTCTGCCCATCTGGTCATGTATTCCACCCCCATAATGATGTATTCCTTCCCTGATTGAGTGCAAGGTAGTGGCCCTATTGCATCTATCCCCCATTTTTCAAATGGCCCATAGGTTTTGATTGGATGCTGATTTTCATGGGTAAGACGCCTTGGTCCAGCTTTTTGGCAAACCTCACATGTGCGGCACCAATGTTGTACATCTCGATGGAGGCTTGGCCACGTGAACCCTGCTTGTAAAATCTTTCTGCTAGTAATCTCTTGTTCAAATTGGCCACCACACACACCTTCATGACAACTAAACAAAATATCCTTTATCTCTTGGGATGCAGGAACTCTCCTTAAGACAACATCTTTCCCTCTACAATACAAGTCCTCATTCACTAAGCTATAGCTGGTAGCCTTTTTTGCCAACCACCTATGTTCACTTTTACTCATACCAGAGGGTGCTTCACAATGCTCAAGAAAGTAAAGTAAATCATGCAGCTCCTCCTTTCCCTGGTATAAAGGACTTTTCACAAGGATAGCACCTACTATGAGAGTTTGTAGTTCTTCACCTGCTAAGGCATCTGCTTCTCGATTTTGATCTCTAGGTACAAAGTGCACTCGAACTTCTTTAAAACCCTTCAACAAGGCCTTTGCTTCCCTCATCTTAACAGACAATTTGTCATTTTTACAGGCCCATACACCAACCATTTGCTTAACAATCAACATGGAGTCACCAAAAACATTTAGCTTTGTGATGCCCTGAGAAAGACAACATTGCAACCCTAAAACAAGGGCATGGTACTCAACCTCATTGTTAGAATGAACCTCTTTTAGATGAAACCCTTTTGCAAAGATCTTCTCCTTCTCTGGACCTAATACTACTATGCCTGCTGATGCCTTGTCTTTGGTCCTCTTGTAAGCCCCATCAAAATATAGACTGTGTGCTCCCAGTAGAACTTCAGGCTCCGGGATAGGTGGTACCTTACTAGGTGCCTCTTTCTTGGCCTTCTCATAACACCTTTGTGTGAGGACATTTACCAAACAAGCATGGGTGGAATCCTCTACTTGTAGTGTGTAGTCAAACTCTTGAAGCTGCACCACCCACTTTGCTATTCTTTGAGACAATTCCATGTGTTCTAGGGCATATGGAAAAACCTCCTCAGTTGTGATCACCACAAATTGTCTCGGAAGTAAGTAAGCCCGAAACTTCTCCACTGCAAACTTAAGAGCTAGCACCAATTGCTCCGTTGCGCTGAAACCCTTTTCAGCAGCTATCATCACTCTACTAGAGAAGTAGACTGGTCTCATGAGAGATGTCTTTGGGTCTTTTTGCATCAAGACAGCTTCTGGACCTACACTAGGATTTACATAGAATAATTCACCCCATGTGGGTTGTAGGACGATAGGCAATGAGCTCAAAATGGTTTTAACTTCTTGAAAGCACCTTTCACCCTCCTCACTCCATGTCAATGTAGTGTGTTTAGTGAGCTGCTGCAAAGGATAGATTGCCTGATAAAGGAGATGTATGAATCGTCCCATGTAGCGAACCTTTTGAATGAAGGAGACTAGTTGCTTCACGTTTGAAGGAGTAGGTAAAGCTAACAATGTCTTTACCTTTTCAGGGTCAGCCTCAATACCCTCTTGAGACACAGCATGGCCTAGTAGAGTGACCTTGCTCTCACCTATGTGGCACTTGTCTTTATTCAATTGCCCACCCAATTGGGCCAGACGGGTGAAACCTTCATCAACCTTGGACAGATGTACTTCCCTAGAGCTGTAAATGCAAAAATCATCAATGAAGACTCGTATGGACTTACCAAAGTAAGGTTGAAACACCAAGTTCATAAACCTCTGGAAAGTAGCTAGGGCATTAGTTAAACCAAAAGGCATAACTCTGTAAGCAAAACACCCCCAAGGTGTTATGAAGGTAGTCTTTCTTTGGTCTTCATCTGCAATTCTGATTTGGAAGTAGCCTGAGTACCCATCACACACTCTGTACCTTTCATGACCAGCCACTTCATTTAGTATTTCATATTGAAAAGGCAAAGGAAAATGGTCCCTTTTTGTGGCTGCGTTTAGAGGCTTGTAATCCACACATACCCTCCACTTCCCATTTTTCTTTGGTGCTACCACAACTGGAGACACCCACTCAGAATCTTCCACTGGGTAGATAAATCCTACCTTGAGTAATCTTTTTACTTCTTTTAAGAGTGCATCTTGTTGCACTAGCCCTAATCTCCTTAGCCTTTGCACCACTGGTTTGACACCTTCCTTTAATTGGATATGGTGTTGGGTTACTGTCACTCCTTTAATGTGCTCGTAATCAGTTATAAAGAGGCCAGCATACTTCTTTAGTACCTGCAAATAGGGTTCTCTCTCTTCTTCTAGTAGGTCCTTAGCTAGCATCTCCTCTAAGCATGTGGCTTATTCCTTGTTTAGAGAGTCTTGACCACCTTCTCCTTTTGGGTTTCGCAGTATTATACCCATGACTTCCAAAGAGCTAGCATCCTCCTTAGATGACTCATCCTCAGATGAAGAGTAGCTGCTTGTGCTCCATTCATCCATAGAAGCACTACAAGAGGCTATTCATATTAGCGACGCTCACACAGCGACGCTCAAAAAAACAATTCCCGACGTCGCTATGAGCGTCGCAAATTTCTTTGTAAATTTGCGATGCTCATAGCGACGCCGGCTGGGCTAAAAAAATAACCGAGCGCGCCCAAAAACTCAGATCTCAGATCTGAGTTTTTCGGCGCCCTCAAGCAAGGAGCAGGTAACGCTCTCCCTCACTCTCTCTCTCTCTCTCTCTCTCTCTCTCTCTTTTTCTTCTCCACACACACACACACACACACACGAGGAGAGGAAGGAGAGCCAGGTATGCTCCTTCCCTCTCCTCATTCTCATGTTCCCTTCCCCTCTTTCTCTCTCCCTCTCTCTCTCTCTCTCACACACACACATACACACACATAGTGTTTTTGAGAGAGAGAGAGAGAGAGAGAGAGAGAGAGAGAGAGAGAGAGAGAGAGAGTACAAACAAAAACAAAAACGCACACACACATACATAAACAAAGAATGCACACACACATTGAGAGAGAAAAAGAGAGAGAGAGCATGCATAAACAAAAAACGCACGCATTGAGAGAGGAAAAGAGAGAGAGAACATGCATAAACAAAAAACGCACACATTGAGAGAGGAAAAGAGAGAGAAAACATGCATACGATCCAAAAAAACGCACACACATTGAGAGAGAAAGAGAGAGAAACTAATTTAACGTCGTAGGAAACTAATTAAAATTAAAAGACCTAAAGATCTAGCCGACGAGGAGTTGAACTCAAGACCTATTATTCAAGAGGGAAATGGCATAATCAATCTATCATACTTGGCATGGGTGATAGAAAGGTTATACCATTTATCTCTTTTTATTGGCACACACATCCACACACGCGCACACACACAAGAAGAAGAGAGTTATAACGTTGTAGGAAACTATCTTAAAAGACGTTAAAGATTAGGTTATATGTAGACTTACATTAAATTAGATTTAGGTTTATTTTTAACTAGATTTACGTTTATTTACGCTAGATTTAGATTTACGTTATATTAGATTAGATTTAGGTCTCCATAGACTGCGATGCCTGCATGAAGCGGGTGAAGAAACCCCTCAATGGAATATAGGGTATTGCTGCCTTCACTCATGGTGGGCTCCGTCGATCCAAAAGTACTGGTGAAATGTCTTCAGAAGATAGGGAAGAAGGTGGATCTTCAGGGCGGCAAGAGTCACTACATCCCCGACACAATGACCATCTAGACAACCTCTAGTCATTCAACAGCAACTTCAAAGTTAGTAACAAGAGCAAGAACGGTCTAAAGGGCCAATTGCTGTCGTCAGATGTGGATGGAGATGAGGCAGCGTCACCGCCGGAAGTTAACTCTCACATCTTTAGTGATGAGAATGCCAACTCTTGCCGAGTTATGTGAAAAATTATGTGTTAAATCAGTTTTAAGGTTCTTATAATCCCTGTTAGTTTAGTTCTTTGTTTTTAATATAACATAATTTACGTTAGATTTAGATTTATGTTATATTAGATTAGACTTAGGTTTATTTAGGTTTACCCACACACACACACACACACACACAAGAAGAAGAGAGTTTTAACGTTGTAGGAAACTATCCCAAAAGACGTTAAAGATTAGGTTAGATGTAGACTTACGTTAAATTAGATTTAGGTTTATTTTTAGTTAGATTTACGTTTATTTAGATTTACGCTTATTTACGTTAGATCAAGTCCACGCAAGAATTACTTACGGTTTAGGGTTTAGAGTTAGACGAACAGTGAAAAGATCTACTGTGAAAAGATGTTAAGATGCTGTGAAGTGCTTCAGCTAGAGAAGAGGCAAAGGGGTTTTGTCCACTACATGCAGTATCATGTAGACGTGGCTTTGTAGATTTCTTGTACCCACAAATATAGGTATTGACCAATAAAGACGAGATTATAACCCGGTGGTTCTGATCTCCGTGCACCTCTAGACCGAGGTGTGCGGGGATTGGACATGACTAGAGAATGTGAGGTAAAGAGAGAGAGAGAGAGAGAGAGACAGAGAGAGAGAGAGAGAGAGAGAGAGAGATAAGACGAAGAATGCCAATAGAATATTAAATTTGTTGTCCAGGTTATAAGTTTTTTATCCTCATTATGAGTAGCGACGAGGATGTGGGACCGTTGAACCAAAACACCTATCTCTCAACGAGGGTCTTATGTCCTTGTAATCAATGCAAGCATGCTGTGCGACGGACAAGACGTTGCTGTTCGATCCATCTATTATAGATCAAGTTGTTGCCAATTATAACTCGTCGGACTCTGACGCTGGCCAACAAGAAGCAATCTTGCAACCCAATAGACGTGTTCGCAGCCGCTTTGGTCAAGCAGCATATGTGAGGCCACAAGATGTAGCCTCTGACAGCTCGGGGGATGATCATGCAGAGCACATTCCCAACGAGGCAATGTTTGAGCCCGAGATTGATGAAATGATCGAGACAATCATGGATTCAGAAAGGCTTATCTATGATGATATGAAAAGTGAAGCCGATACGCCATTGTATAATGGAGCACGTATGTCTAGATTGAAAGCACTCCTGGTTCTTCTCAACATGCAGGCAAAGTTTGGATGGAGTGACACTAGCATCACAGTGCTTTTCAGGTGATCTATTACAATTAGTTTACTTTAATAAAATTCTAAATGTATAATAATCTGATAGATTTTTACACAACTGTATCATATTTTTATGTTGTGTAGATTGCTGAAAGAGCACATACTACCAGCTGACAATGTGATGCCAGATTTCCGAGATGACATAGACATGGAGAAGTGTCCGAAAGATATCGAGTAGATCTCCACGGGACAAAAATTCCACAAAAGGTTTTGCGACATTTCCCTCTGCTTCCTTGCATCAAGCATTTCTTCGAATGTAAGTCCATGGCCGCCCTAGCATCATGGCATGAGGAGAATAAATCTTTGGATGGTGTGCTACGAATTCCTGCAGATTGCGTAGCGTGGAGACATATAGATGGAACATGGTCGGATTTTGCCAGGGAAGCTCGAAATTTGCGCTTAGGCCTGGCTATGGATGGCGTAAATCCATTTGGTCAAAGATCAACATCTTACAGTGTATGGCCCGTTGTCATCATCAACTACAACATTCCCTCGTGGTTGACTACGAAGAAGGGGCACCTATGGCTAAGCTTGATTGTGCCAGGGCGATATAAAGTGGGGAATATGGATGTGTATTTTCGTCCACTATTGGAAGAGCTACAACAATTGTGGATTGGCATAGAGGTGGTGGATATGAGCCGACACACAAGACGATGGAATGCTTTGATCAGAGGCATTCTAATGTGGACCATGCATGACTATCCCGGGCTAACAGAATGCTCAAGTGATCTATTGACACTCCTCACTTAGACACTGTAAATCTTGTTTTTTCCCATAGTTGATCTATTATCATGTGTATACATGCAAGGCTTCAAACAAGCGGATACAGAGCATGTGTCACATGTGGACCTAGACTGAATGCACATAGGGCACCCTCACTGAAGAAGCAAATCTACGAAGGTCATCAAGCGTATCTTCCAGAGAATCATGTGTTACGCGACGGCTTTTTGGGAAGAGAGCCACCAAGGATGTCTGCACAAGCATGGTTAGAGCAGAAGGAGATGTGCGATGACGGATTGCCTCCAGGGATGAAGAGACTATCTCTATGGTACGAGTTACCATACTGGCCCCGACTCATGATCAATCACTTGCTCGATCCAATGCACATATTCAAGAATGTGGGTAATCTACTATGGGACCATCTGACCGGCAAGAAAGATACTTTGGGAGCCAGAGTTGACCTTAGAAATGTGGATCGTATGGAGCAATATTGGCCGCAAACAGCGTTTGATGGATCGATAAAACTCCCTAAAGCACCATGGATTTTCACAGGAGCCCAAGAACGCAAAGTAAAAGAGACCATTCGATCTTTGCGGACCCCCACTGGCGTAATGCACTCGCTCCGAACGTGTTTTACTAAAGAAGGAAAGCTTACCGGTTTGAAGTCACACGATTGGCATAAAATGTGTCAGGTACGTTCATAGTGGACTTTAATATCATTGCATAAAATGTGGACTTTAATATCATTGCTGCACATACTTTACAGTTTATTTTACCGGTTGCCATTGAGGGATGTTTGTCTCTCGACATCCGTAACACAATCTACAAACTTGCAAAGCTGGTGCAATGGATCTCACAAAAGGAGATCAACGTAGACTCCATACCATTCGCCAAACTAAATGCTGCGGAGCTTGTGTGCATGTTTGAGAAACATTTTCCTACTACAATGCTAACCATTCAGGTGCATCTTCTTGTTCACATAGTTGATGAGGTGGAAATAGCTGGCACAGTTCATTCCAGATGGATGTTCTTCTTAGAACGTTTCATGAAAACGCTTAAGGGATATGTGCGTCAAAAGGTACATCCGGAGGGTAGCATGGCAAAAGGTTGGTTGGTATCAGAGTCCCTAGTGTACATTGGAGAGTGGCTAGATGGATTTGATAAATCCCGGGACACGCTATGGCGAACCATAGATGATGAGCGCATATCTGGGATTGTCATGTGCAATCTCGGTGTTGAGATGAAGATGACGGAAGATCTAGAGACTAAAATCAACCGATTTTGCATGCTTCACAATCCAGTGATGCAAAAGTGGATTTCACAATATGAGGATGCAAAGCAAGAGCGACAAAGGGCACGAATCGAGTGGAGACGGGGAAGACGACCACCGATGCACTATCCAGCGGTTCTGGAGAGCCTACCAACCTTCATGAGCTTAAGATGGTTGCACAACCAATTGAAAAGCGCACAACAATGTGGTGACGAAGTGACTGAAGAAGAGTGGGAGTACTGTCGGGGTTGCGCGACCAAGGTAAGTTTGCAATGTACGACTAGCAAGTGACTTTATTTATAAACGTTTGAACGGCCACTCATAATCTTTGTTCGTTGTAGTATAAGTCATACACAGCAGCATGGTGTAAAGGTCGACATTTTAGGGTGGAACGAATCGACAAAAAGCGTTTTACTCAAGATTGTGGAATCATGGCAAAATTTGAACAGTCTAGTCGACGACGTTCCTCTGATGCAGATCCTGTGGTGGCGGAACTCACTTACTTCGGCACGCTGCAAGAGATTTTGAGGATCAATTACAGAGGATTTTTTGTCGACTTGTTCGACGTGCAATGGTTCAAGATAATCATGGAGGGTCGCAACGCTACTGTGCATAGAGGAGAGTCTGGTTTTCTTGAGGTGGATTCTACTAAGAAATGGACTGACCTAAGAGACACTTTCATACTACCCGAGCATTGTGAACAAGTAAGTATGTAAATAGTTAACATCCCCCTTTTACAAGCTATGTGCTTGAAAGCTCTCATGTAAGTTATATGGCTCTGGCAGGTAATATTTCATCCTACAAAGTCTACATCAAACTGGTGGTACGTCATAGAGGTAGCTCCTCGTAGTGCAAGGACGTATGAAGGCTACCATGTGCCAATCACAACGGCATCAATGGAGGAGATCAGAGAAGATTCTCAATCAGAAGCCGCTACGGTGGTGCCAGACGAGCATCAAGATGCTACTACTCTATATGGGGTGCATGCATAGGAGCTACAAAATGAAACAGAGGATATGTGTTTAAACGGAGAGCTCTATATAGATATAGGAAGTTATGCTAAGTTATGCGAGGATGAGAGAGAGATCTCTTAAAGCTACAAATATTGTATTTGAACAATTTTGCTCCGTGTTGTAAAAGCTCTGGCTCTCTAAGTACCTTCCATGGTGTATAACGCTCTTTTCTACTCGCGCTCACATCTTTTGATTGAAAATTCTGAGTTTTCGACTTGCCTCTTCTATCACTCAATTCATTGCGTCATTGTATTTATATGCGTCATTACGTCATTGTATTTAATGGTCTTTGCGTCATTGTCTACTCTATTCATTCAATATTAAGTTTAAATATTCGTGTGTTAATGCAGGTATGGATGATGAGGAGTTTCTTTCTTCTTTGTCACCGCAGCACAGACAGTGGTACGTGGAGCGTCATCGCTCTGGCGCATCATCGCGCGTTCCTACTCCATCCGCATCTCCCTCTCTTTTGGAGCATTTGGCGCGCTCCGAAGCTTCGGCGTCGACGAGACGAGCTTCACACTTGTCTAGACACCGGCGCTCTAGTGGTGGCGGTGGCGGTTGTTGTGGGGATTCTGCCACCGATGCCTCCACACCGCGTCGTGTTCGACGAGGCTCTTTACCCTCCCCTTCTTTGCCCGCCCCCACACCAGCCACAGTATCGCTATCTATGCCAGGTTTTTCACGGCTGACTGTTCCTAGAAGCTACACACCTCTACCTACTCTGCCAGGAGCCACCCCACTCGACACTCCTCGCTTCGGGGCTCAGACGCCGGTGGAGACACCTGACGTCCGTACCCCCATCGACACGCCGCTAGAGACCCCTGCCTGGACACCCAGGTTCACGCGTCACCGGCCAGAGGGCTTGTCTTACTCCATCGACTTCAGCGGCGGCATCATCATGGATGATGACGGCAAGAAGGTGATCTCGCGCATGCGTGGTCTTTGCTCTCAGCTGTTTAGACACTACATACTAAACAAATGGAGTGAAGTACCAAGTGATTTAAAAAACAGAGTCATCAGCATACTTCATGATGAGTTTCCCGTTCCAACACGGGATCAGCGCTTCAATGAAGACCTGATGAAGATTCGAATGCGCGAATACTGCAAACACAAGCGTTCCGAAGTGCAAAAAGCAATCAAGAATGGGTGGAACAGGCCAGATTGGCTGGCCAAAGAAGATTGGAAGAATGCGAAGAAAGCAGCGCGCGAGAATCCCGACAAGTGGAAGCAACAAAAGGATGCAGCCAGAGCGCGAGTAGAGGCAGGGAGCTCGCACCACTTGGGGAGTGGTGGATGGGCATCATTTGAGGCCGATTTTGTAAGTGTTTTCACATTGCTCTTTATGTTCGATAGTTTAGGGTTTATGAGTTTTTTAATTCTAACATAATGAAATCTTTGTATGTTTTTACAGTGGTCGATGACAGGACGTGATCCCACACCGTACGAGCGTGAGTACGCAGGCAGGAAGGGCTTAAACGCCCTGATGGACATTCTCAGTTCTCGCGGCGGCATGGTTAGTATTAGGGTTTACTCTTTTTTATTTTTTGTATTGTTTTATAAATGTCGTTATATGTTTATACTTACTGAAAGCTGTCTTATTGTCTTTTTTTGCAGAATCCGACAGATACGCCGCTTGGACGCGATGAGACGTCTGACTAGACGACGTCAGTTTAGCCGTAGCTAGATAGCATTAGTTTAGGGTTTCTCATAGCTTATGTATCATGAGACGGATTTTATACGTCTTTTTGAACCATGTATATTATTACATTTGTCACCGCAGTTCCTTTTGCCAATCAATTCTTTATGCCTATGATGTTGTACAATTGTCATTATTACATTTGCCAATCAATTCATTTTGCCTATGATGTGTACAATTGTCAATTTTGCAAACAATGCGTCTTGTGGGTGACTATTTTGGGTCTATTATCTACCCTTGCACTTTTTTTAAAAAGTGAATCAAGTACAATATGGTTGATGGGTGGCAGGGCATTCAATGCCCTGCCACCAAAAAAAATTTCTCTCGGGCGTCGCTATAACCGTCGCTATTTATGGCTCTGTAGCGTCGCTATGAGTGTCGCTATAGTCTTCTGTGTAAACGTCACTATAACCGTCGCTATGACCGTCGCTATGAGCGTCTCTATATAGAGATGCGTATAGCGACGCATATAGAGACGCTCCCATAGCGATGCTCATAGCGATGATTTTAGCGACGCCGGGGGTTATAAAAACCCAGTGTATTTCCGTCGCTAACAGCGTCACAAGAGCACACAACCTCTTGTAGTGAAGTCTCCATCTCTAGGTCTTGTTGTCTACCCTGCTTCATGTCATACACAATTTTTTGTTGCTTTCCACCTACCTTATGATTTGGTCGCAACTCAAGGGAACCTGTCTCCCAATCTTGCCTAGCTTTCATAGCCATAAGCCAAGGTCTTCCAAGGATTAGCGGATAGCCCTCCCCCTTAGTTGGGATCACATAAGCATCAATTGAGATTGCGACACCAAAAGCTGAAACCTTCACTCCATTAACCTTTCCCACACAAGCCACCCTTACATTATTTTCCATCTTAGCTTGTAAGGAAGTTTGCTCGTTTACTTCCAAACCCAACCTGTGCATTAATTTCTCTGTCATAACACAAATCTCGGCTCCACCATCTACGTACACATTGGAGAATCGCTGACTCTGAATCTCTGCATCAATGACTGGCACGATATCCTTCATGCCTCTTGCACTAATAGACCCAACTGACTTTGCCTTAGCCCTCCGGGTGCTGACCATCTTAGACCAGGTTCTACGCATCTTTGGGGAAAGGTGGAGAAGTTGCTGCCATGAAATCTTTGGTCCTTGCTTACTCACATCTGCTACCAGGTCGTAAGGTATGGATCCTACCCCAAGTGGAAAGTCTTCTACTCCTATGTGCCTCCTTGACCTACTCTTCCTTTTCTTGTCTCCTATCACTTGGGAGGAACCCTCATTCCCTTTATCCGGCTCTGAAGCTTCCATTTCATCAGTTCTTTGTCCCCTAACTCTCTTTATTGGCATGGCAACAGCTTCCTCCATTTTTTCTTTCCCTTTATCCTTACCATTGTCAAGACTTATGACAGAGACAGCCCTGTCCTCCCCTCCCGATGGTAGTGGAGGGATCTCTGCTGGTGCTTGTGGTGGTGGAGAAGGGGTCCTCAATATTTGGATTGGTGGAGCCACGTGTGCATTTTGTCCATTTAGTGGCCTAGCTCGAGGAGGAGTGACTTGCTGGCGAGGAGGGCCGTCTTTGATTACCATTTCCTTGATAGCGTCGTGGATGGGGGCAATAATACATGCCATGACCTACCTCTCCACAGTTGTAGCAAATGTACTCACGTGCTTGCCTTTGTCCTTCTTGTCTATTTCGTTCATTTCCTGGATGGGGAGCCCTTACACCTTGAACCAGATTGATGGACAGGCTCTCTAGTTGATTGGTGATTTGTTGAAGTAATTCTTGTTGAGAGGACTCTTGGTCTGTTGCTCCTGTCCCTGCTACTACCCTTGCCGTAGGTTGAGCTAGCGGTGGAGGCTCCATTCCCCCTTGTAGTTGAGCTTGGAATTTTAACTTCCTATCCTTCTCCCTTGCATAAGTCATCGCTTTATCAAAGGTATTTAGGAATTTACCTTTTACCTTTTCTCGAAGGATCGGGTAAAGCCCTGCCAGGAAACAGTCCTTCTTTAGGCATTCTGGCGCCCTTTCTCCTTCACCTAGTGATGCACACCATTTCTCCCACAGGTTGGAAAACTTTCCTTCATAGCTTCTATAGTCATTGGGTGATGTTTGGCGTAGCTCTAAGATCTGTCTCCATATCTCCTCTGGAGGCTCCTGGCGGCGAAATTCTTCGATGAAGACCATCTTTAAGGACTCCATCTTTAAGGCTCCCAGTCTCTCTTTCTTCAGGTGCCAAAGTTTGTACCATAATTTTGCACCTTCCCTCAAGACCAAAGGAAAGGCCCTTAACTTAGTAGCTTCGTCATCCCTTCCCGATACCAGAAAGGCCATTTCCAAATTATCCAAAAAGTCTGGAGCAACCTCCCCAGGCTTACCATAAAAATTAGGGAAGGCCATAAGTGAGAGAGTAAACAATTACACAAACAGCTCCAATTTATTTTAAAATAGAGTATGGTAATTACAATTTGGAGCTTTAGCACAACTTAGCTCAAAATAGGATGAAGATCGACACATCAAAGGAATGGTAATAGTCTAGTAAGGGTAGAATGACAGGATGAGGAGAGCGCAAGATTTCCCCAAGTCTCTCGGCTCCAAACAACAGGGCTATTCTTTGCTGATAAAAGATTTTTCTATCAATACAAATATTCACACGGATATGACGCACAAAATGGAAAGGAAACATGCGGGGATCATCATTCTCATTATTAGCATCCATACTTACACACAAGAGCCTAGCTTAGTTGCACCACCTTGGGACCAATGAGCCTGATCAGCCACAGAAGTTCAGCACCTCGGATCACTTCGACTCTTCCTAATGCATCTGTGAAGACGTAAGGCGTGATGGCAACACTTTGTACAATGCTGAGCCTTTAAGCAAGCATCAATTGGATGCTATTACCATAATCAGCATGACGAATGAAAGTGACACCATTAATGTGTAGCACATCATCAACTAAGATAGTTTCCTTAGATTGAGATAACTTCTTGAAAATTAGCAGCAAAGGTAGGGCAGGGAGGCTTTTCACCCGGTCTCCAAAGCACTTAGGACAATATCCAAAGTGATCTTCACGCGGACAGGAGGTTGGCTTGGGATTGGTGGTGTCTGGATTCACAAAGTGCACTGGGAGCACTCGCAGACGGGCGGCAATCTTGTAGGCAAGCCTTCGCCTCTTTGCTTTAGGAGGATTTAGGGGTGAGAGTCGTGGTTGCAAGTTGGAGGTTGAAGTTGGTTGCTCACTAGCCTTTTTCTTGCTTGTAGTGGTCATGTAATCCCTTATTAATGAGATTAAGCCAAATGTTACCTTACGCTTGAGCACGCGCTGCAACCTTGGGCCACTTAGGTGTAGAGGTGATCTTCCTCCTCTTAGTCGGCTCCTGAGGAAAGAGAGGTCTGGTGATGCTTTCTCTTCCCTTAATGTGTGTCACAGTACCTTCGTGTATGTTGATGTAGAATATTTCAAGCTCGTGTGCGTTGGAGGTTTCTGGAGCACTCATAGGTTGAGAGGAGAGGTATATCAAGCTCTTCTTCTTACTCTCCTTCGTTGGCGACGATCACGAACAAGGCATGTAGAAGAACTTACTTCTCGAATTTCACTGCAACCTGGTAACAAGACCTCGATGAAAGCTTTTAAGGCCTCTAAAGCCTCCTCCTCTTCTGTTCTCCAATTTGCAAACTCCTCACGCCATTCGTCCATGTTGTAGATTGCACATCTTCATTGCTTGTGGACTCAAGGTCTGTGTAGCCCTCCTCCGTGGGAGCACCAAAATGATAGCGGGAAAAAGAGCAATGCAATCGGGTGGCCTCTGTACTCGTGCACACTCCACAAACCACGCCTCATGCAAACAAGCAAAGAACAAAACAAAGGGGGGGCACCACCCTAAATTAAGAGGTTTAGGGACCTCACACATAGTGCACATAGGCAAGTGAGACTTCTGGCATTATCATGGCATCAAAACATATGGCAAAACACATAGAAACGAAGTTTAGGGACCTTATGTAGCATATATATACACAAGACATCAGCTTTACAATACAACGGCATCTGATCATACATAACAAGGATATAGAGAAGCAAGCCAAGGATGGCATAATCCCTTGTAAAAAAAAACAATCAACCCAGCAAGTAGGTATGATCCTACTAGCAACACATCAATACCTTAGAGAATGATGGCGAGGATGGTGGCCATGGAGCATGAGAGAAGACTCCTTATTTAGGTTTTAGGGCTAGTAATGTAGCATACTAGAGGGAGAGAGAGAGAGGGAGAGAGAGTAGAGCTCCATCCATAGCTCCTCGTTGTGAGCAATGTCGTCATAGCTTCATTGCTTGGTGAAGTGTTTTTTTGAGTGAGAGAAGGCCTCCTTATATAGGTTTTTGAGAGGGTTTAGGATTAGGGCTAAACATGCTTAAATCCGCTGATTGGGGTTACTTTTTGCTTAGGGTGGTCAACAGATTGAGGTCACCTGATATGTCACCATCAAGATATTCTCTAGAGTGATGTGAGAGGGGAGGGTGAATGCTGATTTTTCTGATTGTGACACATGGGGATAAGGCCTTGACTAGCATTTAAGAGCAGGTAAGGTGGTTGTTGAAACTGGAGGTTCTGCACATGTCAGGGGGGGACCTGCTGGGTCCTCCTGAATATCAAATTCTCAAAAAAATCTCAACCATGGCTTCTTTTGACATGTGTTCTTTGGAAAAATCAGCATGTCTCTTTTCAACTCAAAAGTCTTTATCCCTGTTGACTCACCTTTACCATAAGATTTTCCCCTTTTCTCCTCCTGTAACTGCATTGTTGATGCCCAATCACTGCTTCTAGTAACAGTGAACTGTTACCTACCAAATACTTATTGTGCAGTAAAAAAGTCACTGTAGGTAAAAAGTGATTTGTATTTACCATGTAGGTGAAAAATATTTACTGTAGGTAAAAAATATTTACTGTCGGTAAAAAAGTGAAAACGGAGTATGCTGTGCTGTAAGTCCACACGAGCATCCTTGTGTAAATTTCACTAGAAACTCACACCTAGAATGGGCTATTCTGTAAGATATAGGTTGTAGGCATGCATAAGAGCTCGTTCCCACGTATCTTCTGTCCATGGCACTTTTTACTCTTTGGTGCTTGTGAAGTAGATTTTTCTTCTCTTTCGAGATCCCTTGGACTAGAGTATCCTCATCTCCCCAACAACTGACTGTGCCTTTATTGCATCTTCAGAAGGGGTCCTAAAAACCATGCATCAACGTAATCATAAACTCATCATGTGTATTAATCAGCATGTTAAACATGATGAAATAATCATGGGGCAAGTTCATACGTACTTAGTTAATCCATACATGCACCCGTATACGAAAAAACAATCACCGAGAGGGTTACTACTTAGAAAAACGACGTAGAGAGAGATGATGATGGCTATGGAGTTTAGAGCTTCTCACCGTGCTTTGGAATCGATTGGGGGCTATTGAAAGGCTTCTTGCTTTGCAGCAAGAGAGCGGTGATGAGAGTTATGTAGAGGTATCCGCCACGAAAGCTTTTGAAGAGAGCTTATTTTAGGAGCTTCTAAGTTAGAGATTTAGAAAATATATTTTAGTCGTTTTAGGTTTGGGTGGAATTTGGCAAAATCTTATTGTTGTCCAAAGTCGTTTGACCTCCCAAAGTCATGAGACTTTTCATCTCTTTATTATCAACCTTTGGTTACTTTTTCAATCCATGCTATACCGTCCAATTTCCATAGCTTCCACTTTTTGAGTTCCCATTCCACCTCTCGATGTTTTAGAGTAAAGTAATAATTTTTTTTTTCTTTACAAGTTTTGGAGACTTATTTGACTCTTAATAACAATCAGTCTACTCCCCTTATTTCATATGATATATTTTCAAGCCAAGGGAAACCTAATGATAAGTGCATTGTGTTTAAAATCTACATAAAAGATTTGAGCCAAGGGGTCCACCTTTCAAAAATACCTACAACACGTGCATTCAAGAGTTATTTATAAAATGCCTCTACACACACTTCACCATGAAATAAAAGACCTCGATTTCATCAAGAACTTGTAACTTTTTTTGAGTTTTCTATTTTAAATCCCTTTTGTTAATATAGCTTTGTAACTATTTGATATATTAAAAACCCCTCCGAGTGAACTCACATGCTACACATACATATTTTGAGGTGGAGTCCCCAAGGGATTGGAGCTCAAGTGTTGATCGAGTGGATGATACACATTGAAGCTGGTAGTGGGACATTGAATACAAATGTCCATAGAATCCATGATTTGATAGTAGCCTTGATTACAAAGTGTAAAATTGTGAGGGATATATTGAGTCCATATATGTTGACTTTCACAATTTATTAACACAACCATATTTTCATACACTCCTTGTTTTAAGGGGAAACATAATCACTAAGGTTAGAGTCATCATCACTGGTTTATTTAGTCTTTTGTCCATAATATGTAGCATAAGGTGGTTACAAAGCAGTTTTGCCACCTCCAAAAAGACCAACATCTAGTTGGTAAAGGAATAAATTCTTTGTATAAGTAAGGAAAAAAACTATAATGGAGATCTAGTGTGTGAAGGTTGCAAACAAGGGGTAAGAATCAATTTCCAAATAATTCCACAAAAATCCATTTGAGCAGATAGATATGGTATAAGATTGACATGCTATTTTCAAGATCTACCACCTAAAATCACTATGGGATGGATATCAACATGAGTCTTCCTACACGTCTCTACTTTGAAAGGAAATGGTATGAGAAAAATCATTATCTAGCTAGTTGTAAATAGATTGATTTCTCTTTTTGAGGGGTCTTGGACTTAATGCAAATGACTTATGGTGGTAGTTCTTCAAGGGATACTTAATGACAATAAATATGTCAATTATTCCTTCCTTGAGGTGAAAAGGAATAATTCAATCACTAAATTCTTGTGAGTGCTACTAACCCATTAAATCTATATTGTGGTAGATAAGTTCTCAATACTCTATTATTTCTTGAAATTTATTTTTTGTTTGTGTGTTGTGCTTGAGGACTAGGAGGGTTAGGTCTAACCACTTCTCTTCTATCTAATTCACCCTCCTTAATTTGACGAGTAGAGTGACCCTATCCGGGATACCTTATAATTTCTATAGAACTTCAAAGACTCTACTGGTCAATAGTCTTTCATTTACATTCAAAGTATATTGCACCATTAACTAGTCTACATTATTCCAGCAACAGATATCCTCATCTTACAAATGTGTCAGCTTGGATATTTCCTTTGTTGTTCACCTAGAAATAAGTCAACTTAGAGTTTTCATTGTAAGTCAGAGTACCTGAAGTATCAAAGGAAATATGAGGTTACCACTTTGTTTCTCTTCCTTAGCACCTTACAAAACCCTAGCTTGGAGTTCTAGAATTTTTTCATTCATTTTAGCCTCCTTACAAGAAGAGCTATACTTTGTCAATTATACCCCAAACCATCACCGCTCAATCCTATTTCTGATTGAAATTGTGATGATATCTAAAGAGGTGCCACACCAATATTGGCACTACTACCCCCTACTTAGGTATAATAGTATATGTGTATGCATGTAGATACGTATCTATGTGAGTGAGCGTGTATGTACATATCTATACAAGTGCTCATGTGTGTGTATATGCATGTATCATTAGGGAAAATTTGGACTTTCAAAGGGGCCCTATAAGGACTTTTGACTTTCTCTCTCTTGTCCAAAATGGGCGTATGGTAATTTTTTTACAAATGAAATCAAAACTTGTCGGAAGTTTTGGATTTAGAATGTACTCATTGAGATCCATCCATTGATATATAGCATGGCATCAGATTCCTCATATTCTAGAAGATTCTATTTTTTGATGTGACAACTCTGTCTTATAAATGGAATCTCTCCCTACATTTCAACTTTAGTGGGGAGGCCATAAATTGTACAAATAAACTCCAAATTTGTTGAAGTTTGGGTATTTATAACCTACTTTCTAAGATCCTACTTTCTCCCTACATTTCAACTTTAGTGGGGAGGCCATAAATTGTACAAATAAACTCCAAATTTGTTGAAGTTTGGGTATTTATAACCTACTTTCTAAGATCCTTCCAATGATAGGCTGGTTGATAGGGTTTTGACAAAGCGTTCATGGACTTCACCGGGCTTCCCACTTTGGACAAGAGAGACAAAGTGAAACATCCTTATAGGGCCCCTTTGAGAGCCCAAACTTTCCATAATGGTAAGCACTAAGTATGATTCTATATACATATCTATATGTGGGTGTGTGTGTGTATGTACATATGTGTGTGTGTGTGTGTGTGTGTGTGTTTGTGTATGATAGACCTTGCATGTATACATCTAATATGTCTCTCTTTGTAGAATAGGTGTAGATTAGGTATATGTTAAGGTGGAAAAGAGCTTGCATGTATACATCTGATATACCTCTCTTTGTAAACTATGTGTAGCCTTCATATGTATTGACCCTTTAAAAAATATATATGTGAATATAATTCATCTTCAACCATTATTGGGAACAAAAATAGGCATCAAGCATGAATTGCCATTCCAAGCTTAAAATGGGGATTTGTAAACAAAAAGATTAGACTGAGTAGTACAGGGAATTGATGCATATGAATAACTCTTTTCAATAGAAATGGTGTTATTTAGTCTAGTTTATATGGATCCCCATCAAGGGACATTGTGAATTTGTTTTTGGTGTGTGTTTGTCAATTAAGGCTAGGGATCCAAGAAGTCAAAGTTCCACCAAATTAGGATATAATTGTGATGTGTTAGGCTATGTTAGCTGATACTAACGTGATCGCACAAGGTTATATTTCCATAAAAGCCTTACAACTATATGACACCAACTTCAAGGTTCAAATTATGGGTCATAAATATCTTTGTGTATGAGGCCGGATGGCGTATAGAGTGATAGCTAAATATGAACTCCAGCTTCAAAGCCTATATAGGTAGTCTCAAGTTTCTTGGATGCACAATGGTGGGGTAGAGAATTATAGCTGACTAAGGTTGAGAGCGGACCACCTGCTAACTATAAAAGTGTCTATCAATACGCTTTCAGGTAGATTTCAAGGTACCCTATATTTAGAGAGCCACTAAATTGGTTGATAATTAGTCCCGTTGTTTGTTATCCGGTGGAGAGTGTGTGTGTGTGTGGCCCTCCCCAAACCCTAGGAGAAGGCCTACATGGTGGGAAGTAGCTCCCACTATGTGGAACCCTACAACCAACCAAGTGTGAACAAATGAGTGAAAAAAATATCCAAGTGAATAGTATAAAGTGCTCAAAGAGGTATTTATCATATGTAGAAAGGTTACCATTTTGGAAATGTGATGCGAGTATAGATTATATATAAGCATCAAATTCATAGAAAAGCCCAAGTATACATTGTCAAGTACTAAGTAAGAAAGAATCTCTTACTATTCTTCACCATAGCTGAATTGAATTATGTTCAAGACAATAGTTTCTGGTGTTTCTATATGGAATGGTCCAATACCCTGAAAAAACACTACATATTAGGTTCATATCTTTAGAGGTAATCAATGACAAAAAACTACTTCTAGATCTGTATAGTTTTACAAATTTGTATATGTATATTAAATACATTTGAGAAGGATCCAATATGATATACAAAATTGCTGACCATGTCAAGACAAGGGTCCTACGAGGCAAGGCCCAACCTAGGGGGTCAGGGACCTAGGCCAAGGGCTTGGACTGGACCAGTGCGGATTGGGGATCCGCTTAGGGCAACAGCTAGGAGCTAGGCCTATATAAGGGGCGGTAGGGAGGAGGATCCTATGTCTCAGCTCCCTAGGTCTTACACTAGTATCACAGCAAGGTGGAGACGAAGGGGGAAGGTGGAGCCATGGTGGAGAAGAAGGCATGGAGCTCTCTCTCTCTGAAGCGTGGATCTCTCTCTTTCTCCCTCTCTTTCAAAAACTAACTCTCTCTCTCTCTCTCTCTCTCTCTCTCTCTCTCTCTCTCTCTCTCTCTCTCTCTCTCTCTCTCTCTCTCTCTCTCTCTCTCTCTCTCTCTCTCTCTCTCTCTCTCTCTCTCTCTCTCTCTCTCTCTCTCTCTCTCTCTCTCTCTCTCGGGGGGCTTGGAGCTCATGGAGGCCGTGTGAAGAAGCAGGGCCGTGGGCATGGCCCCTTGAAACCACAACCCGAAGAGGATGAAGTAGGGCCGAGGGAGCGCATGCTTGCCCGGGATTTTTCAATCAATGACCTGCACAGTTTGGCTTCGGCCTTTCTCCAAAGAGGAGTGCCATGGCCGTCTCACCAGTTTTCTTCTCTTCATCCTAGCCATCCTGGCAAAGGAGCGCCCGCTGCAACCACTTTCTTCGTCTCTCCGTTGCCGCAACCAGAACGCCATCGCTGCAGCAAGTTTAGGGCACATATTTTTTTAAGAAAAACTTGGGGCAAGTGCCCACGGGAACTTCACTACACTCCGACAGGCTTTCCTCATCTTAGGGAAACAGAAGGGCATACACATTAAACCTTTTGGAGATGCGGGGTATCGATCCCCATACCTCTCGCATGCTAAGAGATCGCTCTACCATCTGAGCTACATACTACACTTCGACCCCACCCTCCGATACGGAATCGAAGCATGCAAGGGGAGATGTGCAGCTACCATGCATGAAAGAGAGTTGCAAGGGTTGCCTACCTCGGCATGGACAACCTTTCAAGGAAAGATGGCTGCATGACGGCATCGCAAAGATCGATTTTTTCTCACAAATTAGATCTTTTCCAACCGCGACAAAGACCAGACTGGATTATAAGGTTTGAGCTTCCATATTCTTTTGGTTTTCATAGTTTTATGTATACTATTGCATTGCAAGAACAATTCATTCGGTAACATGTTAATCTTGACCATGGTACACTGCGAGATTACCTACGAGATGGGTATGGCCATGATCAATGCAATACGTCCAATTTATATCTGGGCATTATCGTGATTTGGACTAAGGAGCAAGGCTCCAATAAAGATAACCGATGATTTGGACTAAGGAGCATGGATCCGATAGAGATAACCTTTACACAGGGTTTAACGAGGCACGATTGTCTAGTAACAGAGCCAACTCAGGCATGCCCTATGCCTTATAAGGTATTGATGATTGTCAAGGCCGATTATTCTTTCAATTCTAAGCAGCGGGCAATTGGAAATAGTGAAGTTGAATCCACAGTGACTGTGTCTACTGAACCAAACATTAATATCCGGCAAATCACTTCTTGGTTTTCTTCTTGCTGGTGACTCATTTGATTCTTCCCACAGAAATCTTCATCAATAAGTGTACTGGATAAGGTACGCAATTGATTTTTTTTGGTTATGCAGCATCTGTTTGTTGATAGCTACGATATGCACTAGACGTGCATACAATATGCATACACTTTAGGCATGCACATCACAAGCATGGCCTGTGAAAATTACTATAAGTACCAAAACGTGGATTTGTTTAAAGATTGGAATGAAGCATGGGCACAATTGCAATCTTTAAACAGACATGCATGGCCTTTTACTGCACCTGTTTTTGAAGGAATCAAGGCTTCAATTTACCACTCTTACATTAAGCTGTTTCCTGTTTGGGGTATGCTATGAGCACACGCCCTTGGGAAAGTTCTCCCTATGCATACAGTATATTTCACGCCAACTTTCTCTCGCACAATGGAGACGAAGATCTACAATTGAGCAAGTTTTTTTTCCCACATCTCAAGACAACTGGTTACAGCAGGCTGACCAGGCTAGACCATGTTCAATATTCTTTCTTTTTTCCATGTTTATACATTTACATTGGAAACTAATGCTTGTGTACAAAGCAAAGTTCTTTGACAATTTTTCATGAAGCAAGGCTTCTCCCTTGTGCCAAGGTACTGCCCAATGCCTCGGAATCACGAGCAGTGGCACACAAGATTGACAAACTAGCAAAATAGGGAATACCACCTCACAAAAATCCCTACCAGTTTAAATTGTGCAAGGCACTAATGGTTTTGTCTCTCACGTTTGAGGCCATCACTCTCGCCAAGGGCTTCACAATCTGTATGCATGGCATGCTAACTAGGTGGCAAAAATTCCACCGCTTCAAGATTATGCTTCCGCTATCACACCAGGCACTCTGTCACAGACATACTAAGTTCTGGATAGTTTAAATTTATGGTTGCTGTCAACGCACACTACCACTAAATGGAACCTAAATCTACGACATATTTCATAGGCGAAGTGCCATTTTAAGTCATTTTTCTGAAGTCACGACCCCATACATGGTAAGAGGGTCAAGCTCTAGCTTGTGTTTTTTGTCCCCTCTCTCGATGAAAGCATTATACAGACCGATTATTGCATGCTTATAGGATAAGCTGCCAGTCAGGCATAACATGTCTAAGAGCACACATTTTGGGCACACACACACTAGCAATTTATGAAAAGTTTATCAGCCCAGCATAAGCTTTTGATACATATTCTTCTCGGAGGCAGCTTGAGCCAAGGTTCTCTAACTCACAGCTGGCACGTGGCTAAGATGCGACTCAAATTATTCTTCATCGGTTCGTCGATTAAACACTGTTTTTCATAAGGGCTATGAGACAAAAAGGCTAAGAGCCGTTGTCAGGTCAGGGGAAAGGCCCAACTATTGGCATTCTTTGAGTGATTGTTTTCAAGATATACTCACAGCAGCTGATCTCTACAAGAAAGTATAGATGCAGCAATCAATTGCGACAGCATGGCTGTCCATAAGAGCTCGGAAATTCAATTGTGTGGGTCTTCTGCTCTCTCTATAGCACTACGGAGTGTCTATGGACATACTGGTTTGGGGTAAGACCCGGCGGGTGATTCCATAGGCATTAAGGATCACACTTTGATTTGCATTGAGGATCACAGTTGATCTCTCCCAGTTATACTTTCAAGGAAAGAATTCCGCAATCTACCACACGCAGTAGCGAACGAAGAAACTTTTCAAGTTGATTCCAATCATTCTGTACACGGTTGACTATGTTGCTTACCGTTATCTGCTAGTTAAGCAGTTTCTACACAGAGTCTTACCAAGGGGTTTGACTACGTAGATTCTAATCCAAGGGCTTGGATTGCAAAGGCAACACCCAGGGTTTCCAGTGCAATGCTATTTGTTTTTTCAGGTAGGGGAGGTGCTCCTCTCCATTTGAATACAAGTAAATGTACATTACGTTCAAATCTCCAGGTATGCATCTATTGATTTGGCGTTATTCCATTTTTAGTATGCTTTGCTTGGTTTTTTAAGACGTCTAAGTACGCTTGAATGTTACAGAGCCATGCCAAGGGCATGTCGGCAAAAAGTATTATGGGCCAAGTGTCCAATCTATCTTTCTGTCTTATGCTGTTACGAACCTCCTTGTAGGGTTCAATTTGGCACATGTTGTCACATGGGATACAACATGGTCTAGGAACTGAAGGAGTTCAATTTAGCCAGTGTGGAGCAAGATAATGAGGGTCCCTCTCACTCTTGTCGTAGATTATTTAGTGTTACCTCCACACACAAGTACATCTTGTACTTGAAGGATGTTCTTTTTTACACATCCTTACATGAGACATATTCCACATGTGGAGAATATGAGTCTCTGGACTGACACTGGCACCATTATTTCAATTATGTGTCACGACAAAGTCCCTAGCTGCTAGTCACATCTGTTATCTAGACCATTTTTAGCTCGACGTATCAGGAGCAATTTCGTGGCCAGAAATTGGCGGATACTTAGAATGACTTGTTAAGGTACAAGTACTGCTAAACAACATTAAAGATGTTTGTTTATACATATAGCAAGGCTATAAGTTGTTAATGGAAAAAGTTTCATTGGCTGTACCTAGAAGTGATCAATGTTGCACCTTCTATTATGATTTAGTCGTTTCAGCAAGGCTTGCAAAAGATTGCAACTAAAAGTATTTAGTTTCTTTTCAGAACTATTTACATTACTTTTAATGCGTGCTAGGCGCATCACATTTGCCATAAGCATTGGCAAGGATCATTGCGGATATACAGGTTTGGGTTATTTTTTGATGAATGCATGCACACTAGGTGTTATGGGCCCTAGTGTTTAGCAAAGGCTAATTTGGAACGTCATGCATATTCCTCAGGTTGTTGCTTATGAAGCATTTTGCACTCTATGTGCACTATCTCTATGAGATTACTTTTGGGTCTACTAATCACCAATAGAGGTCATGGCTTGGTTTGGGCGTTTGTGGATTTTTTCAAGTTAACCACGATGGTTATTTCAGACATTGTTGATTCCTCACCAATGTTATACATTACTGTGATTCCCCGTTTACCAGTCATCTGGGACGACTGTCTGTAAACCGTGCGGAAAACACACCTTAGTAATGTCAGTTATCCAAGGGGATAGGCAGATTACAAAGAGTAATCTTGTGCTAAAGGATCTGCTAAGAGCATACGTTAGCACAACACATTTCTGAATAGATGATTTTCTCCCTATTCAAGAATTTGCTTAAGTACGGTTTTCGACTTTGAACACCTGTTGTGGTGGGGTTGGAGATTGTGTCAATACTTTCATAAGTCAAGGACTTACCAGGTGTGGTGACAAAGTATGTTGGAAAGTAACCTTCATTAGGGATGACATGTAGTTCTTTGTGTTCCAAACTATTCAGAATTCTAACGCGAGGACACTCCCTATCTATGAACTTTCCAAAATACTCAGGCGAGTAGAAAATCTGGCTCACAACTGCATGGAAAGTTACGCCAAGGTTTTCTTGCATTATTCAAGTACCTTCAGAAGATTTGAAAACTGGTTATGCCTTTGGACAACTCTTAGTTGTGGTTACTCCTTTACAGTACTCAAGTGAGTTATAAATGGAGTTACCATTTAGACCCAAGTGGTTGCAAACGGACAACAATGTTGAAAATCAAGATGTTGTTCTTGGTTTCATTGAACCTTCTCATTGCACCAATTATCGGTCATACAAACAACTGGCTCACTTATGGGACGTCAATAAAGAAAACATCAATATTCTTAAGAAGATATTACTACTTGTGTTTTCGAGGACGAAAACTCTTCCTTAAGGGGGGAGTAATGTCAAGGCAAGGGTCCTACGGGGCAAGGCCCAACCTAGGGGGTCAGGAACCTAGGCCAAGGGCCTGGACTGGACCAGTGCGGACTAGGGATCCTCTTAGGGCAAGAGCTAGGAGCTAGGCCTATATAAGGGGCGGTAAGGAGGAGGATCCTACGTCTCAGTTCCCTAGGTCTTACAGACCATATTCTAGACCAGTGAGATAAATTGTGTACGCCTGGTAGATAGTCTATTAGAAATATTCAATCTAAGGTAAAAGAACTATCTGTTATATGTGCTTGATCAAATTAGGAGTTGTGGCCCAAACCTCCTCTCTTGGATTAAGTGGGTCAAGTCAAATATATAGCTAGTCTAGACCCATTGTATGGTACTAACCCGACCAAAGGCTAGCTGGAAATAAGTATGTGTGTGTTTAAGATTAATTATCTAACAATAGTTTAATTTCACAAACTATTGAATCATACAATGGAACTAGAGACAAGACAGTGCCTACGTAATAACCAAAAACTTTGTCTACATTAGATAGAGTAATCTTTAACCATGATAGAGATAAGACTACATTTGACATTTCAACTTAACATTGATATATAATGTATCACTTGTGAATATTTAAAATTATAAAATGAAGCGTATACAAGGTCTATATAACAATCATAAAAATAGTCGAATGATGGGTGATCTTATATTATTGTTGTAGTTGACATCGTAATCCCAAGGAAGGAATCTCTTACCTACCACCATTTAAGAAACAGAAGCCGATCATAACGAGCATTACATGGGAAGACAGGTGTCAATGACCCATTCCCTTTGTTATCAGTGGTCAAAGATTACAAAGAAAACCACAACCAAGTAGAGATCAAGTAACTATTGTTTGAGAACATAATCATATACATGAAAGCATTTCAATATTGGCATTACATGGGAGGATAGGTGTCAATCACTCCTTTCCCTTGTTATTCGTGTCAAAAATTACAAAGAAACTCACTACTAAGCAAAGGTCAAGCAACTTTATTAGCAGTCGCATAGATTTTATTTTTTTGAAAAATTGGACAAAATTGCGTTTATATTTTGAGAAATGTTTCAAAAACCCAAATAACGGCAAACTTATAAGAGACCCTCACTGAAGGATTAAGGCTATAATGATAAAGAGACACCTAGATGAATGTGTTCAAAGTAGAAGCAACCATAAACCAAGTAGTCCATGCCTTGTCTATCCCAAGTCAACTTTCAAAAATTGTATATGATAATATCAAAACTATAGGTGAGCATGAGTGTACTTGTGGAGCTATGCTAGCAATAGTGGTCACTAACATGTCGTGGGTCTAGTCGATGGAGGTGGATCCACCATTAGTGTAGATAAAGTATCCTGATTTTGGGAAACCCAAAATACAATAGTAGTAAGCATAATGAATGCCAATCCTAAATAAAGTGAAAAAAATTATGGGAGGGTCATATATACCATGTCACACGTAGCGGCTATAGTATGCTCCTCTCCGTGTGGGCTAGCAAGTGGTGCAATATGTAACAGTGCCTAGAAAAGTAAAACATTAAAAAAAAAGAATTACTAGCCACTCTGCCAACTAAATATTTGTAAGTATAGATGCTTTAAGGTACTTGAGAAGGGCCTTTTGACTGTGCAAACCACTCAACGCGGTGGGTGAGTGTGTCACCCATGGATCGGACCTCTCGTCCTAGCTATGTGCCAAGCCCATGGACTCAGCTCCAATGAATGGCAATGGCTCTACCCGGTGCCGGCAAGCCGGATGACCTATGAACTCTATTAACCCTGAGAGCCTTTGTTGCTAGGCCAGCCTACCAAAACCGTGACCCCTCCTGGTTGTCTATCATACTATTCCACATTGAGCCCAAGAACAAAATCTACACATAGTTGGTAGTAGGAAAAGTAAGTAGGCACCCCCAAATGGTGGGGCACATCACCATAGTAAATCACGTACCACATAGTGGCATTCTCTCTCATGCCAGGGTGAAGACGACCCTCTATGAAAAAGGCTGCTCGTGGCACTAAAGGTCCTGGACTAGGACAAAACTATTGTGAAGTGAGAGAGTGTATTGAAGGAGGGGACTCTACCTCATGGCATGTCAGGGTTGTACCCCCTACATGTTGCATGACCTCCCACTCCTATAATGCATAGGGGTTGCTCATTATCACAAATGTAGCCGCAATAGCCTCCATGGCCTCTATTATTGACCTAGACTCTCAAAATGTAAAAAGACTATGAAGGTGCTCTGCACCACAAAACAAATCTTGCGCCAAAGTGTGTATGTGCAATAGAGAGGGTGTAGGGACGGGATGCACCTGAGCCTGCTCTCGTGGTTGTGATTGATGTGGAGGAGTAGGCTACTGAGGGGGCTCTAGCTATTGTGGGGACCACCATGTATCTCATTTTGTGGAGTCTTGTGAAACCTATCAAATGTATTCAAATGTGCGTGATCTTGATGGATTGCACCCTACTTACCCATTGGCCATGCACTATAAGTGGGTAGTAGATTTGGTTATAATGCCATTGGGAGTATGGCAAATGAGATACTAGTGCTTGCATGATAAGGCTTAACTAACGAGGTTGAAGGTCATTCTCTAAGAACAAAAAGCACAGAATGCATGTGTAAGTTTCTCTTGGAATATGTGATTAGCCGTTGTGGCTGTGCTAGAAAAATAATAGTAGATCAGTTAAGTTGGATGCTGACAAAGCTACGGATTTTTTCTCTTGGTTGGGCATTAAACTTCCTCTCAATATAGCTTACAATCTTGAAGGAAATGGTAAATCAAAGCATGGGCATCCTCCTATCATTAAGGCTTTGGCTAAGGCTAGCGAAAGGTAAACTAGGGGAGTGGCCTACGTTATTTCCTTATGCTTTATGGATTGATCATAAAACTCATAGCTCAATATTTAGTTATTTGCCTTTTGAGTTGATGTATGGCCAAGAACTTGTAATTTCAAATAAGGATGTAATTTCATAGGAAATGCTTTACCTTGGCAGGATGGAATGAGCAAGGAATACCTTCTTTCTTTTCACATACAATATTTAGAAAGAAGGCCTCAAGATATTTAGATTACAATAGCATGATTAAAGGGTGCAAGGTTAAAGATAAAGATAGGTTTGGTAGGAGACATAGGCTCAGAATTAAAGCTATTTAGGAAGGTGATTGGGTATTGGTGTATGATAGTAGTCTTGACAACCAACATTTAACTATAAGAAAGCTTTCAAAGGGATGGTTTTTTACTTATTTTCTTTTATAGGCTCAAACTTAAAGCTATTTAGGAAGGTGATTGGGTGTTGGTGTATGACAGTAGTAGTATCGACAACCAACATTTAACTATAAGAAACCTTTCAAAGGGATGGTTTGTTCCTTATGTTCTTAAGCATGTGAATGGGAATTTAGTTTTCACATTGCATGAGTTGCATGGGACAAAAAGGAAGATTTCCATTGCAAGAAAAAAAATCAAGTTGTTCAAAAGAAGAGGTGACGAGATCTCTTTGACTCTCACAAGAAAGTCAAAAGAAAGTTTATGATGGAAATGATATGGATGAGAATGAAGAAATAGCGGACGGTGTGCTATATTTTATTGAAGATGAAAATAAATGAGATTGAAATGTATGTTGACTTAAATGAAGACTAAACATGCAAAGAGATAGGTGTGGCACACACCCAAGGATGCAAATGTTTAGAGGGAGTGGATGTTGTGCCATGGCATGTTTATAATGTAAACTCTAAATGTTCACCTCGATTTTGATGCACTTGATTATGTGGGTCCAAATACTACAATCTACATGATGTCTTATGTGTGAAAATGGTTTCCACAGTAGCAATTGCATACATACCTTACTAGGGAGGATAGTCCTTGGCTATGGCACTATTGCAAATCTTCTCATATTCAAAAGATGCCTAATCTATCTTAGAAATGTACATATTCTAGTGCATAGAGATGGCACACTTATTTTGCCTACAAAGTTCAATGTGGGTGATCTCAACCAAAAATAACAGGTTTCATGTGTGGCCGTAAAAGATGCATTTAAAGTGCAAGGAAGAAAATAAGGTTGATTATGTAGCTGGACTTGAAAGGAATCTTTCCACAAATTCAGGAGCTTTCTTAGCTCATTTGGGCTTTTTACAAACAAAACATGACATTTTTAGGCTAAAATGGGCTAAACATATCTATAAAATGATACCTCAACAATAGAATAAAATATCTCAAGATGTCACAGCAATGAAGGTTCCATCATTGCTCAAGCTAGGGAGGAGTTTCTAGAGCCAAAAATGTGCTTCTTTGGACATCTAATGAAGGAGATACATCACTTTCTATGGAAGGTGCTAGTGCAGTACTCCCTGTTGTTTCCACCCTGTGTTCGAAGGTCTAAGGACACTAATTAATATTTTCTCTCTTAAAATAAGCAATTGGGATTGCCTAATGGAGTTTTGAAGTTTCCATGAAATGGTGACGATAAATAATTGAAGTGTAAATTTAGGGTTTTCAAAACAGGGCAAAAGAGCACCATATTTGTGCAATTGGAAGCGAGGATACACCACAATATCACACATACAAGACTTTTGATTTGATCTTGGTTATCTATTAGAGTGAGTCATTCATGGCTGGAATTCTATTCTTTTCAACGAAGTCCTTTGCTTCAAAGGTTCTACAATCCCCTTAACTTTGCTCCAAATGCTCATCGTCAAAGGTTCGATGATTTTCTAGCCGCATTGCATGTCACGGGAATCGAATAATAGAGATAGATAGCAAAACAGAGGAAGAAATCTTTGTATTGATAGTGTTTGATACAACAGAGGAGCAAAATATATGGGCGCACTCCGTTGTACGGAGCTCGAACCTCCCGACCACCCCCGAGCTTCAATTCCCTTGCATGCAGCGTCTCACTCGCACTCGCAGAAGAGAGATCGGTGAATCCCCCCAAAACGCACCACCCGTCCTTCTATTCTTCTCCAAAAGCCTGCGACCTCTTAAAATAGCCGCTTTTCTATTTTTAGCATTCGGTCGACTCGACTTGTGCGCCAATATACCTACGAGAACAAGGTAAAAAACATAATCGCGAAGCGATCCGTAGAGGTTAGATTTTTTTTTTCAGCTGTCTTCAACTGAACATAACTCCCAAACGGAGCCAAAACAGCCCAAGTCCGTCTCACACAATCTTGTTGCCCTCGCTGCGCTCTTCGACGACTATGTGATGGAAAATTTCCATAGCCTGGTCTGATTTGCTGAAAATCAACCTGCAAAACAGCATTTTCTACAAAAACGATGCAAAAACAGCAAATCCAACTTTTTTCTTAATCTTTGGCCCTCAACGAGCATCAAAACATCAAAATCTCTAAAGACTCAAAGAACCAAAGTTGTTCCTTATAACGCAGGCTTCAATCGCTTCATACATCACTTTTTCAAAATCCCACGTTAACACCTTCGAAAATGCCCCAGAAAGTGCCTTCCGGATCAAAAAATTTTATCAGACGAAAACAATCCACACATCCTTTTACACAGTGGACTAACTTTAAAACGACCAAAACTTCCTAGAAAACAAAATTTATTACTAAAACACCTCAAAATCAAGTCTTGTTACATTGCATACTTCTTTACAACACTCATATGAAAGAGAGGAGGATAAACATTAGCAATATTAAACTACAACCTTTTTGGGTCCACTTAGTTGAGGAGGAGGAGGGAATACATAACTGTTTGTCCCCCCCTTCCTTTTCACTAGAGATAAGCATAATGTATTTAGAGAAATAACCATGTGCAATAACAACGTGAAAGTTCACTACATCCTACATAAGGCTATTGAGAGGGATTTAAGAGAGCTATTTGTGAGAAAGAAAATGAGAAAGTGGCACAAGTAGCACTAGTCTTGTAGTTGGAAACTTAAGTGTCCTGAGACACTAAAGTGTCGTGTTTTTCTGTCAAAGTTTTGGTAATTTATTTGTCAAGGTAGAAAGAAGTTTTTTACACCTTGCTTCTACCATAGGTTGGCTATGAGGGAAAGAAAACATTGGATTTTTCTACATATCAAAATACAAGCCTTCTGGAAAGAATTATGGTAAGTTCTAAGTCATAAATTTTAGTAAAATTGCAAGTTGTTTTGCCAAACAAAATCATAAAATTATTATATCTTTTTGTAGAGATGACCTTTTTTATGTTTGTAAATTGTGTTAGTACTTAGTGTTACAAAACAATAATGGAATACCCTTCAAGGACTAGTTTTCAAGACACTTGCAAGTTATAGACATGATTTCATACTTGCGTATGTTGGGAATGGGGAAAGGAAAACACACCCGACGCACAACCAACACGCCTCTCTAGAGCCCAAGATATATACATCATCCCTAACCACTAGAGTTCACCTTCAAAACTTGACAACCTTACATGCAAAACATTGTTTTCACATTACCGTATGCACACGCGCGATGCAACATCACGAATAGAGCCTAACCATCCTGTATAGTTCTATTCATGGACTTCTACTCACACACAACCTCTCTCAATCCCTTTGTTCACAAAAAACTATCGGGGGGAGGGGGACATATAAGCCGTCGACACACACATATAACCATATGCACACAACAAATAAGAGAAGAAAAAAGGGAGAACCAACACCAAGTACATCAATGATGGCTTCACTTTGCAAAACATGACCAATTACACAAGGCTCCAAGCTGGCACACCCTTGGCGAGCACTAAACATCAACAGTCCTCTGGCTCCGCACAAACTCTATAGACACAATGTGGAAATCCCTGGCTCAACGCTCAATAGAGGAGCAAAATGGCTCTTCCAATGAAAAATGGCCAAAAAGCCCTTCAAACTGTGTGTGAATCCCCTTTTATAAGGCTTTTACAAAACATAAAAAATCAAAAAATGGTGTTTATTGGCTCATGCAGGCTACTAGAGATTCATTTGGAATTTCTTATGCATTGCCCACAAGTCGCACCCTTATTTTCTCAACCTTGCATGTGCGACACACCTGAAAATCATTCCCTTTCAATTGCTCATGAACCACGACTTATTGGATCCGATTCTTATTTTTTCTCTCATAGCACAGGCACCACCTCTTGAGGGGGGCAATGATGGTGCCGTCGTTGCTCATCCATTCTCCTTCAAAAAACTTTTGGCCCCTTAGGGCATGTGAATAGGGCCTCATCGGCAGCCATGTCATCATCTCACCCGAACATCGTAACCAGCCAGGGCAGACAGAACCGCCCAACACTGGTAGCGCCACCCCCTCCTTCTCTGTCCAAAACCACCAGATCGTCTCCATGCAGGCGATGCACAGAGCTACCACACCGACGCCATCCCCACCATAGTCCCAAGCTCTCCACACCTATAGATGCCTCAAAAGGGCACCCTATCTTGGATAAATACCATGCATTTTTGACCCAGAACTCACCATGTGGGTTCATTGCCCAGCTCCATGTGGAGCTACCTCAAGACATTGGCCCCTATGGCCTCCAAAACCCCACTAAAACTTGGAAAAAAAATCCATTTTTTTCCCCCAACTTGCACTGTCTGTTAGATGGTGCTCACCGAACCGAATGCTAAGTTGTAAATTCACACAAGTGGTGGTCCTTTCCGGCTATGAACCTCCCCGTCTGGGGTCCTTTTCAAACTCAGTAGGCACTCTAACAAAGCCAACCAAAAGCTAGAAAAACCTCATGGTACCGCACTGCCGTCAATTGGCATCCAACTTCAGTCCGCTATATCTTGGTCTTTGGAACTCCATTTGACATGCAGTTTCCTCTTATTAACTCCATATGCTGCATAGAACAATCTAGAACCTAGTTGAGCCTCAAAAAACACCAGATTGCTCGCTCTCCAAAGCATTCAAAGTGGCCCAAAATCGATCCTCGTCAAACCTTCATCATCAAATATCTCTCTCATCCTCACCCTGATTGTTGATCTAAAAAGACCAGTAGGATCCATAAATCAAGTACTACATATCTATAGCTTAAAACTGACTAGGACTACCTGTCATCACATACCCCATCCTTCTCGGATTTGCAATCATCTCCAACTTCAAAGGTCCATATCTTGCACACCGTGGCTCCGTTTGATGATCCATCTGGACCTTTTCCTTCAACACTTCAATCTCTATATATCCATGTAAAAAATTACACCTTCAACCTCCTTCATTTGCCACCATAATTGACCCTCTCTAGTGTCCTTTAGATCTATAAAACCGCCTTATCAAACGCTCCAAGATAGCACACCGTCAGCAAGCACAAAACATCGATAGGCAGCCCTCTGGCTACGCACAAACTCCATTTTTACAACTTGAAAATTTCCGGATCGACGCTTAATATGGCTCTTCATGTTACCATATAGATGTGGTAGTGATGTGTGTGAACACAAAGTTAGGACCACCGGGGCACTTTTTCCCTCACTAGGAGGTTTTTCCCCCTGTGCATTGTATATATACTGTCGGTGGATATGTGTTCGCAAAGTGGACCGGGAAGGCTTGGGGCCTCTAGCTATGAGAGGTGGTTGAGAGGAAGAATTAGATACAGAGAGATAAAAACCAATAAGATACCCGAATGAGCACTATATCATCAAGAACTAAAATAAATTGTATAAGGCTTGGTCAACTGGACTACTTATAATCACTTAAATGATAAACAACAATGGGTTAGGTCATTAGATTCAACAATAATATCAACCTGAAACCATTGCTTCCCTCCCAATCATATCATGACATTGGAATCATTTCGAGTCTAACCCCTCATAGCCGCATGCGCTTGAGCTCCTCAATGAATGGAGATAGGGTCAAACAATGGCAATTGTTTAGCTGTTGTCGAGCTCACCTTCGTTTCTCCAAAATCCTTGAATGCACCCTTATCTGAAGAAATCTTCCGAGGCACCTTAACTTGTATCTTTCATCAATTTTCTTGCTTAATTATCCTCAAGATATAGCAAAATAGGAAAAAAAGTTATAAAATATATTTACATGATATTTATATAGACTTAGAAAGTATGGCTAGAATGAGAGCTTAAGAAAGATAAAATGGATTGATCAGCATGGGTCCTTAGAGCAAAGTAAATTGAAGCTTATGTTGGCAAGTTATAGAGCTTAAGCATAAGATAGTGAAGCATAAGATAAAACTGGAACGAGAGGGAGAAAACCTTAATCGTACTTAAGTTAATCGGATTTCCTTGAGCGAGAAGAGCTATGGATATCCGAAATTGAATGATACTTATTATGGATTGAGGGAGAGCGAGAGATTAACGGCTATCATTGCTTGATTGAGATGGCTCGAGAGAGTTTGTGGGCTTGATTGAGATAGCTTGTGAGAATGTTCATTAAGTATTAGGGGGAGAGAGAGATTACCTTCCTGTAGGTTTTGATTCTCCTCCTTTGAAGCTCCCCATCATCCATGGCATCACTCCCTTTTGTATGCAGCTGGCACATCAGCTCTCCTTCATGCTCGCTGCACCCTTTGCAGCTCCGAAGCCACTCACCTCAGTGACCACCTCTTCTCCTTCTCTCAAATGCTCCCCACTGTGTGTTGCTCATCCCTCCCCTTCTATTGCAAATTTGACTTCTATCTCCGACACCTTGAGGTCGTGCCCCCCTCTGCTTATCTTACGGCCCTTGGCCCCCAACTGATGGCGCAAACTCCCCTTCCATGCCGTTGACGGCCTCCGGCGGCTCCTCAGACTTGGCACCTCTCCTGCCTACTATCGCTCCCCCTTATGGCCTCTCTCTTTACATGCCCTGGACGACCTCCCTCCTGCAAGTGTCACCCTCCAGCCCCCTTCCGTTTGCTTCTTTAGCGCTTCTCCTACATGCATATAATGCCAGCGGCTCCCAGTTAGCGCCCGTCATGCAGTTGGCGGCACTCCTTGTATGTCAATCCTATGTCAGCTGCAGTGTCGCCCTTTTTTCCTCCATGCACTCGTGCTCCCCCCTTCGATTTGAAGTAGCTGGCGGTCCAACTCGATGTCCTGCATGGCAGCGCTGATGGGCCATAGCTTCATAATTTAATTCAATATGGTATTAAATAATCTCGTATAAGTCATTGTTCCCACTGCCTTGAGCTTTGGACAGGGATTATACTCCCCCAATGAGCGGTCACCTTTTCTTGGGCAGCTCTTTGACCTCGTCAATGAATGGCCTCACATCTTGAACGGCCATAATGGGCTTACATGTCCGCCATTGCTTAGCTCAACATTTATATCCAATAAGCTCCATATCTTGACCAACAAGCATTGGTATGCACAAAACATGTCTCCAATATCCATTAATTAGCATGTATACTCGATCAAAACATAATTTTCTCCTCTGGCTGCATTTGGTGGTACATAAAGCTCATCATATTTGGCAATCATACTCTAAAGAATGCCGCATTTGGCTTACTTATCAACTATGGCAATGTTGAGCATGATATCAAACTGTATTCACACCCGACCTTTGAACACACTTCATCTGCATCTTTGGTCCTGTTTCCCACCGTGGAAGCGGAGCTACACGACAATGCCCATCATTCTAGGGCTATCCATTTTTTCATTGCACACTAAGTAATACACTCTCTATTGTGTGCCTTGAGCTTCCTTCGTCTTCTCCAAAAGCTGTGTGTGTTTTCTTGTAACTCTAATTCCAATAATTGGTATCAGAGCAGGTTGCATCCTCCGAGGCTTAGTCATCAGTAGCTCCAGCAAACGCCTGTTCACTTTCTCCGCTTTCAGTGAGCTTTAGTGAGCATTCGCACGTCGAAAAATAATTTGGGATAGCTCTAAGAGCTAAGTCTGGTCAGATTTCTGATTTGGGCTCATTTTGGCCTCTGTTTCCACTATAAGCAGTACTGCACAGGCTATTTTGTCATTTCATGCAAAATTTTTATCAATGTAATTTTTTGCATAACAGGTCTCTTCCAGTCTTCTACGGTTTGTGCTATATGGCACGTGATGTTCCCGCTTTCTTTGTCCTCGTTTTGGGTAGTTTCACATCACGTGCAATATTTACCATGGCTGATAACAACACATATGTGTTCAAGATGTTTGCTGATGAGGAAAGATTGGATGGGGACAATTACCCTATGTGGGCTTATATGATGCAACATGTTCTTGTGTCAAAGGGCGTTTGGGATATTGTGCAGGGCATTGATATACGTAATGGTTCTGAGGATACAGGCAATGTTGAGGATATTGCAGGTCTTGTTGCTACAAGGATTGTTGTTGTTAGAGTTTTTTTGTCTACGATTGAGCAAGTTTGTTGGGATGTAAAAGATGTGCAGCCTCATGCATTAATTGTGTTGTCTGTGAAGCGCACTATGACTCCCCACATTCATTCAGAAATCTGCAAAACAGGCTTGGAATACTTTGGCTAGTCTGTATGCAAGTCATAATGAGACAAAAATTGCATTCATGCGTAAAGACCTCGAGTCAAAGATTATGCATGAGGAAGATGACATGGACACTTTCCTTGCTGGTGTCAAGGATATCAATGAGCAACTTATTTTTGCAGGTGAAGTCTTTTTTGATAGCTTCCTTGTGCAGACTGTTCTTTATGCCTTGATAGATTCTTACCAGACTTTTGCTAGTACTTAGAGACTTATGACCCAAGGAAGTCCTGAAGTTCAAGTTTGATGCAAAATGCCTATTTCTATTGCAGTAGTCACTTTCCACAAAAACAGGACTAGATAGTGTGCAATTGAACATGCCTTTATTATAGCTTAAAGAAAAGGTGGTAACAGCAATGTAGCCACTTCTCATGGTTCTTCTGTGAGTGGTAAATCACCTATTCCTAATTCTTCTGCTCGCAGTAATTCGTCTGGGAATTATGCTCAAAATACTGGTGATAATGCTAAAAAGAAGATGCATTTTCATTATTGTAAAGCTAATGATCACTTGATCAAGCAGTGTCCTAAGTTGAAGGCCAAAGAGGCTAAGAAGAAAGAGTGTGGTTCCACTAGAAATGAGCTATTATTGATTCTTCTATGAAAGGAGACCGTGATGCTGATGTTGATGCAGATAGGACTTTTAGTGCAGAGTGTACCTATAATCTTGTTGTACATGATGCATGCATGCCAGATGCTGCAGATTCATATGTGTGTTATTTTGACAATGGTGCTACAAAGCACATTACCTCACATCGTGATTTGTTCACCTCTCTTGAGTCTGTCCCTCATGGGAATACAGTTATTTGTGTCAAAATGCCTCTTATCCGGTTCACGGAGTTGGAAATATTGTGCTTACTGCTGCAAATGGTAGTTCTTTCATATTTGTTGATGCATTGTATGTACCTAGGAGAAAGAAGAATGTTTTGTCTGTATCTGCACTTGCTAGACTTGGACTTGTACTCAAATTTGTGGATGACAGATGTACAGTACGTGATCTTAGTTTCGGTGATGAAATTGTTGCATCTGGCATTTTATGTCGTGGGCTATATAAGATCACTTTATATGACAAGTATGTGTTGAATTTTGCAAATGCAGTTGTGGACTCAAAGGCTATTTCATATGCAAAACTCTGGCATGCAGGTTTTGGACATCTAAATTTTACCAGTTTACTACATTTGGAGAAATTTGATCTGGTTGCTTCTTTTCTGCCTCTTGAAGCACCTGTCAAACATGTTTGTGAAGGTTGTTACCTTCATCTACTAATATCTCTCTCATCCTGGCTTCAATTGCCAATCTAAAAAAACCAACAGGATCCATAAATCAAGCACTACACATATGTAGCTCCAAACACACTTAGACTACTTGGCACCACATGCCCGATCCTTCTCGGTTATGTAATCATCTCCAACTTCAAAGCTCCATATCTTGCACATCGTGGCTGCGTTTGACGAGCCATCTAAACCTGCTCCTTCAGCACTTCAAGCTCTACATATGGAGGCAAAAAGACTCCACCTTGAACACCCTTCATCTGCCACCATAATTGGCTCTCTTTGGTGTCCTTTAGGTCTATAGAACCGCCTTATCCATACACATCAACTGTTGCCTGTCTACCCAGGATCTTTGTAGCTGCTCCAACCCATTTTCAATATGCACCTGCTGATTTGCACATGCTTGTTTGTTCCATCTTCTATTGTCGACACACTTTGCCTGCACCAATATACTGACTTAGAGCATAATTTTGGCCTTCCAAAGGTCCTCTCATGAAATTGGGGCTATTCTCGTAGAACTTGACAACCACAAATGACTCTATACGGTGACTCTATTTTTTTTTTTGGCTCCTTAGCTCGATTAAATCTGCCTAACTTGAGTCCTCTACAATAACATTGAGACCAAGATTTTAGATGTCCCAATTGTGTCCATTCCACCTAGTTTGACACATTTAGTTGATCTACGTGAAAATTTTGAAGTTACTTGAGGTTTTGAATGCTTATGTCTCAAGAATTAAAAATCAATGTTTCCCATATGCAGTTTTGAATATTTGAAATGATCCAATAATTGTTGATTACCAAAGCACTTCTACTTGCCACCTTGAGTCCTCAATGGAGAGGGTAAGATATGTATCACTTTCTAAAAATCACAAATACATCAAAACCATATTTTTATTTGTATACAATGATATGCTTGAAATGGCCATCTCAAAACACGTAAAACTTTCTATTATTTTATATACTCTCAAGTAGATTTTTTTACACATGAAACTTGCAATTATCTTAGCACAATTGTGCAAAAGTCATGTAAAATTTTTAGGAGGTCTCTTCAAAAAAAATTTAGCTTGTAAAGTCAATTTTTTCAAATTATCAATCGCACTTTTATGACGATCCACTTGATGAGTATAGTTCTTGATCATAATGGATTCTAAATTACAAGGTTATATTTTCAAAAGACTCTCTAGCTAACATGTTTAAACATATCAAGAGGGTTTTCTTAAATACAAGGTGTGATGCAAGTAGCACTTAATCTAAAATTTTAAAAAAATATTGGCACCAAACTAGTGTTAAAACATTTGTTGTCACACTAAAGTATTAAAGAAATGCAACAATGAATTATTTAGATTACAATATATTCCAAAATATGAAAAATGATGGAGAGAAAAACACTTGGCAACATCAAGTAAGAAATCGAAAAAAACAAAGTGAAATTAAAAAAATACCCAATACCCCTTTTTAAATAAAAAAAGAGAGATAAACAAACGTCAACACCCTCTTACAGGGACCTACAGGGAAGATTTTTATCCCTAGCTTGCCATGTGCCATCAATATGCAAGCTTTAGCCAGTGGTCCAGAGATGCACCCAAAATCCAACACTTTACTGAAGACTACAAGCTAAACGATACAACAAAAGATGTCTATCAAAGACCCCATCGGCTAGAAGTCGTTGAACATCATGAGTAATTGTATATTGCAGCGTGGAACAGACTAAGTCTTCAGTCTTACGCGGGGTCTTGACTCCGAGGAAGTGAAGTGCCGTAGGGGGAGTGAATTGCCGTGGGAAGCAAGACATGTCTCTGAATGCAATTATAAATGGAGCGCCATAGGGAGTAGGATGGATGAAGAGCAGGCTGATAATCCTTTTGTTCAATATGGCTATGCAATTGCAGCTTATGTTTCTACTACTAGTATTAGTGCAGGGAGCCTATTCTCTGTCCATAACATGCACGATCAGCTCTACATCCTCCACCAGCCTGGCTACAAACGTTACCACCACCAGCGGGTGGTTCTCCTGCTGCTCCACTCAAGAGCCCACCATCATTCTCGGCGGTTGCTCTGTGGATTCCACCTTTTCGCCTACCATCACCACCACTACCACCACAGGCGCTGCTACTGAATCTACCTACTCTTGTTATTTTGTTGATACCTCAGAAAACAGCACGCCCGCCCACTTGCTTGAGGAAACCAGTGATTGTAGAGGGCTCGTCTCCATCGCCAGCACACCATCCTCCATCTCCATTGATGGCAACAACTCCTGCTCTCTCAACGCCACCGTCACTACTGATAACACCACGAAAGGGCTCCTCGACCTTCAATATGTCGAAGTTTTGCACTGTGTAAGCACTAATTCCACCATCGCTGGTGCGCAATCCCCTAAAGCCAGTACCCCGACGAGCTTCTGCTCTCTTGTGTCTACATTGAAGGACGGCCCTACTACCCTCCTTACATCGCAGGCTACCACCGATTGCACCACTGTTGTCAAAACTGCTTCTAGCTCCACCTCTAGTCTCGTTCAAAAGTCTTACGGCGTTTGCTTCCTCAACAGTACTATTACCCTTGTCAACACGACTCATAAGGAGGCTTTGCTTATGGCGGTAAGCTCTCCCTTTTAGCCAATAGATGTAGCCCATGAACTAGGGAGTGAAGTAGTATTACATGATTCACCACTAGTTCACCCCTAGTTCTCTAGGTTTATTGAATGGTCAAGATTGCCGTCTATCCCTGCTTGTACAAATCAATGTTCATATGCGCTAGTTCTAGTGGCTCCCTTCAATAAACATCTTCCTAAGTAACTTGGCGCTTCCTTTTTTTCTCTCTCTCTATCTCTAAGACGAACTTTTTCTCTCATGTATCCTTGGATCTTACCATGTATCTTAATGTTCATCTAGTGTTCCATCCACTTTTATCTGGTCTTGAGAGCCTCCTCCTCACTTTGTTAGTAGTGGAATCTCTTTAATTTTATCAAAAAAATAATCTTTTGTTTGAATGCAATATCAAGAGGGGTTTTCAAGATCCTTTTTTTTAATTTATCAATTAATAAAAAGGGCCCATTTTCTTCATGAAGATATGTTAAGAAAGATGTTCTGTAATAGCCCATGAATGTATGTTATATATGTGGTTTCTTAATTGTACATCTCCTTGAGCTGTGTATCCTATTTCATGCAAAAGAACACTCTATCGAGAATCGGAGAAACATTGACTTTTCCATGTGGCTCTATACAACAAGATTAATCCAATGATCCACAATTTCTCACAACAAGCTTAAGTCAATGGTCCAAGAGCGTTTTAGGCATTCTCAAACACTAGTTTGGTAATATAAAAAGACATAAAATTGTCCTTTTTGGGCTTGGAAAAAATTCAATACTCCTTCTATATGTATGAAGTTTTAAGCATCTTTAAACGAGCTTGATGCTAAGAACCCATTCTACATTTAAAAAAATAATTATCATATTTATTTCTTGATTCCTAGGTAATGAAAAGCTTCCAAAGCCAATGTAGTGTTGCATTTGACTGAAAAAACATATTTTTATGATTAGCCCAATGCTACACCATATAGAGAATTTTTCATGAAGCCAATCTATTTTTCTCGTTAACTTGAATGGATTCCTAATGTAGGTATTGATAGACATTTTTTGGCTATCCCTACCTTTTCCATAGTGAGCTACCTCACCCTACCAAAATCACCTAAAAATCGTGGCTATCCCTATCTTTTCATTGTACGTAGGCGTGTGTGAGTTAGGGAACTTTTCCCGTATGTCCTTAAAAACCCTCACTTAGCTAGTCGTTGGGCTAGTTGAGCCAAAAAATAAATAAAAATAAAATCCAAAGTATATTATGACCCTTTGTTGTATAAGTATTTCATTGTAAATAGGGCCTAAATATAAGGATTTTATTATAATTATTTTGGTATTTATTTAAATATTTTTATCTATGTGTGTATTATCTATTTAAGTATGGTATGTACATTTACTCACCATTACCATGATCTTTCTTACCTATGTATTCTATAAAAAATCATTTTATGCAAGCTTCTCTTATTTTTGGTGTGAATCCACTCCAGGGAAAAATTTCAAAAATACCTCTCACCATCAGTCATTTCATCCCACTAAATTATTATTTCTTATAGGTATTATTTCTCAGCTCTTGTAAATAAATATACAACAATAAAAACAAATGAGGATCCTCCTCATTTGATTCCCTATATTTTCATATATATATATTTTTTATATATATAGCTAACACTTTTCTAGATTTCATGAATTGTTTATATATACTAACCTATTTTCTTCCATCATATCCATTTATTTTATTTATGCATAATCCACAACCATGCATATTTTCAAACCCCTAAGAATCTATAAGATCAGGATCTCATGCAAGGAGGGTCTCACTCTTGGAGGATTATGCAAATTCAACAAAGGGGGCCACTAAAGACTTTTCTAGGAGAAACAACTGGCATTTTGGTAGGATTTTTAGCGTCCACCTCCATTCCAAATTTGAGGCTGTGACCAAAATGAAAAATGTAGCTCACAAGCTGAATAATCACCTCAAATGTTTTCATAATTTTTTGAGCTGCCACAGGTGATCAGATATGATATTTTTTGTGGGAGCAAGTCTGTGGACACTTAATTTCTCACAAGTCACCTTAGTCTTCTCTCACCTCCATTCACTTCCACACACACTCACACGCACACACTCATTCCTCTCCATCCCGCACTCAAACCTACACCTTCCATGGTTTCTCTCACCCTCTTCACCATTAACCTCCCCTCTTACTTCCATAGAGCTCTCCCGTACGAGCTCTACATGTACTTACACCATCTCTATGCCTCTCTCTATTACCTCTAACCACAAATCCTTTTACCTCTTCTCTATATACATAAAATCCAACATATAAAACCATGATTAATCTCTACTAATTGAAAATTATTATCAACCATTTCATCATGGTGATTCAACCTTGGCGACGACAACGCAAGAAGAGAAGAAGAAGAGGATCGACAGTCATTTTGAGAACCTATCCAAGTAAGTCGAAAACCTCTTCAAGCTTCACCATTGAAAGAATTTCCTCACTATATACAACCATCTTACTTCAACCATCCACCTCATTCTGCCCATTGTAAATCTATTATTAACTTTTTAGTGATTAGTAACACTAACTACTAGCATACTAGCACAAAATAGCCATTGACCTAACCATAAAAGACACGTCACGTCAAGACATGTGCATAGTAACTCTCTCTCTCTCTCTCTCTCTCTCTCTCTCTCTCTCTCTCTCTCTCTCTCTCTCCTTCCTTAAGACTCTACTTTCACCTTATCTACCATCAATAATGCTTTTTTTAAATCCACATCCATGACTCTAAGCAGACAAAGAAGGCCCGCAATGTTTTGATATTAAAAAGAAAACATAATCCTGATTTGTTAGCTTGTAAATTAGAATTTCCAATAATCTTAATGAGAGGTCTCCAACCTATCAATGAGCCCCTCTCATTCTTGTAAATCATCTCCAATATCTCACATAGCACCCCAACACTTTATTTGTGATGAGAGACTTAGGCATAGCAACCACTTTGTGAGCTTCACCTTTGGTGTGAGAGAAGCCTTCAAGCTACAAATTGCAAGTGAGAGTCTGAGTTTAAAATCTCAAAAAAACTATTGTATATGTTTCTCCATCATCAATAATTGAGGTTTGGTGCATCAAAGGCGTGATTCGACGTTCAAAGCTTTGTCCTTCCATTTGTGCAATACAGCTTGGTGAATTCAAGGTGACTTGTGTATTTTAAGTTTCTATCATTTGATCTTGTTTCAGAAAGTGTTTTAGTGTGTTCTTCATTGCCAATTTTGTGTCCATTGTAATAGGGTATTGTGGTGAGAGGTCTCCCACACCCTAAGATAGTATGTGTGTGTTGGTAATGTTTAACATTCACTAAGCATTGAGTTAGCTTTGTATAAGCTCTACGATAACATCATAACAAACCATCTCCATTTGAAAGTAACCACAAAGTATTACACATGAGTTCCATTCCTCTCTTTTTGCCCTTTGCTCTGACTCTCTCTTACGCCATTTGGTGTGTGTCTTTGTGTGAGATTTCTTATGTGCGTTTTGTTGCACCTCCTCTTGGTTGTGACAAAATCTCTCTTACATCCTAGTTCACATTCCATAACTAGGTGGTGCCTCTATCTTGTTTGAATTTGGCTGTAAGTTTGTTGTTGTATTGTGCTTGTGGTTTCCCTAGCCCCAATTGAGCAGCACGAAAGCCTTGAGGAGTGTTTAGAGGTCTCCTCTCTTATTGCCCACCCCAACCTACCTCAATTTTGGTTCTCCCACTGAGGAGGAACTTGTGTCGATTGTTGTTACATATTGTATGAATGCGTAGCTTTAGCATAATCAAGTAGATTGCATGAATCACGAGAATTTTTTTGATCCTTCCATTCCCATTTCAAGGCAAAAGCTACACATCATTATTAGTACTAAGTTGCAATTTCAATGTGTAATTCGTAGAATTTTAGGTCCCCGTAGGTTGACTGAGATAAATGCTTCTGTAAATCCTTTTATTTTGCCTATCATTAGGTACGACCTTAGTTTGGATGTCTATATTTTTGTTTTGTTTCAAGCACTAGGGCATGCATAGACCATGGATAATGGCCAAGGAATAGAGGTTTTTCCCTTCCATTTCACTCCACACATTAGACTAAATATTGCAATTAGCAAAAAGATCCATTTTCAACAACGTATGGTGTTCATGTTTGGTGCCCAAAGAGTAGAAAAAATTCTTGCATCACCAAACCCTGTCATCTTGCCTCTTGTTGACTATCATAGATCATTTGATGTGCATATTTTTTTTTTGTTGTATAATTGATTGCAATTTAGAAAACATTATTGTGTAAATTTTTTAAGAAAGAAAAAACGTGTTGTCACTTTGAATGGAGGTCCAACGCTAAATGTCAAGATATCCTCTCTTTTTTGGAGAGCCTGGCGAGGATGCCAAGCTATTTCTAGCAAATTTCAAAATGGCTTGTTGCATAAAAATAGTGATAGGAGATGAGGAACGCTTATAAATGTTTGAGGTAGTTCTGACGAAGGGTGCTAGCACTTGGTTTGACTCTCTATCTCAAGAGGTTAAGGGAAACTATAACAAAGTTGTTGATCATTTCAAGTGATACTTCTTTGACCCCAAAACACTCAAAAGCTATGGCAAGATATTGTTTCTCACAAGCAAAAAGACTTAGATGACTACTATATGTATAAACAAGAGTTTCTACATCTTTGGGCTATAAGGGTGAGATATGTTGATAACCCTGGTGATGGTGCAGATCTCCTAAAGAAGGAAAGGTTCATAGTTGGTCCCTTTCCCACACTCAAAATAAAAGTCCAGGCAAGTGCACCTGCTACCTTTGATGTAGTTAAAACTAGGGCTGTTGAGAAGTATAGAAAACTCAAGTGCCTAAGGGGAGAGGTTCCAATAGAGAGTCCTAGACCCAAGGAAAAATTACAAGCATCAACATCTAGAGATATTCTTGAGGTAACAGCTCAGGTGATTGAAAAGTTAGATGAATCCTTGAGTAGCTTGTCAATTCACCTTGCACAAGTTGTAGGTCCCAAGGGACAAACAAAGAAAGCAGAAGAGCGAGAGCCACGACCTAAGCGCCTTTTGCAATGTTGTAATTTCGAAGAGTCTGGAACTGGGATGTATACCCCATGGGGAGCCACAGAGACCTAACTTAAATTACCCAGTGATGAATGCAGGTGAAGAAAATAGTCAACAACCACGGCTTCTACAAAGGCCAAATCGAGGAGTGGAAGGAGTTTCACCTTTGCCAGATCCAAATGTGCATGTGGTAGGGATGACAAGTTCAAGTGAGATTGACATGGAAGTAAATGGCATTAAGCATGGCCGTGGAAAAGGTAAGGAGAAAGAAGGAGTCACATCACAAAGTGACCATTGGTCGAGAGAAGAAGGCAAAGGAGACCAAGGAAGCCAAGCGGACTCGATGTCATATCAACCTCCAAGACTTCCCCCTTGGACATGGTATGGCTCCATACAACTTGTTGGAAGACATGAGAGGTAAGGGCCTTGATATCTCATGGCCTCAGTTTCTTGCATTATTTCCAGAAGTTAGGAGGGATTTAACAAAGGCAGTTAGTAGTAGGAGAAAGGTAAAAGAGAGTGTGCTTGTTGTAAAAATTACACAACATGAAATGAATGAGGACACCCATGCTAGACTGTTACATCAAAGGAAGGTTAGTTAGGAAGGGTCTATTGGATGGGGTGGCACAAATTTGCATCATGACAGAGGGACTCATGCAGAGACTAGGCATGCACATCCATGAGACACCTGAAATCAAAGTAAAAATGGCAAAAAATATCAAGGCTAGGTGCATAGGATTTGTATAAATGTTTTTGTGGAAGCCTTTGGCATTGAGAAGATAGTGGATTTCTATGTTATATCTACCAAAGGAAATGGTTACCCATTTATCCTAAGAAGACCATGGTTAGGAGAGTGGAAAGTTAATTTGTAGGAATGACAATCATAAGAAGTTTGTCTTTGACATGAAGGAGCAACGCCAGGAGGAGCTCCATTAAGAACCATCTCAAAGTGAGACAAAGGAAGACTAGACCATTAGCACTTCAAAAGAAGAAAGTCGTGGCAGCATTACTGAAGAGGAGTCTTCCATCAAAGTCATGGGGGTAGACTTAAGCCAAACAACCAAGCGATCTCTTTTCTAGGTTTGGAGGAGGTAGGTTCCCAAGATAACCAAGGTGTGCAAGACGAAGGGATGCTAGAGAGTATGCTATCAAAAACCACACTTACAAAGGAAGAAAGAGGGCACTTCAAATGTGTGCTAAGGAAGTTTCCTAAGTTTTTTGCTAAAGACTACACCAACGTGCATAGAGTAGATGATGTTCAATACAAGATGGATCTAAACCCAGAGGCCACACTTAAGGCTCAAAAGCTATGAAGGCTAGGAGTCATCAAGAAGCAGGCTTTACTCAAGGAGGTAAGAAAGCTTCTAGCAACAGGTTTCATTTATGCAATGGAGAATTCAGAGTAAGTCTCTCCCATTGTTGTCACTCCCAAGAAGAACGGAAAGTGGAGGGTGTGTGTGGATTACCGTCCACTAAATGAGGCAACAAAAACAGATCACTTTCCCCTCCCATTTCAGATGAGATACTAAATGAAGTAGTTGGTCACGAGAAGTATACAATGAGTGATGTCTACTCAGGTTACTTTCAAATAGGGATTGCATTGGAGGATCAATTGAAAACAACCTTCGTCACTCCTTGGGGTTGTTAAGATTTTAGAGTCATGCCTTTTGGCCTCACAAATGCTGTTGCAACTTTTCAACATTTCATGAACGTGGTGTTTCAAGTATTCTCTGGCAAGTCAATTAGGGTGTTCATTGATCATTTAAATTTCATTTATATCTCAAAAGCATTGCATCTACAAAGGGTATAAGAAGGGTATAAGAAGGATTGAAGAAGCTTTATGACATTGGCGGTTAACTCAACCTCGACAAGTGCCTCATAGGTGAGGATGAAGTGATCTTGCTTGGTCACAAGGTTTCCTACAAAGGCATTGAGGTGGATCCTTCAAAGGCAAAGGCTCTTACTGAGCTCCCATCAGCCAACAATCTCAAAGAGGTCATCTCATTCATTCAAAAGGTGAAGTATATGTCACGCTTCATTCACTTAGCCTCGGAGTTACGTCACCTCTTGCAGAAATTGACACAATAAGTCGAGTTTGTTTGGTCTGATGAGCTTGAAAAATATTTTTGTAACATCAAATTCATTCTGTCAGAACTACTCTCACTTATGCCTCCCTGTTGGGAATACAATTCTTTGTTAGCTCTAGTATTGGTAAGGAAACAATTGGTGAAGTTTTATTACAACAAGATCTCCACAGTACGAGGATGTGTCCCATCTACTTTGCTAGTAGGGTCATGAATACTTTGGAGAGAGGCTACACAAAGGCAGAACTCATGATTCTTTCTCTCATGTTTGCAATGAGAAAGTTTAGATCCTACTTGCTACCAAAACCTTTTGTAATTCTCACTGCAAAAAAAAAATTCCCTTGGGTGTCATCTCAAATGAATCTTAGTACTAGGATCTCAAAGAGGATTATAGAGTTGTAAGAGTTCCAATACTCTTTCAAGGTAGAAGATAGTGTGCGTGCACAATTGGCAGGTATTATCACTTATAGGGTACATGAGAAGGAGATTAATGTGGCTGAAGTAAACACCGTACCATTTCCACCACCAAAAAGTATTGCTAATTCTTTTACCTTGTACTTTGATGGAATTTTTCGACGAGCCACAGGAAAAGCAAGGGGAGGGGTAGTGTTTCTCAACCCAAGTGGAGAGGTTGTCACAGGAAAAGAAGGGGAGAGGGCTAGTATTGCTCAATCCATGTGGACAGGTGGTCATGAAAGAGAAGGTCAATCTATCGGGTTCAACTAGCAACAATGAAGCAGAATATGACACACTACTTCATGGTTTAAAGATGTGCATTTGCCAAGGTATACAACATCTCATGGTAAATGGGGATGCACTTCTCATTGTGAAGCAAAGTTTAGGCATTTGGGTATGCAAGAATGAAAGCTTAAGGAAAAAAGTTCATGCCATTCATAGGTTGTTTAATCAGTTTGAAGAAGTGCAACTATATCATATTCCTAGGAAACAAAATGAAGATGCCGATTTACTTGCACAACAAGCAGTTACATGCGTTGAGAAAGAAGTGCACGTCATCATGGTGGCAGTAGCTAGCAATCAACCAATATACCAGGAATTGGAGTCATTGGCTCCCATTATTGGATACATTTTGGAGGGCGAGTTTCCACAAAACTTCCCAAAAGCTCAAAAGAGGAGGCTCATAAAGAAGGCAAGTATCTATCTCTTCCTAGAAGGCTTCCTCTATCAAAGAGGAAAAGATTAGGTGTGTAGAAGACTACCAACAATGGAGGAAATTCCAACCATTCTAAAAGGTTTGCATGAAGAAGCATGTGGTGGCCATTTGCCCAAGAGTTAACTATGAAGAAGATTTTGCTTGTGGGGTATGTTTGGCCAAGCCTGCATGTGGATGCCCAACATTGGTGTAAAAGCTGTCACAATTGTCAAGTAAATGAAAATAGAAGATTGGTACATGGTACAAGGCAAATCGTGCTTGCAAATGGACCCTTTGAAAAGAGGGGCATTGATGTTATGGATCCTCTGCCTAGAACAAACAATGGTAAACTCTACATTCTAGTGGTTGTAGATTACAGGACTAGGTGGGTAGAGGCTCAAAGTGTGACAAGGGTAAATGGGAAAATAGTGAGCAGGTTTTTCTACACTAATATTTGTTGCAGATTTGGCACACCTTTGGAGATTGTTTCTGATAATGGCCCACAGTTCAGGAAGGGTTTACTCATGGAATTTTGTAAAGAGCTTCACATTCTACATTGTCATAGCATACCCTATTACCCACAGTTAAATTTTTGAGTGGAGAAGGCTAATGGTTTCATTGCAGGCATCATTAGAAAGATGATGCAAAACAAGATAAAGTTGTGGGATGACTTCTTAGATGGTTCCTTGTGGGCGTATCGAACCACATATAGGAAAGCCACAGAGTTCACGCCATTTCACTTGGTTTATGGACAAGAGGCTTTGTAGCCTATCGAGCTCAACATCCCAATGATACGGCTTCATAGCAGAGGTGCACAAGATGATCAAAAGGTATGGATGGATTGACTTCTTACATTAGTGGATCTTGAGTGGAAAAGAGAAGCAGCTTACAAGTGCTACAAGAGGAAAGCTATACAAGCAAAAGAAAAGCTCGACAAGAGATTGAAGGACAAAGGCATCAAGGAAGGAGATCTTGTGCTAAGGTATGACAATCGACTTGATAATTGTTTTGATGCCAAGTTTGAAACTACATGGCAGGGGACATACATAGTCAAGAAGGCTTTCAATTCAAGTTACTATCATCTTATGGACTTAAATGGTAAAGAGCACTCCAAGAAGGTAAATGGGAATCGCTTCAAGCCCTATTTGAGTCTCCTTCTACCAAAGATCTATCAAAAGGCAACTTTCTCATGTAGGTTTTGTTGCATCAAGCATGAGTGCAACTCGAGCCAAAATGCCAAGGGGCCAAACAATGAAAATCTCGTCAAGGACTCAGAAGCACTCTCTTTGGAAAAGATTCTTTATGATGGTACATTAATATATCATCATCTTGGGGGAGAGCTAATGATAGCCATTTTTTGGCTATCCAAAATTGCCATAGTGAGCTACCCTACCAAAATCACCTAAACACTGTGGCTATCCCTACCTTTTCATTGTACATAGGCGTGTGTGAGTTAGGGGACTTTTCCCATATCTGCTTAAAAACCCTCACTTAGCTAATCACTGGGCTAGTTGAGCCAAAAAAATAAATAAAAATAAAAGCCAAAGTATATTATGACTCTTTTGTGTATAAGTATTTCATTGTATATAGGGCTTAAATATATGGATTTTTATTATAACTATTTTGGTATTTATTTAAATATTTCTATTTAGGTGTGTGTTATTTACCAGAGTATGGTATGTACATTTACTCACCATTACCACGATCTTTCTTACCTATGTAATCTATAAAAAATCATTTCATCCAAGCTTCTCTTATTTTTTTGTGAATCCACTCCAGAGAAAAACTTCAAAAATACCTCTCACCACCAGTCATTTCCTTTCACTAAATCCCTATTCCTTACATGTATTCTTTCTCAGCTGTTTTAAATAAATATACATCAATAAAAACAAATGAGGATTCTCCTTATTTGATTCCCTATATTTCATATATATTATATATATATATAGCTAGCACTATTCTAGATTCCATGAATTGTTTAGATATACTAACCTGTTTTTTTTTCCATCATATCCATATATTCTATTTACACATAATCCACAACCATGCATATTTTCAAACCCCTAAGAATCTATTAGGTCATGCTCTCATGCAAAGAGGGTCACTGAAGACTTTTCTAGGAGAAAACACAGGCATTTTGGTGGGATTTTTAGCGTCCACCTCCACTCCAAATTTGAGGATGTGACCAAAATGAAAATTTAGCTCACAAGCTGAATAATCACCTCAAAGTTTTTCATAGTTATTGGAGCTTCCACTGTTGAGATATGATATTTTTTTGTGGGCCTCAGTCTGCCCACGTTTTTTCTCACAAGTCACCCTTGTCTTTTCTCACCTCCATTCACTTCCACACACACCCTCATTCCTCTCCATCCCTCACTCAAACCTACACCTTCCATGTCTTTTCTCACCCTCTTCACCACTAACCTCCTCTCTTACTTCCATAGCTCTCATATGAGCTCTATATGCACTTACACCATCTCTATGCCTCTCTCTATCAGCTCTAATCACAAATCCTTTTACCTCTTCTCTATATACATAAAATCTAGCATTTAAAACCATGATTAACCTCTACTAATTGAAAATTCTCATCAACTATTTCATCATGGTGACTCAACCTTGGCGACGACAACACAAGAAGGGAAGAAGAAAAAGAGTATCGACAGTCATTTTGAGAACCTACAAAAGTAAGTCCAAAACCTCTTCAAGCTTCACCATCACAAGGATTTCCTCTCTTAATACAACCATTTTACTTCAACCATCCACTTCATTGTACCCATTTTAATATATCATTAACTTTTTAGTGATTACTAACACTAAACACTAACATACTAACACAAAATAGCCATTGACCTAACCATAAAAGACACCTCACCTCAAGACATATGCATAGTAGCTCTCTCTCTCTCTCTCTCTCTCTCTCTCTCTCTCTCAAAACTCTACTTTTACCTTATCTACCATCAATAATGTTTTTTTCTAAAATCCACGTCCATGACTCAAGCAGACAAAGAAGGCCCGCAATGTTTTGATATTAACAAAAAATTCATAATCTTGATTTGTTAGCTTGTAAATTAGAATTTCCAATAATCTTAATGAGAGGTCTCTAACCTATAAATGGGCCCCTCTCATTCTTATAAATCATCTCCAACATCTCACATAGCAGCCCAACACTCTATGCGTGAGAAGAGACGTAGGCATAGCAACCACTTTGTGAGCTTCACCTTTGGTGTGAGAGAAGCTTTCAAGCTACACATTGCAAGTGAGAGAGCATGAGTTAAAAATCCTCAAAAAAACTATTGTATTTGTTCCTCCATCATCAATAATTGAGGTTTGGTGCATCAAAGGCGTGATTCGAGGTTCAAAGCTTTGTCCTTCCATTTGTGCAATACGGTTTGGTGAATTCGAGGTGACTTGTGTATTTTAGGTTTTTATCCTTTGCTCTTGTTTGAGAAAGTGTTTTTGTATGTTTTTCATTGCCAATTTTGTGTCTATTATTGTAACAGAGTATTGTGGTGAGAGGTCTCCCACACCCTAAGACAGTGTGTGTGTGTTGGCAATGTTTATCATTGAGGTAGCTTTGTACAAGCTCTATGATAACATCATAACGAACTATCTCCATTTCCAAGTTGCAAACAAGGTATTATGCAAGTTCCATTCCTCTCTTTCTTCTCTTTGCTCTGGCTCTCTCTTGCGCCATTTGGTGTGTGTCTTTGTGTGAAATTTCTTGTGTGCATTTTGTTGCACCTCCTCTTGTTTGTGACAAAATCTCTCTTTCGTCCTAGTTCACATCCCATAACTATGTGGTGCCCCTATCTTGTTTGGGTTTGGCTGTGGGTTTGTTTTTGTGTTGTGCATGTGGCTTCCCTAGCCCCAATTGAGCAGCACGGGGGCCTTGAGGGGTGCTTAGAGGTCGCCTCTCTTGTTACCCGTCTCGAACCGCCTCAGTATAAGATTGTTATAGGCCCACATTATTTTAATTGTGCATACAATTAAGTACAAAAAGGTTTCATTTTTTATACTCTATATACCTATCATCGGAGATTGTATGACTACACCAAAATTTACTCATATATATGCTTTATGTCAATATACCTTGGTAATTAACCTTCATAATAAGACCCACTAAGAATCAACAACATCCAAACATGTTTTAATATGATAATTCTAAACATAATTACGAAGCCCAAAAAATGCACAAATGAAAAAGCTAGCTTCCACATTCCGAGTTGTACTTATAGCCAAATTGGTATTGTATGCTTAGGTTTGGACTTGAGTTACAAATTCACCATGTTCATTGAAGGAATTGAGAAATATTGAGCATAGTATATTTCTTACTCAAAATGAGTTTGATTTTTATAATTTGGAGTTGTTTCCTCGACTTTGTGTTGTTAGTTATTGAGGATCTTAGGTGTCCCAAAACTCAAGAAAGATACAATAAATGGTGAGGATTCTATATGCACAATCAAACTTGCCTTTCTATTGCATATACATTGTTAAAAATTTGATCAAAATGTAAAATTTGTCTATAAATCTGCATGGCATGATTTTTGTAAATAGGTCATAACCTCAAATACATAGAGTATCCACATATTAGAATCATTTGAAAGAATTTATAATAATGAAATCTACTTATAAAGCACCCTAAAACTCAGTAAGATGCATTTTAGCATGTCTATGGACAATTTTATGAAAAAATGTGCAAAAATAGCACACATTTGTTGGCACAATTCAGGTTGAAAAGTGCTTATGAAAGACAATTCTAAACTTTTCAGCTCATAAGCTATCTTTGTGGATATTAAACACTCTAGGATCTCTTTGCCATCCATTGTAATAATTCTAGGAAATTGCTTGGTTAAGGAGACGTAAAAGTGTACGAGGACATAAAAGTGTTTTATTACCAATCTAGTAGTAAGGTCCTATGCAGGAAAAAAATTCTTCTAAAATGCATTAAATCATTTTTAAAGTATTCTTTGGTGCAATTTTACCACAATTTTTGATCACTCTCTCTTCTCTTATAACTAGAATATCTTCTCATTGGCTAATGCTTGGGGGGAACTATTCATATAACATTGGCTAATGCTTGGGGGGAACTATTCATAAAAAAACCCCTTTACTTATATGTTTAAGGTAATAAAATGACCCCTTTTTTCAAAAAAAAACTTACGGTTTTTTCTCTAAAATTGATTTAAAAACACCTTCTTTTAATGTAATCCTGTTAAGATGCTAAAATTTTGGCAATTAAAAAACCCATTCATTTGAACTCACGTGGTAACTTACATGTCTAAGAGGTGAAACCCCCGAGGGCTAATGTACCATACACCAAAGCATTTCATACAAAGGCTAAACACCTTGATGATTGAACATGCATAGGTTAGTCATTTGAATAATTATGTGTAATCAGATAAAAATGAGGAGAAGGATTTTCTAGTTAGGATACACTGAAACATATCTATCAAAGGCCCTGTCCAAATTTTATCCACTCAAAATACATGTATAAAACAATAAGAAGAATAAAAAGGAAAAAAAAGATATAAATTCAAGAAATATAAAGTCATTGAGTATCATGAGTTAAATGTTGGAGAGTGCAAAAGAATGGTCTTGAGAGAGTGTGGCAAGAATTAATTGCATTGCAAAACAAGCTTTCTTTTGCATATAAAGAACACAAAAACTATTGGAGTTGATAATTGTAATGAATGAAGTGGATTATAATTGTCTTTTCAATATGTTCTTCAATTGCTCATGTTTGTAGCCTATTCTCTCTTTGAACGACATGCCTACACAATCATCAATCATCTATGACATGCCATCATGACTAGTCTACTAAAAGCATCAAGAAACAAACAACAACAAGTGAATAATTAACCATAAAAAGAATAATCAAACAACAAGAAAGGGAATCAGCAACAACATGGCAAAAAACAAGAGAAGCAACAACAAATTGTAAAATTGTGGAGGGCAGACAAAAATTTCTTAAATCAACAACAAAGTAGTCATGTGCATGTGTATAAATCACAGTGAGTCTTTAGAGATTCTTGGAATGGCAGCAGAGGAGCTTGTCATGAACTTAGATATGGATGCTGCATAAGTGGAGTCAGAACCTTCTGCAAGTCAAGAGGACCCTGCAACCCCCTTGGTTCATGTTCTCAACTCACTAAAGAGCGAGGTGGATTCGGAGGGGTCACTTAATAATTATGTGACTATCACGTGAGTGCAGTAGAAGGGGTTATTAATTTTTATTTTTTCTCACATTTTCACATACAAAAGGATACCATAAATCAAATTGGGAAAATAAATTAACGATTAAATAGGAAAAGGGTATATTTTATTTGTAAAAAATTCACAGATAAGGAGTTTAAAAGATAGTCCTTGAACGCATGTGATATACACAAATTATTATGGATAGTGACCCCCTGAGAAGGTGGATCTCTGTGGGCCACCTACAAAATATAGCACAAAAGAGAAGATGAAAAAAGAGTTAGTTATTATGGAAGAAACTTCAGTCATCGATGAAGGGATTTTTGACTTTGTAATGTCTGCAGAAGGTGATGATAAATTTCATAAGGCATGTGGAATCTTCAATGACACCTTTATTCTTGAGTATCTTCTAGCTCAAGTATAAGAAGACACTCCTTGATGAGGCTACTTTTCAAGCAATCAAGAATAATCTGAAGCCCTTAATGAGCAATGAAGAAGTAGAGGAATGGTATAAGTGCCCAGCACAGGGGTTGAGCCTCTTGGTGGACCTATGGAAGGACGAACTATGGGTGCAACATGAGAGTTTCATGGTAGCCCCCCACCCACGCCCCAACTTGTCGCCCCCCAATGTCTCTCTTTGAATTTGACACTTAATTTTGGGTGCATCTTGGATTGCTAAAAAGGATGACTTTCTCTGTCGTCGGACCTCATAGTATTATGAAAGAGATACATCTCTTTCACAATATCTTGACAAAATCTCTGAGGCACTCATACTGGTCTTTTACAATGGAATGTCGCAAGACGGGACTCTCGTAACGTTTTCCCTGAAGACACTATTTTGCTTTCTAGGTGGACCGATGCTGCCAAAGAACGTGGAAAAAGTCATTCTTGTCAAAAAACTTTGCAAGAGAGTGTTTTGGATGCAGTCCTGGGTATATAAGCGGTCGTGCCACATATTACTACCCTTACATATCAATCACATTATCCTTATGAAAACAAGACCCAAATGAACTCTTAGAGTATGAAAAACACGTGATGATAAGATACAAGTGTTACCATATACATGTGGTAGTGATGTGTGTGAACACACTTAGGACTGCTGGGGCATTATTTCCCTCACTAGGAGGTTTTTTTCCCTGTGCATTGTATATACGCCCATCACTCTCGAGCTATCTGATCTTTCCATTGTACACTAAGTTATACACTCTTTGTTGTCTGCCTTGATCTTCCTTCGTCTTCTCCAAGCTGTGTGTGTTTTCCTTCAACCCTAATTTCAACAACAAGGGCAATGTGCGAGAACATATATCTAAAATCTCCACAAGTTGAAACACAACTTGTGACGTGTATATGGTGTCTTAAGCATTACAGATTGTAGACTTGTTTATGTTTTGTGGTAAACACATTATCATTAGTCTAATTCTCATAAATTTTTGAATTACATATTGTGTCAAACACTCAGTCTCTTACTCCACCTACGGTTCACATATTCCATTCTCTCTCCATTTTTTTTAGCCTTTTTGAGCACTCAAGTTGTTGAAAGCCTTAGACTATTTAATTTTTCTTTTTTGTAATTGTCTAATTGCATGTGTTGTTGTTGAAGAAACTAATACTTTCTTTTGCTGCATGCGGTGAAGGATTCTATGATAAAACCATCGGAAAAGCTCTTTCAAAATATTTGCCTTGTCTCAGGAGCCATCATGCTGAGTGTGTTTGAAGTAGTCATTTCTTGCCATGTACTGAGACTTTTCTAAGCCTTGGATATTTCATATACCTGGGTTTTTGTACTTTTGAATGAAGTATGGTAAATGATTGAAAATGATGCTGCAAATAAAGAAAATTTGGTAAGCAGAGACACTCACATAATTAATTATAATCACAAGAGTGGTTTTGATAGTACCATGTAATGAGTAATGTGAGTTTCCATCCATGCTGCATTGAATGATTTCTTGAGAAGTTGTAGGTTCTCCTTAAACATATTGAGATCCTCTTGTGATGGCCAATCATCTTATTCACACATCAAAAATAGCACATCTATGGAACGCGAAACATCAACCTTGGTGTTGCGAGTAGCTGGCTCCTGGTCCTTCATTGACATTTGCAATTTTTTCCATTGAAGATACTCAACTTTGTTAACATAGGTGGAGTGATATATCCTTCCACGTTTTATCAGCTTCACCTTTTTTATGCCTAGTGGTTAAAAATCTGCAAGCCTCGACACCGCCAATGGATGGTTTGGAAGGCATATCCTTCTCATTGCTTGATCTTTTCTTGTCTCGCTGGATTTTGATATTGCCCCCAGGGAGACCCATATCTGACAATACTATTTGAAGGGACTCTAGAGCCATTTGGTGCTCACTTGTAAAACCTTAAGCTTCTTGTCATGAATTATATCTTTTGCAAGATTGTTGCTGCTTCAATTGCTTCCCTACATTGGCTATGGGATTAATATTTTCCTTGTCTAGATATATAGCATTTCTACAAAGAAAGAAATACATAGTCAAAGCAATACATATATAGCATGTCTACAAAGAAAGCAATACATAGATAGCATGTCTACAAAGAAAGCATAAATAAGTCAATCCAATACATTGATTAGCATGTCTACAAAGAAAGCATAAATAAGTCAAACCAATACATAGAAAGATTGAACTCCTGACCTCACTGCTTGGATTCTTTGTTTAAGACCACCAAATTCAATCTTCAAGGTTTCAAGTTTCCCGTTCCTTCTTTCGCACACGAGCATTCAATCTTGTATCTTTCTTTTGTAACCTCTGCACCTTTTCTCGTAGGACTTGTAATTCCTCTATGTGTTGTAATATGGTGCAATAGCTAGGCAACCCATTATCTCCATCACCACCAAAGGTCAATAGACCAGTAGGATTTGAAAATGCAAGAGAGGCATTAGTCTTGCGATTGAGAGGATAGAGGGATCCATGTGTCCAAATGTCTACATGTTGTGCTCCCTCTACTCTGAGTTTCTCTTTCCTACTTCTGCTACTTGTATGTTGGTTTTGATTCACTTACATAAAGGTGCATATAGAGGATCTAAGTCAATGTCTAGATGATATTTAGGACGTTTGGTGAGGAGGTTTGAAGGTGTGGAGGATTGGGCCATTAGTTCTTAGTGTAAGGATGACAAGAAAGCAATTAATTATTAATTCAAGAGGGCCATTAGTGTTTAATGCAAGGAAAATGAGAAAACTATTATTGCTCAATGCAAGAAATGTTGAATTTCCCTCCAAGATGACGAGGTGCATTAAATGTAACTGAAAAGAGACATTCCCTCAATCATCACGGTTGTTATGACTCTGTCGCAAGAATCTACTTGGAAGTACACTTTTTGAACAGTTGTATGAGGACAACTTTTCTTTTACCACACCTATTTTCTAGAGACAGAACGCCAAAAATTCTATTTTCTTAGAAGTCCCTCCAAATGACCTCCAAAATTTCATAATGTTGTGTTCACTGATTGTGCTAGTTTGTCAACCAAAAAGTATCTTTTAGCTATCCATTAGCTATCTGATAGGTGTAATACAGTTATTGGGGACAAGAACTGGGGGATGGGGGGAAGGGATGTGACAAATAGTTATTAATACTATATAGGAGCCTCATAGCTATCTGATAGCTATTACCAAATATTCAATAGTTATTAGCTATACTAATAGCTACTACCTTCTTAACATATGAATATTACAAGATATTACCAGATATTCAATAGTTATTAGCTATTGATAGTTACTAGCTTCTCACCATATGAATATTTGATGAGCTTTTTGCTAGCTATCAAACAACTATTGAACAATGATAGCTCTATAATAGCTACACATACTAGCTTTTACTATCTTCTAGCACTTGAATATGTGAATTATGTCATAACTACTTGTCAATTATCAAATAGCTTTTAGCTAAAAATAGCTGAAAATTCTAATTATTTATAGAAATTTGCTTCTAGGAAATAACTACGATAGTTATTAGAGAGCTAATAGCTTGTAATACCTTTGAAAAGCTACCATATAGCTGTGTACAAACAATTTAATTCACTCGTAACATTTTCAATAGATATTAGTCATCAAATAACTTCCAAGACTAGTTGTTCATAACAACTTGGTTCTATGACCTAAATATGGTAGCTATGTGATAGTGACTTGGCAGCTTTTAGATAGCTATTAGCAATTAATAGCTTTTTGATAGCTATCATAAAGCTATGTCCAAACAAATTAGTTCACTAATAGCATTTTCAATAGCTATTACAAAACTATTAGACATCAAATAGCTACTTAGAGTATCTATTTACAACAACTTGCTTCTAGGACATAAATATGATAGTTATGCGATAGCTACTTGATAGCTATTAGAAAACTATTAGCAGGTCATAGCTTTTCAATAGCTGCCATGTAGTTATGTCCAAACTATTGCTTCATTAATTGCACTTTCAACAGCTATTAGACATCAACAAGAGTGGCTATTTATAACAACTTGCTTCTAGGGAAAAAGATATGATAGCTACTTGACAGTTATTAGCCGGTAATAGCTTTTCAATAGCTACCATATAGCTATGTCCAAACAACTTGGGTTCATTATTAGCATTTTTACCAGGTGCTAGATAGTTATCATCTATTCAAATCTTTTAGAGAACAATCATATAACTATTTGATAGCTTTTGGAGAGATATCAAAAGATAATAGCTAGAAGTAGATTCACAATAGGTATCATATACCTATCTGTAGACAACCCGCTTCATCAGTAGGTATCAAGTAAGCTATTAGATAGCTTCTAGACAACTATCTTTTTGGTATTTATCATCAAAATCAATAATTTAGTTATGGCTATGAAGACTAATGTCTGCTAGCAAATCTTGTTGCTAGCACACAAATGTGCTATCTACTTGACAACTATCACAGACATATACTAGGTAGTCATAGTTTTTTCAATAGCTACTAGTTAGCTTTTTTGTTTCAAAAGCTACTTGATAGCAACCAAATAACTATTGATAGCTATTTGACTGCTATCATCTAATAATAGTTGTTTAGTAGTTGCTCAAATGCTATCCGCAAACCCATCCACTTGTTATTATACAAAGTTTATCTAGACAATTTGGCTCATTCAAAGCTATCATGCTAGGTATTGAATTGCATTTAGACAACTTTGGGATGGTATTGCTATTATATAGCTATCAAAACACTATTTCCATGCTACCTGGTTGATATTGATAGCTATTAGCCATGAAAGTTTATATAAAAAAGAAAGCTACATGTAGTCATCTACTCACTACTATCTCATATGCTTGGATTTGAAAGATGCATTTATGATATGCATGTTAAGCATCTGGGCTCCATAAGCCATCATTTGCAAAATGCTCAATTTTTTTCTATTGTAGCCTTATGTCTACCAATATCATCTAATAATGGGCCAAGCATGTCTATTTATAGCCCATTGAAGAGATCAAGTGCAGTAGCCGTACCATCAACATTGCTCTTGCATCGTATCATTGGCTTTGAATGTTGAGGGGATCCCCAACTAGGTTTTCTTGTAGCCCATTGGAGAAATTGCAAGTACCAATAGTGGAAATATAAAATCCTTCCAACATTGTTGTGGATTGCTCTACCGATCAAAATGTGGGTCTTGATAGCATAGGTAAGATGTTAGTATGTTGTTGGGTTATTAATACGGTGTTGGGTTCTTAATATAAAATTGCAAGTCCATTGGAGAAATTGCAAGTACCAATAGTGGAAATATAAAATCCTTCCAACATTGTTGTGGATTGCTCTACCGATCAAAATGTGGGTCTTGATAGCATAGGTAAGATGTTAGTATGTTGTTGGGTTCTTAATATGTTGAGAGTTAATAGCATGTGATTCTTGCATGGTATTGGACTTTTAATTGTGCTATTTTCTAGGTTTGCTGACAGTTGTGAAATTCTCTGTACTGTATTAGGTAGCATCTTTAGCCAAGAGGGTAGTGTCTTCAGTGAAGTGGTCACTTGATGATGGGTTACCTCCTAGAATCTTATTGAGTGATCTGGACAAAGTATGTGGAGAAGCCATTGAAGACGTCTCAAAATGAGCAAAGCATGCAGAAAATAGCAACCTAAATCAAAGTATGCCCCAAAGGTTCACATGAGGCTCTCAAAGTGCACATGATCCTGAAAATATTGGACATGTTGAGAATGTCCCTTCATCACTTCAAGGTATGCTTGTGAAATAGAGAATGAAACATGGACAATATAGTTCAGTTTTCTTAATATACAATATTTTTTATATCTAGTGTATGTCTTGAAATGGCATGTTGTCTACGTGTAGGAACGATTGTCGATAAGGATGGTGGGGACACTCTGTAGGACTTGTTTCTATTTGCACGATGAAATAAATCCATTCAAGTGAAATCATCTGAGGCCCAAGAAACCTACATTGTGTGCACCAATTGGCGGAAGAAATATCTGTGTGTGGAAAGTATGGGTGGTGAGGATGGAAATTCCATTGCAAAAGAAACAACTGTGTGTGTAGAAATTACAGGTTCTCATGATGGAAATGTCATTGGTATCAATGGCCTCCTATACAATTCATGTTGATGGTGTTGAAGTTGGTTCTGAGCACATTGCTCCTACAAGCCCTATCAACAGTGGTGATGTTTTGCCCCAAAATTTTCTTTTGTAGTTCTAGTGATTCAAGGAGACAGAGAAATGACTTATAGTAATGAGCTTGTAATGTTTGAGTAATCTAATGATCTCTTGAAAATGTTAGGCTCTTTTTGTGAAAACCTTTCATAATTGTTTCTTTCAAATTTTTAGCTATGTATCATTATCAAAACTTTGTTGTTTGATATAGGATGCCTTGTCTGTGTAGTCATTCATAAAGAAATGACGATGGATTTAATATTTTTTCAACCACCCAAACCAAATTCAAGTGTCAAAATATTATCCACGTTTCACCCATTCCGCAGTCAGGAGGGTTTTGGAGCAAGGGATTGCGCATATGTACATACACATGCATGGTGCATCAAATAAAGAATTTCCCATTTTCCAGAGCCAGGTGGTTACGTGGGGCCCACATGTGTACAGGTAGGACAGCATGTACATAGTGCATCGATTTTCACTATCACCAGTACTAGTGTGTTTTTTCTACAATAAGGAGGAGTTGGTAGCGCGTAAAAATTCTCGAGGAAGCTATCCGCGGGCCGACGACATGAGGTAAGCAGGTGCGTCAGATGGCATCTAGTGGCGTCAGGAGGTCGAACGGGGTCAATATTTGCACGTGGATGAGTACGGACACAACGTGGGTGTTTTCTTATGATAATTATGCAGAAAGGTCATCATGAGGACCATCTTTTTGGGGCCACTCCACGTGGTGGAGGGATGCATTATTGAAACGAAATGAGTGCCAAGTGTGCGGATGATGCAAAAAGCTGACAACTATGCACTGCGAGGTCAGTTTTTGGCATGTTCGGGGTCCGTTTGAGGTCATCTAAAAGTCCAAGGGTGCCCAAGTAACAAAGCTAAGTGTGGGAACTGAAAAATTTGAGAGAAGACCAGAAAAAACGTAGAGAAGAGAGGAGGAACAGCCAAAACTGTGTTTTTGGGGTTTTTGGAGCCTGTTTTGGCCGTAAACTGCTCATCCGAGGTCGGATTTGAGCACTTTGACATTGTACGCTGGGGTTTTGGGCCATTCCGGACGCTATCGCACTGTCCATTTTGCCAAATATCTCACTATTTTTCTGTTGTTTTGGCTGTGTAAGTTTCTCCTATGAGCGAATCTTCTGCTCCAGTTTGTGATTGTATCTAGCTTATTTTACCCATACTGTGTGAGGTATTTGACCCCTTGGTGTTGGCCCAAGATCATTTGTATCTAAATATCAGAAGTTCTCCTCTTTTGAGCTGAATTTTTTGGGTATGTGTGTGTGTGTCTCTCTCTGTGTGGAGTGGGCAAACGAATAGTCTCTCTCCTCTCACTCCATAGGTGTGTTCCCTGTCTCGGCCAGGTGTGTTGTGTAAGCCGAGTGGTGCCCCATAGTGTGTGTGTGTGTGTGTGTATCTTTCCAAGAGTGTGTGTCGGGTCGTTATAGAGGCGTTCTATGTGTTTCCATCCCGCTCACATTCTTTTGGCGCCCCCACAGAGGATCTTCTTCGAGTACCTTCTACTTCGAGCTTCAAGCATCGAGATTCGGGATTACATGTTGCAGACTACAAGTTACAGGTTACAGGGATAGGTACAGGTACAAGTGATTCACACAGGTACAGGTAGCTGGAGTAAAGTGATATACTAGCAGTGGTGTCACTTGCAGTTGTTGTGGGTATGCATCATTTGGCGCCTGTTTGAGCGCATTTTCTGTTGGATTGTATGTTACTTGTGGAAACTGCCATTGTACGCCTTTGTGGAGCCATATTTGGTTTTATTTGACAGTCCCAGCCATTTCTGAGACTTGGTCTGGAAGATAGTCATTTCTGAGACTTGACTATACGCGATTTGCATTAGCCTTCGTGTGAGGGTCGATAGCATGAGGTTTTATTGAGCTGGGGGATTCTCAAATGTGGAGATCCTTTCGGTGATGATACTTTCGGTGATACAGGTATCTAGAGCACCCTTTTCGTGACCTCGCCATAGGCTATGTACTAGTGATTTCTACTTGATGCTCGGGTTCTATTGTTGGCACTTTATGCATACATATACGGTCTATATTTTATGTTCTCACTGCTCTACTTCTGGAGAAACTCTGTGAAAAATTTTCCAAGTTATGATGGCTGGTTTTTTGGTCTTTGATCCATTTATGCTGTTATGCTGCTGAAATTCTGGCAAAATCAAAGGATAAGTCAAGTGTGCTTTCTTGGGAGCTTCATGGTTGGCTTTAATGGATGATCAAAATGGAGCTTAATTCACTCCTTTTCATTTAACTCAGAGAATCTAGATAAATGTTCATGTGTCCAGGAAGATTTTTTTCCAGCAGCGCGTAGTCTTTATGTTCGAGCCAAGAAGATTAAGAGAGATCCTGGAATGTCATTTGCCTTTTGTAATTCCGATGATCAACTATGAAAACTCATTTGATGTGCATGTGTTTGTCCTTATCTAAAGTTGAGCTCCATTGAAGTTTCTGGGAATTGAGTCAGTCAAAAGTTTTGGGTTCTTACACGTGTGTTCAAAGGGATTCTCAAAGCATCGTAACTTAGGTAGCCATGGCTTTCTCTTATCCGGAGTTTCATGGAAGAAGTGATGGAGATGTAGAAGACAATTTGGAAAATATGGAGGTTGCATGCATTAGCAACCAGATTCATGACACTGCGCAGAAGTTACGTCTTCTCCAGATTTGTTTGAAGAGTGATGCACGAGTCTGGTCCAAAGCATTTGAAGAGGAGTTGCGTGCAGGGATCCACCTGTAAGATTGAGTTGGGACAATCTAAGGCATGGATTGGAAGTGGAGTTTGTGAAGATAGAAGATCCCGACAAAGTGTGGCAAGAAGTACAAGGTTTGGTGCAAAAGGAAGGTGAGCCAGTAGATGCGTACATATGTAAGTTCTGATTGGCTTGGGAGCGGATGTGCAAGGCCTTAGCACCGCAAGTACCCCCGCCTGACATGATGAAGAAGGACAGATTCTTGGTTGGTCTTTGGGAGAATATACGTTGGAGAGTGGAGCTAAAGAAGCCTAGGACATATGAAGATGCACTAGAGGTGGCAAGGAACAAAGAGTGGAAGCTGAGAAAAATGCGTCAGTTAGGGGTAGAGTCTTTGCCCATGAGGCCTGAATTTCAGCCTATGGATTCTTCGCAAGGTCGCATGCCAGGGGTTCATCATGAACTAGTGGTTTCTGTTACTCCTCAGGTTATGCCAACAGTGGTAACTATAGCAGTGCAAGATGATGGGCTAAGGCAAGACATGCGGCAAGTGGTAGATTTAATAAAGAATCTCAGCCTAAACATGCTAGGTCAAGTGGAAAATAATCGAAGTCGAGGGAGGTTTGCAAATCAGCCAGGAGGTGAAGAAAGACCCAGGAATGGTGTTGGACAAAGTAATGGTAGGTTCTGGAGGCAGACGCCCACATGTTATAATTGTGGAGAGTTGGGCCACATCAGCCCGCAATGTGATAAGACACCACGGATGGGTGGAGACATGTATCCATTTCCAAGAGAGGTGCTAACTAGGTCAAATGATTATGGCATTGAAATTAAGGGAGATGAAGGAACCAGTGGATTAACCCAGGAGGAAAAGGGAAAGACAAAAGTGATAAGTGTAGTCACGTTGGAGAAGGCATCAAAGCTAGAGGATACATTAGTGATGCCTATTGGGAAGAGGACCATAGAGGACAAGGAAGGAAGAAGTGTCCCAGGTCCTAGTAAGAAGAAGGGAAAGATCCATGAAGGCGAGGATGTCAAGGCCAAGAGGAAAAGGAGGGCTCGTCGCAAGTTTCATGTTTCAGATTTTCCACTTGGGGATGGGCAGTTAAGCTATGACTTGAAGGAGGATCTGACGAGCAGGAAGGCAGATGTTACTTTTGGGCAGCTTATAGAGATGGTGCCTAAGCTAAAGCGACAGTGGAAGAGGATGGTTAACCCAATGGAGAAAGAGCCAGAGAGAGGTTCAGTGAAGGTGTTGGCAATGGATGAGCTACCAGACATTTGTCCAATCATAGATGTGTGGCATAAAAGAAAAAATCTGGGACAAGGTTATGTGGATGGCGGAGCCCAAATATGTGTGATAACACACTCATGCGTTGAGAAGATGGGTCTTACGGTGTCTGGGGTGTCAGGGTTTCCGATTAGATTGGCCAACCATCATAAAGTAAAATGTTTGGGTGTTGTAAAGATCTTAGAAGTGGAAGCATATGATGCAAAGGCAGTGGTTGATTTTCATGTGATGCCAGCGGGGTTGGGAGCATATCCGATTATATTGGGCAGACCATGGTTACGTGCAGTGGGAGCTCTTCAAGATTGGAGACATGGTACGATTAGCCTCTATGGAAAGACAGGTTCCAAGAAGCTTTATAATATGGACAAAAGGAAACGATTGGAGTATCTTTATGAAGATGAGGATGAGTCTAGTGATGAAGACTATTCCACGGTGACAGATGAGGACAGTGATAGCACTACCAGCAGTGATGAGGATGCTGATGTTGCATTTCTTTTGATGGACAAAGGAGTCCAAGAGTCTGGTTTAGTTGCATTTGCAAATGAGGTTGAGGATGAAAACGAAGGGCCTTATGAAGTGATTGAAGGGTTGATGCAGACCAAGGTTGAGTTGTCAAAGAAGCAGGAATTGATGACACAAATGATCAGTGGAGACCTCTCAGCTATGGAGAAGGAAATATATTTGCACATGCTGGCTAGTTTTCCTGATTTGTTCATTACTTCATATGAAGATATCATAGGGTTCGAAGGAGAAGAGATGCATATAGAGTTAAAAGAGGGTGCTAAGCCAGTGCGGCAAAGGCTAAGAAGGATGGGTCAAGAGCAAATGGAAGCCTTGCGAGAAGAGGTGGAGAAGTTATTGAAGGCAAGGTTCATACTCCTTGTGGAGACCACAGAATGGGTGAGTCCAGTAGTAGTCAGTCCAAAAAAGGATGGGAAGTGGAGGATTTGTGTAGATTTTAAACCCTTAAATGCAGCCACTAACAAGAACCCATATCCTCTTCCATTCATTGATCAGATCTTGGATTCTGTGGCAGGTTATGAGAGGTACAGTGTATGTGATAGTTTTTCAGGCTATTTTCAATTGAATATTGCTCTTAAAGACCGAACAAAGACAACTTTTATTATGCCATGGGGATACTATTGCTACACGGTATTGCCATTTGGGTTGTCAAATGCACCATCTTTCTATCAAGAGAGAGCAAATTGGGTATTGGAACCATTCATTGGCAATTGTGTTAAAGCTTTTATGGATGACTTCTATGTATACAGCAGTAGGGTTGAACACCATGAAAAGTTGCAAATGGTACTGGCTCGATATGATGAATGTGGAGGACAACTAAATCCAAAGAAATGTCATCTAGCACAGCCAAGGGTGAAGTTATTGGGCTATATGGTGTCAGAAAATGGCATTGAGGCTGATCCAGACAAGGTTAAGTCTATTATTCTTCTTCCATCTCCTACGAGTACGAAGCAATTGGCAACTTTTATACACAAAGTGAAGTACATGGCACGGTTTATTCCATTGTCTTCGCAGCTCCTTTATCCATTACAGCAAGTGGCAAAGCATGATCCATTGCAATGGAATGACAAGTGTGAAGAAGTGTTTCAAGAGGTGAAAGAGGTGTTACGGGGGTTGTCAGCCATACAGGCTCCTGATTGGGAGAAAGTTTTTTATGTAAATCCATCAATAGGGGATGATTCCATTGGAGCCATGCTATTGCAAAAGGGGAAGGGCAGCCATTATATGAGGCCAGTGTATTGTGCAAGCTGGGTGAAGTTGGTAGCGCAGAGAAAATTCTCGGAAGTAGAGCTAGTGATGGCCAGTGTAATATTTGCTTGTAGTTGACAATTTCGTCATTATTTGCTACCACGACCTTTTGTTTTCTTGACGAGTTATGCCTTTTTTCCACAAATAATTAATGGCACTAACATGTCAAATGTGGTGAAGAAATGGGTAATTGAGCTGCAACAGTTTGAGTTCTCTTTTCTAGTGGAAGACAGTACAAGGGCTACCCTAGCTAATTTATTGACCTACAAGGAGAATCCCCTTATTGTTAAGGAAGAGGTGGTGAGAAAGGTAGTTGAAGAAGTGCCACAAATCAGCAATTCACATGTGTTGTTCTTTGATGGTTCATACAGAAAGAGCCATGATGCAGTTTCAGGGGGGTATAGCACTTTATGATCCAGAGGGAAAGCTAGTATGCAAGAGAGGGTTCAAATTGGATGCTCATAGTAACAATGAGGTTGAATATGCTACTCTGGAATCCGGATTACACATTTTTTTGAAGCATGGGGTTCGAAGGTTGAGCATAAAAGGTGATGCCTTGTTAGTAGTGAAGCAAGTGCTGGGTGTGTGGAAGAGCAAGAACAGCTCATTGAAGGAAATGTGTTTCAGAATTAAAGGGCTGTTAAAAAACTTTGAAGCATGGAGCATCAGACACATTGAACGTTCTCTAAATGGAGAAGCACATGAAGCAGCTCAAAGAATGATTGGGGAGTTATTTGTGTTGGGGACCACTTTACCTCTTTTTCATGGCCGGGAAAGTTTGGCTCAAGAAGAGGAGTTTTTGCTAACATGAATCATTCCAAAGGAGATTCAGAAGTCTAAGAAGTATGGTTTTGTGCATAGAGCATACAGGTACAAATTGATTGGTGATGTCTTATACATGAAAGGGGTTGATCTCGTGTTGAGACGTATACCTTGGAGGGAGGAGCTTTACAGAGTGTTGGAAGAGAATCATGAAGGCGCATGTGGCAGCCATTTTGCTCTAAAGATCACCTTGCATAAGATCTTGCAAGAGGGGTATGTATGGCCTAGTTTGCACAAGGATGTTCACCATTGGTGTAGGTCTTGCAATAGGTGTCAAGCATTTGGGAAGAGAGTGTTGAAGCTAGAGCTACGAAAAACCATTATCGCGTTTGATGTGTTTGAAAAGTGGGGGATTGATGCAATAGGCCCATTACCTATCACAAGCAGGGGCAAAAACTATATTTTGACTGCAATGGACTATCTCTCTAGATGGGAAGAGGCTATAGCAGTAAAACAGATCACTACAAAGGATGTGGAAAAATTTGTGTACGATGAAATATGTTGCAAGTTTGGGGTGCCATTGGAGCTACTTTCGGATAAGGGGCCAGGATTTAGAGCTAAACTGCTATACTTTTTATGCGCGAAGATGAAGATTAGGCACCAGCATACCACTCCTTATTACCCGCAGTGTAATGGCTTAAATGAAAGATTCAATGGTGAGTTGGTGCAAATTCTTTCGAAAGTGACAGAGCACCAAGGAAAGAATTGGGATTTGGAATTGCCTAGTGCATTATGGGCTTACCGTACTTCGGGGAAGACAGATACAGGGTTTACTCCATTTCATCTGGTATATGGAAAGAAAGCACTATTGCATGTGGAGGTAGAGTTGCCTGCGGTCAAGATGTTAGAGAAGTTTCTTGGGCCGCCTAGTGATGCATTCAAAGAGAGGCTCTTACAGTTACAAGAGGTTCAACTAGATAGGATGAGTGCATTGGAACATTATGGGCAAATGCAGGATAGGGCTTTGGAAAAGATAAATGAAAAGGTCAAAAGTAAGGGTATCAAGAAGCATGACTTGGTTTTGCACTAAAACAGTAAGTTGGACAACACCTTCCAAAAGAAGTTTCAAATTAAGTGGGAAGGCCCTTTCAAGGTAGTGGAGTGTTTCCCGAATGGTACATATCAGTTGGCTAACCTGGATGGGGTTCTACATAAGTCAAGGGTAAATGGATTGCGTCTTAAATTGTATCATGCCAGGTTAATGATGGTCGAGGAAGATGAGTTGTCTGTGGATCAAGCAGTGTTGGTGAAGGATGAGGAGACTTGTGACGTTGCGAGTCTCGTATCGCTTTTTGCTGCTGCTGATCATGAATGATCTAGCAGGCTAGGGGATGGGAAAATTATGTTATGAGCTTTTTGGATCAAGGGATTGCGCATATGTACATACACATACATGGTGCATCAAATAAAGAATTGCCCATTTTCTAGAGCCAGGTGGTTACGTGGGGCCCACATGTGTACAGGTAGGACAGCATGTACATAGTGCATCGATTTTCACTATCACCACTACTAGTGTGTTTTTTCTACAACAAGGAGGAGTTGGTAGCGCGTAAAACTTCTCGAGGAATCTATCCACAGGCCGACGACATGAGGTAAGCAGGTGCGCCAGATGGCATCTAGTGGCGTCAGGAGGTCGAACGGGGTCAATATTTGCACATGGATGAGTACGGACACAACGTGGGTATTTTCTTATGATAATTATACAAAAAGGTCATCATGAGGACCATCTTTTTGGGGCCACTCCACGTGGTGGCGGGATGCATTATTGAAAAGAAATGAGTGCCAGGTGTGCGGATGATGCAAAAAGGTGACAACTATGCACTGCGAGGTCAGTTTTTGGCATGTTCGGGGTCCGTTTGAGGTCATCTAAAAGGCCAAGTGTGCCCAAGTAATAAAGCTAAGTGTCGGAACTGAAAAAGATGAGAGAAGACCAGAAAAAACGTGGAGAAGAGAGGAGGAACATCCGCAACTGTGTTTTGTGATTTTTGGAGCCTGTTTTGGCCGTAAACTGCTCATCCGAGGTCGGATTTGAGCACTTTGACATTGTAGACTGGGGTTTTGGGCCGTTCCGAACGTGATGGCGCTGTCCATTTTGCCAAATTCCTCATTGTTTTTCTATTGTTTTGGCTATGTAAGTTTCTCCTATGAACGAATCTTCTGCTCCAGTTTGTGATTGTATCTAGCTTATTTTACCCATACTGTGTGAGCTATTTGCCCCCTTGGTGTTGGCCCAAGCTCATTTGTATCTAAATATCATAAGTTCTCCTCTTTTGAGCTGAAATTTTTGGGTGTGTGTGTGTGTGTGTCTCTCTCTGTGTGGAGTGCGCAAACGGATAGTCTCTCTCCTCTCACTCCATAGGTGTGTTCCCTATCTCGGCCAGGTGTGTTGTGTAAGCCGAGTGGTGCCCCATAGTGTGTGTGTGTGTGTGTGTGTGTGTGTGTGTGTGTGTGTGTGTGTGTGTGTGTGTGTGTGTGTGTGTATCTTCCCAAGAGTGTGTGTCGGGTCGTTATAGAGGCGTTCTGTGTGTTTCCATCCCGCTCACACCGCAGGTGGACAATGCAAAGGGAGCTCAAGAAAATGTATTACAGAAAGTTGGTGTATGTATTCCGGTTGTGAGCGGGATGGAGACACACACAATTCTTCTATAAACACCTGACACACACACTTGGGATAATACACACACACACTATGGGGCACCACTCGGCTTACACAACCCACCTGACCGAGACATGGAACACACGGATGGAGTGAGAGGAGAGAGACTTTCCATTTTCCCACTCAACAAAGACCCACACAAATAAATCATCTCAAAGGAGGAATATTTATGATGCTTAGATACAATTGAGCTTGGGCCGACACCAATGGGACAAACAGATCACACCATATGGATGAAATATGCCAGATACAATCACAAATTTGAGCAGAGGCTTTGCTCACATGAGAAACTTACACAGCCAAGATAGCTCAAGAAAACTATGAGAAATTTGGCAAAATGGACAGCACCATTGCGTCGAGAATGGCCAAAAACTCCACTCTACAATATCAAAGTGCTCAAATCCAAGCTTGGATGAGCAGTTTATGGCCAAAACAGGCTCCAAAAACAACAAAAACTGAGTAGCGGCTCTTCATCCTCCTCTCTCCAGGTTTTCCTGGTTTTTTTCTCAGGTTTTTTAGTTTGCACACTTCACTTTACCCTTTGGTCACCTTTGACCTTTTGATTGACCTCAAACAGACCCCGAATATGCCAAAAAATGGCCACGCAGTGCGTTTTTGTTACCTTTCTACATCCATCCGCACACCTGGCACTCAACTTTTCCCAATAATTCATCTCGCAATCACATGAAATGGCTCCCAAATATAGTTTTCATGATGAACTTTTTGCACAATTCATCACAAGAAAACACTCCCGTTGTGTCCTCACTTTACCCACGTGCAAGTCCTGATCCCATTCGACCTCCTGACGCCACTGCATGTCATCTGACGCACCTGCTTACCTCATGGCGTGGGCTCGCCAATAGCTTCCTTGAGAATTTTTACGCTTCACCAACTGCTCATTATAATAGAAAAACACACTGATACTGGTAACAATGAAAATCAATGTACTATGTACACGTTGTCCTACTTGTACACATGTGGGCCCCACGTAATCACCTGGCTCTGGAAAATGGGCAATCCTTTATTCAATGCACCATGCATGTGTATGTACATATGTGCAATCACTTCTTCCAAAAAACTCCTAACGTAATTTTCCCATCCCCTAGCCTACTAGATCATACATGATCAATAGTAGCAAAAAGAGATATGAGACTCACTGCGTCACAGGTCTCCTCATCCCTTACAGACATTACTCGTTCTGCAAAAATCTCATCTTGCTCCACTGTCATTAATCTAGCATGATATAATTTAATCCGTAATCAAATTACCCTTGACTTATGTAGAATCCCATCAAGGTTAGCTAGCTGATATCTACTATTCGTAAAACACTCAACTACCTTGAAAGAGCCTTCCTACTTAACTTGAAACTTCTTCTGGAATTTCTTGTCCAGCTTACTGTTGTAGCCCAAAACCAAGTCATGTTTCTTGATACCCTTACTTTTGACCTTTCCATTTATCTTTGCTAAAGCCTTATCTTGCATCTGTCCATCATGTTCCAATGCGCTCATTCTATCCAGCTGAACCTCTTGTAATTGTAAGAGCCTCTCTTTGAATGCATCAGTGGACTGCCCAAGCAACTTCTCTAACATCTTGACCGCCGGCAACTCTACTTCCACAAGCAATAGTGCTTCCTTTCCATATACCAAATGAAATGGAGTAAGCCATGCACTTGTCTTCACCAAAGTACGGTAAGCCTATAATGCACTGGACAATTCCAAATCCCAATTCTTTCCTTGGTGCTCTGTCACTTTCGAAAGAATTTGTACCAATTCATCATTGAATCTTTTATTTAATCCATTACATTGTGGATGATAAGGAGTGGTATACTAGTGCCTAATCTTCATCTTCGCGCATAAAAAGTCTAATAGTTTAGCTCTAAATCCTAGCCCCTTATCCAAAAGTAGCTCCAGTGGCACCCCAAACTCGCAACATATTTCATCCTACACAAATTTTGCCACATCCTTTGCAGTTATTTTTTTTACTGTTGTAGCCTTTGCCCATCTAGAGAGATAGTCCACTGTAGTCAAAATATAGCTTTTGCCCCTTCTTGTGATAGGTAATGGGCCTATTGCATCAATCCCCCACTTTTCAAACACATCAAGCGAGATAATGGTTTTTCGTAGCTCTAGCTTCAACACTCTCTTCCCAAATACTTGACACCTATTGCAAGACCTACATCAATGGTGAACATCCTTGTGCAAACTAAGCCATACATACCCCTCTTGCAAGATCTTTTGCAAGGTGATCTTTAGAGAAAAATGTCCGCCACATAAGTCTTCATGATTCTCTTCTAACACTCTATAAAGCTCCTCCCGCCAAGGTACATGTCTCAACACGAGATCAACCTTTCATGTAAAAGACATCACCAATCAATTTGTAATTGGATTCTTTGCACAAAACCATACTTCTTAGACTTTTGAATGTCCTTCGGAATGATTCCTGTTAGAAAAAACTCCTCTTCTTGAGCCAAACTTTCTCGGCCATGATAAAGGGGTAAATTAGTCCTTAGCACAAATAGCTCTCTAATCATGCTTTGAGCTGCTTCATGTGCCTTTTCATTTAGAGCACGTCCAATGTGTCTCATACTCTATGCTTCGAAACTTTTTAACAGGCCTTTAATTTTGAAACACATTTCCTTCAATGAGTGTTCTTGCTCTTCCACACACCCAACACTTGCTTCACAACTAACAAGAAATCACCTTTTATGCTCAACCTTCTAATCTCATGCTTCAAACAAATGTGTAATCCGCCTTGCAAAGTAGCATATTCAGCCTCATTGTTACTATGAGCATCCAATTTGAACCCTCTCTTGCATACTAGCTTTCCCTCTGGATTGTAAAGTGCTATACCCCCCCTGAAGCCGCATCATGGCTCTTTCTGTATGAGCCATCAAAGAAAAACACATGTGCATTGCTGATCTGTGGCACTTCTTTAACTACCCTTCTACCACCTCTTCCTTAACAATAAGGGGACTCTCCTTGTAAGTCAACAAATTAGCTAGGGTAGCTCTTGTACTGTCTTCCACTAAAAAAGAGAACTCAAACTCTTGCAGCTCAATTACCCATTTCTTGTCCACATTTGACATGTTAGTGCCATTAATTAATTGTGGAAAAAAGGTGTAACTCGTTAAGAAAACAAAGGTCGTGGTAGCAAGTAATGATGAAATCCTTGACAAACAAATATTACACTGGCCATCACTAGCTCTACTTCCCAATTTTCTTTCTGCTACCAACTTCACTCGGCTTGGACAATACACTGGCCTCATATAATGTCTGCCCTTCCCCTTTTGCAATAGCATGGCTCCAATGGAATCATCACCTACTAATGGATTTACATAAAGTGCTTGCTCCCAATCAGAAGCTTGCATGGCTGACAACCCCCCTAACACCTCTTGAAAAACTTCTTCACACTTGTCATTCCATTTCAATGGATCATGCTTTGCCACTTGTTGTAATGGATAAAGGAGTTGTGAAGACAATGGAATAAATCGTGCCATGTACTTCACTTTGTGTATAAAGGTTGCCAATTGCTTTGTACCCTTAGGTGATGGAAGAAGAATAATAGACTTAACCTTGTCTGGATCAGCCTCAATGCCATTTTTTGACACCATATGGCCCAATAACTTCACCCTTGGCTATGCTAGATGACATTTCTTTGGATTTAGTTGTCCTCCACATTCATCATATCGAGCCAATACCACATGCAGCTTCTCATGGTGTTCAGCCCTACTGTTGTAGACACAAAAGTTGTCCATAAAATCTTTAACACAACTACCAATGAATGGTGACAATACCCAATTTTCTCTCTCTTGATAGAAAGATGGTCCATTTGACAACCCAAATGGAAATACCATGTAGCAATAACAACCCCATGGCATACTAAAAGTTGTCTTTGTTTGGTCTTTAAGAGAAATCTTCAATTGAAAATAGCCTGAAAAACTATCACACACATTGTACCTCTCATAACCTGCCACTGAATCCAAGATGTGATATGGAAGAGGATATGGGTTCTTCTTAGTGGCTATATCTAAGGTTTTCAAATCTACACAAGTCCTCCACTTTGTATCCTTCTTTGGGCTGACCAATACTGGACTCACCCATTCTGTGGTCTCCATTGGGACTATGAACCCTGCCTTCAATAACTTGTCCACCTCTTCCCGCAAGGCTTCCATCTGCTCTTGACCCATCCTTCTTAGCCTTTGCCGCACTGGCTTAGCACCTTCCTTCAATTGTATATGCATCTCTTCTTCGTTGAACCGTCTAGTCTCTTCATACGAAGTAATGAACAATCCAGTAAAACTAGCCAGCATGTGCAAATATATCTCCTTCTCCATAGCTGAAAGCTCTCCATTGATCATTTGTGTCATCAATTCCTGCTTCTTTGACAATCCAACCTTGGTTTTCATCAGTCCTTCAATCACTTCATAAGTCCCTTCACTTTCATCTTCAATCTCATTTTCAAATACAACTAAATGAGACTGGTGGATTTCTTTGTCCATTAGAAGAAATGCAACATCAATATCCTCATTACTGTTGGTAGTACTATCATTGTCCTCATCAGACACGATGGAATAGTCTTCATCACTAGACTCATCCTCATCTTCATAAAGTTCCTCCAATAGTTTTCTTGTGTCCATATTATATAGATTCTTGGCACCTGTCTTTCCATAGAGGCTAATTGTACCACGTCTTCAATCTTGAACAGCTCCCACTGTACGTAACCATGGTCTGTCCAGTATAATAGGATATGCTCCCAACCTCCGCTGGCATCACATGAAAATCAACCACCACCTTTTCATCATACGCCTCCACTTCTAAGCTCTTTACAACACCCAAACATTTTATTTTTGGATGGTTTGCCAATCTGATCTGAAAGCGTGACACCCTTGTCAATGTAAGACCCATCTTCTCAATGCATGAGTGTGTTATGACACATATTTGGGATCCACCATCAACATAACCTTGTCCCATATTTTTTCTTTTGTGCCACACATCTACTATTGGCCAAATGTCTGGTAGCTCATCCATTGCCAACAGCTTCATTGAACCTCTCTCTGGTTCTTTCTCCATTGGGTTAACCATCCTCTTCCACTGTTGCTTTAGCTTAGGCACCATCTCTATAAGCTGCTCAAAAGTAACATCTTCTTTCCTGCTTGTCAGATCCTCCTTCAAGTCATAGCTTAATTGCCCATCTCCTAGTGGAAAATATGAAACATGAAACTTGCAATGAGCCATTCTTTTCCTCTTGGCCTTGACATCCTCGTCTGCATGTCTCTTTCCCTTATTCTTACTAGGACCTGCACCATTTCTTCCTTCCTTATCCTGTTTGGTCCTCTTCCTAATACGCATCACTAATGTATCCTCCAGCTTTGTTTCCTTCTCCAAGGTGACCACACTTAACACTTTTGTCTTTCCTTTTCCTCTTGGGTTAATCCACTGGTTCCTTCTTCTCCCTTAATTTCAATGCCATAATCATTTGACCTAGTTAGCAACTGTCTTGGAAATAGATACATGTCTCCCCCCATCCTTGGTGTCTTATCACATTGTGAGCTGATGTGGCCCAACTCTCCACAATTATAACATGTGGACGTCTGCCTCTAGACCCTACCATTGATTTGTCCAACACCATTCCTGGGTTTTTATTCACCTCACGGCTGATTTGCAAACCTTACACGATCTCGATTATTTCCCACATTACCTAGCATGTTTAGGCTGAGATTCTTCATTAAATCTACCACTTGCCTCATGTCTTGCCTTAGCCCATCATCTTGCACTGTTGTAGTTACCACTGCTAGCATAACCTGAGGAGTAGCAAAAACCACTAGTTCGTGATGAAACTTGCAAAGAATCCATAGACTGAAATTCAGGCCTCCTGGGCAAAGACTCTACTCCTAGCTGACTCATTCTTCTCAGCTTCCACTCTTTGTTCCTTGCTACATCTAGTGCATCTTCATATATCCTAGGCTTCTTTAGCTCCACTCGCCAACGTATATTTGTTACCATACACATGTGGTAGTGATGTGTGTGAACACACTAGGACCGTCGGGGCATTTTTTCCCTCTTTAGGAGGTTTTTTCCCCCGAGCATTGTATATACGCCCATCACTCTAGGGCTATCTATCTTTCCATTGCACACTAAGTAACACACTCTCTATGTGTGCCTTGAGCTTCCTTCATCTTCTCCAAGCTGTGTGCGTTTCTTTGCAACCCTAATTCCAACAATTGGTATCAGAGCAGGTTGCGTCCTCCGGGGCTTAGTCGTCAGCTGCTCCAGTACATACCTGCTCACTTTCTCCGATTTCAATGAGCTTTGGCTCATATTTTTTATTTGGGCTCATTTCAGCCTCCGTTTCCACTACAGGCAGTGCTGCACAGGCTATTTCGTCATTTTGTGCAGAGTTTCTGTCAATGTTGTTTTTTGCATAACAGGTGCCTTATAGTCTTTTACGGTTTGTGCTATATAGCACGTGTTGTTACCGCTCCATTTCTCCTATTTTCGGGTAGTTTTCATATCAGGTGCAGCATTTACCATGGCTGACAACAACAACATAGATGTGTTCAAGATGTTTGCTGCTGAGGACAGGTTGGATGGGGACAATTACCCTATGTGGGCTTATATGATGCAGCATGTGCTTGTGTCAAAGGGCGTCTGGAATATTGTGCAGGTCATTGATGTACGTCCTGGTTCTGAGGATGTAGGCGATGTTGAGGATGTTGAAGGTCTTGTTGCAAGGTTTGCTGCTATTAGAGTTGTTTTGCCTACGGCAGAACAAGCTCGTTAGGATGTTAAGGATGCGCATGCTCATGCATTGATTGCGTTGTCTGTGAAGCGCACCATTGTTCCTCACATCCGTTCAGCAAAATCTGCAAAACAGTCTTGGGATATTCTAGCAGGTCTTTATGCAAGTCGCAATGAGGCTAAAATTGCTTTGCTGCGTAAAGAGCTGGAGTCAAAGATTATGCATGAGGAAGATGATATGGACACTTTCCTTGCTAGTGTCAAGGATATCAATGAGCAGCTTATTTCTGCAGGTGAAGTCATTTCAGACAGTTCCCTTGTGCAGACTGTTCTTGATGCCTTACCAGATTCCTACCAGACTTTTGCAAGTACTTGGAGACTGATGACCCAAGGAAATCCTGAAGTTGACAAGTTTGATGCATTATGCACATTGCTGTTGCAAGAGTCACTTTCTAGAAAAAACAAGACTAGGCAATGTGCAGTTGAACAGGCTTTTATTGCTTCTCAAAGAAAGTGTGGTAACAGTAATGCAGCCACTTCTTATGGTTCTGCTGCGAGTGGCAAAAATTATGTTCGTAATGCTTCTACTGGCAGCACTTCGTCTGGCAATTTTGGTGATAAGGGCAAAAAGAAGACGCGTTGCCATTATTGTAAAGCTAATGATCACTTGATCAAGTCGTGTCCTAAGTTGAAGGCCAAAGAGGCTAAGAAGAAAGAGGGTGGTTCCACTGCAAATGCTAGTTCCACTACAAATGCAGCCATTGTTGAGTCTTCTGTGATGCTAATGTTGATGCAGAATGGGCTTTTAGCGCAGAGTGCACTTACAATCCTACTGTCCATGATGCATGCTTGTCAATTGCTACAGATTCACATGTGTGGTATTTTGACAGTGGTGCTACAAAGAACATTACCTTACATCGTGAATTGTTTACCTCTCTCGAGTCTGTCCCTCATGGGAATTCAGTCACTTGTGCCAACAATGCCTCTTATCCAGTTCAGGGAGTTGGAAAGATTGTGCTTACTGCTGCTAATGGCAGTTCTTTCACACTTGTTGATGCACTTTATGTACCTGGGATCAAGAAGAATCTCTTGTCTGTATCGGCACTTGCTAGACTTGGACTTGTAGTCAAATTTGTGGATGACAGATGTACAGTTCATGATCTCAGTTTTGGAGATGAAATTGTTGCATATGGCTTTTTGTGCCGTGGGCTGTATAAGCTCACTTTGTATGACAAGTTTGGACAAAATTTTGCAAATGCTGTTGCAGATTCAAGGGCTATTTCAGATGCAAAACTTTCACATGCACGTTTTGGTCTTCTGAATTTTGCCAGTTTGCTGCATTTACAGAAATCTGATATGGTTGCTTCTTTGCTGCCTCTTGAAGCACCTGTCAAACATGTTTGTGAAGGCTGTATTTTGGGTAAGATGCAGCGTTCTAAGTTTCCAAACGATGGTTCAATTCGGGCCACATGCAGGTTGCAGCTTGTGCATAGTGATGTTTGTGGGCCCATGCAAACTCCGTCCTTAGGCAATTACCTGTACTTCGTGACTTTCATTGATGATTACTCCACGCATGCATGGGTATTTACGCTTAAAGCGAAGTTCGAAGTTTTTATGTGCTTCAAACAATTTCTGGCTATGGCTGAAAATGTCTCAAAATGTACTATGGGCACCCTCCGTTCCGATCGAGGGGGGGAGTATATGTCTCATGAATTTAATGCATTTCTGGCTAGTCGTGGGATAAAACACCAATGTACAGTGCCTTATACACCTCAGAAAAATGGTGTTGCTAAGAGAAAAAACAGGTCACTGACGGAAATGGCACGATGTATGGTCAAAAGTCAAGCTTTGCCGCATTCTTTTTGGCTTGAGTCCATCATGTGTGCCAGTTATGTACTTAACAGGTGTCCTACGAAAGCTTTGCAGTCTATTACTCCATATGAAGCATGGCATGATAGAAAGCCTTTTATTGAGCACATGCGTGTTTTTGGCTGTTTGGTATATGCTTTGGTGCCACAAGTGCAGCGCAGAAAATTGGATGATAAGGCTGTCAAATGTATTTTTGTTGGTTATAGTGCTGAAAAGAAAAGGTTACAGGTTGTATCATCCGCAAACAAAACGTTCCGGTTTCAGGGGATGTAGTGTTTGTGGAAGATTCTCTTCAGCCCTTGCTGTCATGTACTAGAGACAGTAATGTAAGCTCACAGGACATTTATGACACTTTGTTGCCTCTTTTCAGTGGTGGAAATACGAATGTAATTTTCAATGAGGCAAATGTACAGCCTATGGGGGTTTCTGAAAATCTTACAGATCAGCCTATTACTGATGCAGATGTACATGACGTACTTGATGAGGAAAGGGCTGAAAATGAGCAGGCTAGAGGTATGCCAAAATGGCTGGTGCACACTTTGCGTGACAGTAAATTGGATGCACCTTTGTCTAGTCGTACTTGTTCAGGCTCTTGCCATGCATCTTATGCATCAGATTGTTATGCTTTGGTTGTGTCTAGCTTACATGATGTTGAGGAGCCTCTATCTTTTGATGAAGCACAGAATTCAGAAAATTGGATGGTTGCCATCCAATCAGAATATGATGCACTTATAGAAAATGACACATGGACTTTATGTGATTTGCCTCCTGGCAAAAAGGCCATTGGTACGAAGTGGGTTTACAAGTTGAAACGCAAGCCGGATGGTGAGATTGATCGCCATAAGGCTCGACTTGTTGCAAAGGGTTATGCACAACAAAAAGGCATTGATTATGAAGAGACTTTTTCTCCCAGTTGTCGTATGACTACTGTGCGTTTTCTATGTGCATTGGCAGCTCATTTTGGTTGGGATGTACATCAATTAGACATTGTTACTGCTTTCTTGAATGGTGACATATTTGAGTAAGTTTATGTAACACAGCCTCGCGGTTTTGTCATAAAAGGACAAGAGGACAAAGTGTGCAGATGTAAGAGGGCTTTGTATGGGTTGAAGAAATCTCCTCGTGCTTGGTATGAGAAAGCTGACACTCATTTGGTTAAACGAGGCTTTCGTAACAGTCCAACAATGTAAAGCGTGATGGTGATGTACTTCTCATTGTGGTTCTTTATGTCGATGATTTGCTAATCACTGGACCAAATGAGAGGCATATTGCTGAATTTAAGGCTGATTTGAATGCTACTTTCAAGATGAAAGATTTGGGGATGTTGCTGCTACAAACGGAAGACGTTTCATCCTTGCAAAATACCTCAAATAGCATGATAGAAACAACAAAGCACCGCAAAATATGCATACCTGGCAAATCCTATGATCATATAATCAAATCGTACACGAACAGAGAGAAAAAGAGAGAAAGATAGAGCGAGAGAGCACGTGCAGGCGCACCTCCTAGAGTGGAGTGCTACGCCAGCACGTCGCAAGAGGAGAGAGGAGAGGAGAAAAGAGCAACGCAGACACTGGGTGCAATCTCCCCCCGTGCAAGAGTGACCATTTCCCTCTTGCACGTATTTAATTTATAGATTCTTGAATGGTCAAAGTGAGTACAAACTGGCCGGCCGGTCATAAATGGCCAAAGCTCATAAAGAGCACTTGAATAATCAAATATACATAAAATATAGTATCCTTCTGCATAATTCATTATCTGCTAATGCTTTTGCCACCTGTCAGCTGCAATAAATGGATAAATATCAATTCCATAACATACCTCTCTATTGGAAAGCAATTGTCCTCAGTTGCGAAGATAAAAATCTGTAAACAATACTTGTCAAAAACAGTGATTAGTATGTTGTGTCAAAAAACATCACATAATAAAAGAAAAATTTATGAAACTAAACAGCAGATTCCAAGGCACATGAGGTATTGTGAAAATTACCATAGGAGCTACAATAGAAGGATCAACACATCCTATCTCATGTGGCTCAAATGCAAAAGCCTTACCATGCTTTGAAAGCATTTCTTTGAAGCACTTTGTCTCCTCCTGTGTTAGAAACTCCTTGTGACCAATCTGCAAGTCTTGGAAAGACTCCTTTGTGAAGGTATGCCCAATATTTTTAGGATTCCTCAAACTTGGTTGTAAAGAAGCCTCCTCAATCTTTTCCCTGTTGTTGGGTGGTAAGGGTGAAGCTACTGGTTTCACCTTCTTTGCTACACTCTTGTATTTAGTTTCAACATGGACTTCTGGGCCAACTGTTTGGCTTTCTTTAAAGGCTTCTATTACTTAATACATTTCCATAGAGAAAACTTCCACAACTTCATTTTCAAGATGCACATTAGACCCCATTATAGCATCAAGCTCACCCATAGTATCTACAAAAGAAACTTGTTCACACAAACCCAAAACATTTTCAGTAGGCTCTAGCAACCCACTCTTTTTCATGCCTATTTGTACATTATGCACATATTGCCTCTCACATCTCTTCAAATCTTCAAGTTTTGTAAAACATACTGATACATTCTTTGTTACCAAGGAGCTCGTTGAAAACGCTTCACCTATTTTTGGATCAGGCGAGACCCTTTTTCTTTTTGTACCACTGCAATCCCGCTTTACAATGGTACTTGGCCAAAACCCATCATTTCTCTATGATCATGAAACTCTTTGCTCACCTTTTGTAGAGGATATTCTCTGAGGTTGTCACGATTTCTTTCATGGTTTACACAAACTGTGAGAAATTGGACCGCTCTTTTACCATCTTTGCTACGTATCCTAGCATATGCTGAACCATCATCCATTACCTTTGTTTCCGTTTGAACTCCCACAATGTAGGGTTGTCCAAGGATGAGATGATATGAAGATGTATCCTGTACAAAGAAGTTTTAGTTAATCTTTACATCACCTATTGTTACCTTCACACATGGACATGCTGCATACAATTCATCGGATGAATTGTTTGCCACTTTTACCATCCAACCATGATCTGTGTCCATCGGCCATTTGCACTTGTTGTAGAGACTTGATGGCGGAAAAAGAGCAGTGCAATCGAGTGGCCTGTGTACTCGTGCACACTCCACAAACCACGCCTCATGAAAACAAGCAAAGAACAAAACAAAGGGGCACCACCCTAAATTAAGAGGTTTAGGGACCTCGCACATAGTGCACATAGGCAAGTGAGACTTCTGGCATTATGATGGCATCAAAACATATAGCAAAACACATAAAAACGAAGCTTAGGGACCTTATGTAGCATATATATACACAAGACATCAGCTTAACAATACAACAGCATCTGATCATACATAACAATGATAGGGAGAAGCAAGCCAAGGATGGCATAATCCCTTGTCAAAAACAATCAACCCAACAAGTAGGTATGATCCTACTAGCAACACATCAATACCTTAGAGAATGATGGCGAGGATGGTGGCCATGGAGCATGAGAGAAGACTTCTTATTTAGGTTTTAGGACTAGTAATGTAGCATACTAGAGGGAGAGAGCGAGAGGGAGAGAGAGTAGAGCTCCCTCCATAGCTCCTCGTTGTGAGCAATGTCGTCATAGCTTCATTGCTTGGTGAAGGAGGTGAAGTGTTGTTGTTTTGAGTGAGAGAAGGCCTCCTTATATAGGTTTCTGAGAGGGTTTAGGATTAGGGATAAACATGCTTAAATCCGCTGATTGGGGTTACTTTTTGCTTAGGGTGGTCAACAAATTGAGGTCACCTGATATGTCACCATCAAGATATTCTCTAGAGTGATGTGAGAGGGGAGGGTAAATGCTGATTTTTCTGATTGCGACACATGGGGATAAGGCCTTGACCAGCATTTAAGAGCAGGTAGGTGGCTGTTGAAACTGGAGGTTCTGCACATGTCAGGGGGGGGCCTGCTGGGTCCTCCTGAATATCAAATTCTCAAAAAATCCTCAACCATGGCTTCTTTTGACATGTGTTCTTTGAAAAAATCAGCATGTCTCTTTTCAACTCAAAAGTCTTTATCCCTGTTGACTCACCTTTACCATAAGATTTTCCCCTTTTCTCCTCCTGTAACTGCATTGTTGATGCCCAATCACTGCTTCTAGTAACAGTGAACTGTTACCTACCAAATACTTATGGTGCAGTAAAAAATATTTACCATGGGTAAAAAAAAGTTACTGTAGGTAAAAAGTAATTTGTATTTACCATGTAGGTGAAAAATATTTACTATAGGTAAAAAAATATTTACTGTGGTAAAAAATATTTACTGTCGGTAAAAAAGTGAAAACGGAGTATGCTGTGCTGTGAGTCCACACGAACATCCTCATGTAAATTTCACTAGAAATTCACACCTAGAATGGGCTATTCTGTAAGATATAGGTTGTAGGCATGCATAAGAGCTCGCTCCCACGTATCTTCTGTCCATGGCACTTTTTACTCTTTGGTGCTTGTGAAGTAGATTTTTCTTCTCTTTCGAGATCCCTTGGACTAGAGTATCCTCATCTCCCCAACAACTGACTGTGCCTTTATTGCATCTTCACAAGGGGTCCTAAAAACCATGCATCATATAGCCCTCCCCCTTAATCTAGAGGTATTTGATGCTTCTAGCTGTAGGTTGTGCTACAATAGGGTTCTCTTGAATACTTACCCACCTGGTACCAATTGAATTTGCCATGTTACTGCTTTCTTGGTTGATGCACCCTGTTTAGTCCTTTCTGATGAATAATTGTATCCATCCATGACTAACAATTGGTCTCCTAGACCCTTGAAAGCCATACCCCATCCATTGTCAATATCCGCTTTCACTGGTAGCATTCTCTTTTCTTCTTTTTTGTCGTTTTTTTTTTTTTCTTTGCCCAACCCCTCATTGAGTATTCATGCCCAACCATAGTATTATTTAGGTAAAAGATGACTGTATAGAGAGAATTATATAGCATAGAGCTATAGACTGTATAAGAAAAATGATAGTATAGTGGCTATATAGATAGGATAGAGATAGAGAAAAAAGAATCTGCTACTGCATCACCCTCCAGGGTCAAATGGAAAGCTCAAAGCTCCCCCATGCATGGTGTAGAATCCACCTGGATCAAAAGTAAAGCATTGCTCATTGCCATCAACCTGTAAAACATGTATATCCAAGCCTTCCTTTGCACTTGTAGGCCAATAGACAGGCCACCCTTCCAGCTCTTTATAGCACGGAGCTTCGTCACCCTGCATCCATAATCCTTCGTGTCCACTATAAGCATACTTGCCATCACTTGAGAAACCTGAATCATAAGCAGCTATCCTACCATCTGCTACAGAACCCTCCATGGTATAGTCCACTTCAAAAAAACCTCGCCATTGACACAAAAATATGTGTAAAGCAACCTCCAATAACACATGTATCCATAGCAAGACCCTGCCATTTGCCTCCACTTGCTGCATAGACAAGCAAACCTGATCACTTTTCAAACCTGTATCCAAACCCTCTGTAAATGTCTCCACAACCATCTCTTTATACTCAGAAACATGACCTACTAGAGCTTCAACCTGTGCAAATACCTCATCACCAACAAGGTTGACGGCACCTTCCTTTAATTGGATATGGTGTTGGGTTACCGTCACTCCTTTAATGTGCTCGTAATCAGTTATAAAGAGGCCAGCATGCTTCTTTAGTACCTGCAAATAGGGTTCTCTCTCTTCTTCTAGTAGGTCCTTAGCTAGCATCTCCTCTAAGCCTGTGGCTTCTTCCTTGTTTAGAGAGTCTTGACCACCTTCTCCTTCTGGGTTTCGCAGTATTATACCCATGACTTCCAAAGAGCTAGCATCCTCCTCAGATGACTCATCCTCAGATGAAGAGCAGCTTCTTGTGCTCCATTCATCCATAGAAGTCTCCATCTCTAGGTCTTGTTGTCTACCCTGCTTCATGTCATACACAATTTTTTGTTGCTTGCCACCTACCTTATGATTTGGTCGCAACTCAAGGGAACCTATCTCCCAATCTTGCCTAGCTTTCATAGCCATAAGCCAAGGTCTTCCAAGGATTAGCGGATAGCCCTCCCCCTTAGTTGGGATCACATAAGCATCAATTGAGACTGCAACACCAAAAGCTGAAACCTTCACTCCATTAACCTTTCCCACACAAGCCACCCTTATATTATTTGCCATCTTAGCTTGTAAGGAAGTTTTCTCCTTTACTTCCAAACCCAACCTGTGCATTAATTTCTCTGTCATAACACAAATCTCGGCTCCACCATCTACGTACACATTGGAGACTCGCTGACTCTTAATCTCTGCATCAATGACTGGCACGATATCCTTCATGCCTCTTGCACTAATAGACCCAACTTACTTTGCCTTAGCCCTCCTGGTGCTGACCATCTTAGACCAGGTTCTACGCATATTTGGGGAAAGGTGGAGGAGTTGCTTCCATGAAATCTTTGGTCCTTGCTTACTCACATCTGCTACCAGGTCGTAAGATATGGATCCTACCCCAAGTGGAAAGTCTTCTACTCCTATGTGCCTCCTTGACCTACTCTTCCTTTTCTTGTCTCCTATCACTTGGGAGGAACCCTCATTCCCTTTATCTGGCTCTGAAGCTTCCATTTCATCAGTTCTTTGTCTCCTAACTCTCTTTATTGGCATGGCAACAGCTTCCTCCATTTTTTCTTTCCCTTTATCCTTACCATTGTCAAGACTTATGACAGAGACAGCCCTGTCCTCCCCTCCCGATGGTAGTGGAGGGATCTCTGCTGGTGCTTGTGGTGGTGGAGGAGGGGGTCTCAATATTTGGATTGGTGGAGCCACGTGTGCATTTTGTCCATTTAGTGGCCTAGCTCGAGGAGGAGTGACTTGCTGGCGAGGAGACCGTCTTTGATTACCATTTCCTTGATAGCGTCGTGGATGGGGGCAATAGTACATGCCGTGACCTACCTCTCCACAGTTGTAGCAAATGTACTCACGTGCTTGCCTTTGTCCTTCTTGTCTATTTCGTTCATTTCCTGGCTGGGGAGCCCTTACACCTTGAACCAGATTGATGGACAGACTCTCTAGTTGATTAGTGATTTGTTGAAGTAATTCTTGTTGAGAGGACTCTTGGTCTGTTGCTCCTGTCCCTGCTACTACCCTTGCCGTAGGTTGAGCTAGCGGTGGAGGCTCCATTCCCCCTTGTAGTTGAGCTTGGAATTTTAACTTCCTATCCTTCTCCCTTGCATAAGTCATAGCTTTATCAAGGTATCTAGGAATTTACCTTTTACCTTTTCTCGAAGGATGGGGTAAAGCCCTGCCAGGAAACAGTCCTTCTTTAGGCATTCTGGCGCCCTTTCTCCTTCACCTAGTGATGCACACCATTTCTCCTACAGGTTGGAAAACTTTCCTTCATAGCTTCTATAGTCATTGGGTGATGTTTGGCGTAGCTCTAAGAGCTGTCTCCATATCTCCTCTGGAGGCTCATGGCGGCGAAATTCTTCAATGAAGGCCATCTTTAAGGAATCTCAGTCTCTCTTTCTTCACGTGCCAAAGTTTGATACCATAATTTTGCACCTTCCCTCAAGACCAAAGGAAAGGCCCTTAACTTAGTAGCTTCGTCATCCCTTCTAGATACCAGAAAGGCCATTTCCAAGATATCCAAAAAGTCTGGAGCAACCTCCCCAGGCTTACCATAAAAATTAGGGAAGGCCATAAGTGAGAGAGTAAACAATTACACAAACAGCTCCAATTTATTTTAAAATAGAGTATGGTAATTACAATTTGGAGCTTTAGCACAACTTAGCTCAAAATAGGATGAAGATCGACACATCAAAGGAATGGTAATAGTCTAGTAAGGGTAGAATGACAGGATGAGGAGAGCGCAAGATTTCCCCAAGTCTCTCGGCTCCAAACAACAGGGCTATTCTTTGCTGATAAAAGATTTTTCTATCAATACAAATATTCACACGGATATGACGCACAAAATGGAAAGGAAACATGCGGGGATCATCATTCTCATTATTGGCATCCATACTTACACACAAGAGCCTAGCTTAGTTGCACCACCTTGGGACCAATGAGCCTGATCAGCCACAGAAGGTCAGCACCTCGGATCACTTCGACTCTTCCTGATGCATCTGTGAAGACGTAAGGCGTGATGGCAACACTTTGTACAATGCTGAGCCTTTTAGCAAGAAACAATTGGATGCTATTACCATAATCAGCATGACGAATGAAAGTGACACCATTAATGTGAAGCACATCATCAACTAAGATAGTTTCCTTAGATTGAGATAACTTCTTGAAAATTAGCAGCAAAGGTAGGGCAGGGAGGCTTTTCACCCGGTCTCCAAAGCACTTTGGACAATATCCAAAGTGATCTTCACGCGGACAAGAGGTTGGCTTGGGATTGATTGTGTCTGGATTCACAAAGTGCACTGGGAGCACTCGCAGACGGGCGGCAATCTTGTAGGCAAGCCTTCGTCTCTTTGCTTCAGGAGGATTTAGGGGTGAGAGTCGTGGTTGCAAGTTGGAGGTTGAAGTTGGTTGCTCACTAGCCTTTTTCTTGACTGTAGTGGTCATGTAATCCTTATTAATGAGATTAAGCCAAATGTTACCTTACGCTTGAGCACACGCTGCGGCCTTGGGCTACTTAGGTGTAGAGGTGATCTTCCTCCTCTTAGTCGGCTCCTCAGGAAAGAGAGGTCTAGTGATGCTTCCTCTTCCCTTAATGTGTGTCACAGTACCTTCGTGTATGTTGATGTAGAATATTTCAAGCTCGTGTGCGTTGGAGGTTTCTGGAGCACTCATAGGTTGAAAAGGAGAGGTATATCAAGCTCTTCTTCTCACTCTCCTTCGTTGGCGACGATCACAAACAAGGCATGTCGAAGAACTTACTTCTTGAATTTCAATGACACTGCAACCTGGTAACAAGACCTCAATGAAAGCTTTTAAGGCCTCTAAAGCCTCCTCCTCTTCTGTTCTCCAATTTGCAAACTCCTCACGCCATTCGTCCATGTTGTAGATTGCACATCTTCATTGCTTGTGGACTGAAGGTCTGTGTAGCCCTCCTCAGTGGGGGCACCAAAATGATGGCGGGAAAAAGAGCAGTGCAATCGGGTGGCCTCTATACTCGTGCACACTCCACAAACCACGCCTCATGCAAACAAGAAAAGAAAAAAACAAAGGGGCACCACCCTAAATTAAGAGGTTTAGGGACCTCGCACATAGTGCACATAGGCAAGTGAGACTTTTGGCATTATGATGGCATCAAAACATATGGCAAAACACATAAAAACGAAGCTTAGGGACCTTATGTAGCATATATATACACAAGACATCAGCTTAACAATACAACAGCATCTGATCATACATAACAATGATAGGGAGAAGCAAGCCAAGGATGGCATAATCCCTTGTCAAAAACAATCAACCCAGCAAGTAGGTATGATCCTACTAGCAACACATCAATACCTTAGAGAATGATGGCGAGGATGGTGGCCATGGAGCATGAGAGAAGACTTCTTATTTAGGTTTTAGGGCTAGTAATGTAGCATACTAGAGGGAGAGAGCGAGAGGGAGAGAGAGTAGAGCTCCCTCCATAGCTCCTCGTTGTGAGAAATGTCGTCATAGCTTCATTGCTTGGTGAAGGGGGTGAAGTGTTGTTGTTTTGAGTGAGAGAAGGCCTCCTTATATAGGTTTCTGAGAGGGTTTAGGATTAGGGATAAACATGCTTAAATCCGCTGATTGGGGTTACTTTTTGCTTAGGGTGGTCAACAGATTGAGGTCACCTGATATGTCACCATCAAGATATTCTCTAGAGTGATGTGAGAGGGGAGGGTAAATGCTGATTTTTCTGATTGCGACACATGGGGATAAGGCCTTGACCAGAATTTAAGAGTAGGTAGGTGGCTGTTGAAACTGGAGGTTCTGCACATGTTAGGGGGGGGCCTGCTGGGTCCTCCTGAATATCAAATTCTCAAAAAATCCTCAACCATGGCTTCTTTTGACATGTGTTCTTTGAAAAAATCAGCATGTCTCTTTTCAACTCAAAAGTCTTTATCCCTGTTGACTCACCTTTACCATAAGATTTTCCCCTTTTCTCCTCCTGTAACTGCATTGTTGATGTCCGATCACTGCTTCTAGTAACAGTGAACTGTTACCTACCAAATACTTATGGTGCAGTAAAAAATATTTACCATGGGTAAAAAAAAGTTAATGTAGGTAAAAAGTAATTTGTATTTACCATGTAGGTGAAAAATATTTACTGTAGGTAAAAAAATATTTACTGTGGTAAAAAATATTTACTGTCGGTAAAAAAGTGAAAACGGAGTATGCTGTGCTGTGAGTCCACACGAACATCCTCGTGTAAATTTCACTAGAAATTCACACCTAGAATGGTCTATTCTGTAAGATATAGGTTGTAGGCATGCATAAGAGCTCGTTCCCACGTATCTTCTGTCCATGGCACTTTTTACTCTTTGGTGCTTGTGAAGTAGATTTTTCTTCTCTTTCGAGATCCCTTGGACTAGAGTATCCTCATCTCCCCAAGAACTGATTGTGCCTTTATTGCATCTTCAGAAGGGGTCCTAAAAACCATGCATCAAGACTCTTTGAGATTATGTTTATTTTTTAACCATGGTTAATCAAGGCAACAAATGGCTCTTCAAGATCACCTACCTTGACCAAATTTTATGTAGTAGCCCTTGCCCAATGACTTTGTGAATAGTAACTCCTAGGAATATCTTCAACTTCTTCATCATCATTTGAGAAATGCACTTGCTTCACTCTCCCACTAGATTGGTAGCATCCTACCACAGCTCCATCATTCTCCTTATTTTGCAGTTGCATCCCTTGTGTCTTTGAGGTTTCCCCTTCAACCTGTGGATGAGAAACTTCAGCAAGGGTTTGCCTCTTCCTCTTGATGATGTCAATGATCTCCTCATGGAATTCACGCTTTGCAATGCCAAGAACTTCTCCCAGAGTAAACTCAATCTTGCTATTCAAGATCCTTTCCTCCAAGACATTCTTTAAATCTGTAGCAACCTCAATATCAGATTGTAGTTTATAAGTTGGGCCTTTTGTCTTACCTTTCGTTGGCTCTTTCTTCTTTCCTGTTGTAGACTCCTCCATGAGTACTTCAGGTGGAGATGCTCCTTGTGTTGAGGGTGTTTGAGAAGGCATTGAGTCGCTTCTTCCTCCACTTCTAGAATCTCTTTTTGATGGTCCTTCATCAGCATTCTCACGTCTGTGCTTCTCTTCTACAATTGCCTCGTTTTGTTGGCATTTGGTAATGTACGCATGCACTGACAATGAGTCCACTGGATCATTCCATCCTGTTTCTAGACGTATGCAATCGCCTACTTCATGTAGAATCTCTTTTGTAAGCTTTCCCTTTTTAGCTAATTGCATGACATTTGGCCAAATTTGACCATGATGGTCACTCACCTCTTCATCACAAAAATGTTCAATTTTTACTCCATAAGTAGCTGCCTCAACTGAAGAGGTGGCATGCTTAGTTGCCATATCTTCAACTAAGGTTTGCATTCCCCCCTTCCCAAAGTTAGTTCTCAAGGGTAGACCTGTCTCTCTTAAATGGATTTTACCATCCTTAAAAAAGACAACATCTTTTGACAAAGCATCACTAAAATCATCACAATCCCTTCTTACATGGTCTGTACTATCACACCAAATACATCTATTAACAAACCCTTCTTTGGGCTGTTGTCTTTGCCTAGGAAGTGGCCCTGATGCTTGGCCTTTTTCTTCAAGCTTTGCAAACTTCACCTTCAAGTCACGCATTCCCTTCACAAGCTCATCTAGCATGGACTCATCAAACTTAGGAGAGATAAAAGTAGGCTTTACCATTTTGTCAGAAGTTGAGGTGGAAGGACTTGTAGTGTTTACTACCATCTTGTCCCTTCTTCTTTGTCATTTGGCAAGCACTGAAACAGCACCTTCAACCTCATTCCAGTCGGTCTTTAGTCCTTGCTCAGCATCTTTATCTTCAAGAAGAAGCTCCAAATTTTCTTGAAACTCTTTACCTGCAGCTTGTAAGAAAAGATATGTCTTCTCTGCATCTAGTGTGGCCCTTTTTGTCCTGGTTAGTTGTGCATAGCGCCGCTCAAATTCCCTAAGTAGCTCTGTTATTGATAGTCCTTGCTTTGGCTTGACTACCCATTCTAAGAATGTCCTTTTGGTCACTCTCTCAGAGTCCTCCATGAAATATTCCTCCTTTAAGTTCTTCCCAATTTCTCCCATGCCCATCTTTAATTATCCTAACATACTCTCTAATTTCTGGAGCAACAACTAGCTCAAAGCTTTGAATCATCTCACCTTCTGACACGCGATGCAGCTCCATCTCCTTCACATACTCGCGTAAGTACTTGGTTACATCTTTGCCATTGAACTGATCCATTCTATTGACGATTGCTTGTATGGCGTTCGTTGCTGAAATCTCCCTTCTTTCAATGGCATGTTGTTGTTGCATGAACATTGCAAATGCTTGAAACATTTGCATTGTTGCTGGATCAAAATGCATACCCTGTTGCTCAACATGATCACCTATGGTTATCCGCAAAATCTCACCCTGGCAGTTTCGCGTCGAGTTCACCAAAAATATGTCGAGAAATTTTCAGTCTTGCCAGGAAAGCACCGGGCTTATGGCTGTGAGAGTTTGTAAGAGAACTCAACAAAAACTATATGAAGGAGTTAAACCATAGATGCCATGAAGACTAGGGTTTGGAAAGAAGTGCAATCAAAGAAGACTCACTCTTTGTCTCTTGCACTCACACACACAAAGAAAGAACACAAAAGAGAATATCAAAACAATACGAAAATGAAAACATCAAGGCTATGGTCATATCGTATCATGGGTAATATGAAAGGGTTAATAGATGAGTTAATGGAATTCAATCTTGACTGACCAAATAGGCTACGAATTGTTCTTTGGAATTGTAGTTTTGTGCTTACCATAATATATATATTTTGTCTAGTGATTGGGATTAATTGTGTGTACAAATCCTCTTGGTTCATAGCAAGATAACTACGCTTACGTCAAAAGAAAAGTTATAGTCTATGAGAGGTAGTATGATGGGATCCGGTGATAGAAGTATTTCATTAAGCCTTTCTGGGCCAAAGAGAAACACTATACGTTGTTGAAAGTGTATTTTTCGGCTAATCCATACGTTAATTCTAATAGATCGTACAGAGTGAAAGCAATAGAAATGATAATCATGTGGGTCATTCATCTAGGATAGTATGTGAGAAATGTAGATATGAGAGAAGTGAAGAGATGAGAAGTTTCCCTCCCAAGCCCTATTCTTGCCCGTAGGCAATAAGGATACTGCGGGGAGAGATGTACCTGTAGAAAAGAGAACCTAGAATTTGTAGAGAGGATGAATTACTAAGAATGAGAGAGATAGGTTTGGTTAAGGAGATGAGATTAGATACATACATATATATATATATATATATATATATATATATATATATGTCGGATTAGAGATGAAAAAGAAAACAACAAGAAATCAAGAAAACATCAATGTAGAACACATCTTACTTGACAAACCCTTCGGCACCATTATTGATGGAGAGAGAAGAAGAGGGGATCACTCCACTTTGATTGATACGCCAAGTACAACACCTTCTTTGATTAGAGTTGATCTTCCAAGGATAGCGTACAAGAATGGCTAGTCTTCCTCTAGGAGAAAGTGTAGGCTTGGGCTTATGTTAATGGGGCTAAGTACAATTAGGCATTACTACTCACTCCCTCAAGAATTCCTCTCATCAATGGCTTGAATGCTTCAGTTCTTTTTTAAGGAAGAAGAGGTCCCCTTTTATAGGTGAAGGGAACCCCCAAGGGTTTACACAAGAAGAGAGGAGCCAGTGTGAATAGGAATTGGAAAAGTTGGAAATGAGTTGTCCCTGCATGATGTGGGCGGACTGGGGTCCAGTATTTTGATCATAGCTCCTCAACCGTGGCTCCAAATAAAAAAGTAAAAATATGGGCAGAAACTTCAGCTCATTAGCTACGATTTTCATATTAAAATCATTTTCCAATTTGGATTGGAACCTTGTGTAAAAAAATTATCAAAATAGGGTCCATTTCTGGCAACAAAAGTCTTCCCGTGGTCCCCTTAGCCTAGACTTTCATTTAATTCCAAAGGACACCTCATGCCATATGAAAGCATGACATTGCTCCTTGAAAAATTTTTGTAATCATGCTTGCAATAATGCATTAAAATAAGTGTATCTTTGAAATCATGCCACCTAGTGTCCCACTAGGATTTGATTCCCTCCTAGTAGCTATTTAAAAAGAAATATAAGAAAAGTATAAAAAATACATAGAATATATATATATTGGAGTTTACCCTAGATATAAGATCTAGCTAGGGTGTGAGATGATAATGAGATAGTAGAAATAAAGAATCAATGCTTTTTGCCCCAAGTTAAAGAGGCGGAGCTATTGACCTTTTCCCATAGTATTTTCTGATGGTAAAGTAAGGATAGGTTACCCTTGAGAAAAATAATAGGATGAGATAGAAGGCTTATTATTATACTTAAATATGCATATGTACATTATAGGAAAGATAATTATGTATCTAAAAAGTTACAAGATAGATCTTGTAGCATGCGTTCCCACTATGTACGTGTCACAGCACGACAGTGTTTTTGTATTGAATATAATATGTGTGCATAATTGCTTTCAGAAAGAGAGATAATCATGATTTAAGAGTACGACTAGGGAGGATGTAGTAATTAGATACAATCTGATGATGGAAAAGAAACAGGATAAATTTCTACTTTTATGTTAACCCTATTAGGAAGGGAAGAAGAAGAATAAATAGAGTAGTAAAATGAATGATTAGAGATTCTTTTTAATGTCATAAAAGCTGAGTTCGGATGGACATAGAAGCTACTAGAAAGACTTCACAGACACATTCAATGAACCTTTAACACAAAAAGAAACCGAGACTTGGAGATCGCTTTAATGATCTGTGTGAAACAACCCTAAGAGGTTTTCAAAAAAAAAAAATCACGCAACACTTGAGACATCTGCAAGCGTAGCATAAGGTTGTGAAGTGCATGCATTGGGAAGAACCGCTTCTGGATAGCAAGGAGCTGCAGCAAGAGAAAAATGACAAGGCATAGAGAGGGAGCGAATTTTTTTGGTTGCAGTAGTTGTCGAGGGCAGCTCATTCTGCACCGGGAATCCATAACCACGCAAGGTTGAACATCATTTGCAGTGCATGACGACAACTAACAACAGCAGTCGGTATAACTAATGACGGTAGCCATGGGTGAGCACGCCTCAAAGGACTTTCTACTGAGAGTCTGCAACCTGGAGCCGCCATGCATCCAACTAGATATGCACCAGTCGTCGCACTCTATGTGGCAACCACCGAGCCGTCCCCTCGCTTCTTCACATAACAGGCATTCAGACCACAGAACACTCAAAACTCTCTCGCTCTCTCGTCGGTAACTGACGGTCCAGAACTGCCACCTTTTCCCCTCCTTTAAATGACCAACACAAAAGTACTCTAGACGTTATCGCAGGCCGACCGTTGCACTGCACAGCAAAAAGAAAAAAAAAGAAAAATCTCCTTCGAGCTACATCTCACAGTACAAATAGGCTCCAGTATAGCTGCAACCCTCAGGACCATATGTCGCCCACTCTCAGTTTCTCCAAGGTATTCCTAACCCCACTCTTTCTCCCCTCTAGAGCAGCTGCAGCAAACGGACCCTTTCTCTCTCTCAAACCGTGTTCTCTCTCTCTCTCTCTCTCTCTCTCTCTCTCTCTCTCTCTCTCTCTCTCTCTCTCTCTCTCTCTCTCTCTCTCTCTCTCTCTCTCTCTCTCTCTCTCTCATTATCCACCGAAGTAATCACCTACAAACGTTGTCGCTGAACCGGTGCCAACAAGCTCTCTCTGTCTCTTCAGCCGCCAAAATATCTCCCTCCCTCGATTCCCTGTCTACTTGTGGTGCCCACACCACACACTCTCTTGCTACACCCGCTCGCCCAACCCCATGCAACCGTCTCTTTCTCTCTCTCTCTCTCTCTCTCTCTCTCTCTCTCTCTCTCTCTCTCTCTCTCTCTCTCTCTCTCTCTCTCTCTCTCTCTCTCTCTCTCTCTCTCTCTCTCTCTCTCTCTCTCTCTCTCTCTCTCCCTTGCGACTTTCCCCATGCAACCACACTCACCACCCTTTTTTGGTGGAGCGCCACTATTTTCGGCTAATATCTATCATCACACCAATGGAGTAGATGGTGTCGTTATCTGCATGGAAATCAACTGGAAAGGCCACCAAGACTGACCAGCCAGGGCCGCAAAACCACCCTCATGCAGAGGAGTTGTTTCTCTCTCTTTCTCTCTCTCTCTCTCTCTCTCTCTCTCTCTCTCTCTCTCTCTCTCTCTCTCTCTCTCTCTCTCTCTCTCTCTCTCTCTCTCTCTCTCCACGACTACCACAAGCTTCCCTCTAACAGCCCATCGTCATCACTCTCCCTCCTTGATCCTGGCACCCTCGAGCGCGCGCGCACACACACGTATCCACACTCTCTCTCATGCTGTGGCGAACCTCCCACTCTCTCTCCCTCTGTCTCTTGCATGGAGCACAAAAGCAGCATGATTCAAATTTTCAGAAACATCTCCCAGCCCCTTCTCGTCTGCTGGCGGCCATCCAATCCTAGGGAAACTATCAACCTCCTATCACAAGAGAGCTCCTCGATCGCGACCGGCACATGCTGCTTTCTCTGTAGCATTGGTTACTTACCCCCTCAGCCAGTGGCGCTGATCTCTCTCCATCTGATATGGCAGCCTCCCCCTCATGCAACTGGCGACCATTGACAACGCTCTTGACCATTGACGAATTAGCCCTTGCGGACTGTTGCAAGGCCTTTTTTCATGTTTTTTTTAGTCTTGCCATTTTATTTTGTATCCAGACATTGGATTCGATTCACACGGATTATCTCAGTTTAGCATCATATGTAAATTTGACCTTTTGAAGCCGAGTAATATTCGCTCTATCTCTCTTTCCCCCCTCCCAATCCGGCTGTTTACAGAAGCACACATTGACGAAGCTCTGCACCGTCCTCTACAATACTTTATCACGCGAACTCGATGCAGAGCATCCTTAATTTAGTAGCGTTACACATTAATGAACCTCTGCAGCGTCCTCTGAAATACTTTATCAGGCGAACCCGATGCAGAGCATCATCGATTCACGATGCTACTGATGATGATTTGAAAAAAAAAAATCAGTCTTTAAATATTGTATGTACTTCGTTTTATTTTGTACCCAGACATTAGCTTAGATCTAAAAGGATTGTATGAGTTTACTCCAGATTCCCATAGGCCTTTTGCCAGCGTTTCATACAACATATCATTTCATTCCTCTATCTCTCTTCCCCCTCCCACTATGATTCCTTATAGCGACGGACATTGAGGAAGCTCTTGAATGACCACAGGAAATACTTTCTCCGGATGCCATACATCCACGGGCATAAACGATGATGAAGATGATTTGATTTGATTTCAATCTGACGCTTTTCAACTTTTAGTTTTAATTTTTTCACTTTCGTTCATTGTACTTCTGTACCCAAGCATTGGTTTAGATCCACAAAAATTGTATCAACTCGCATCACAAGTAATTTTACCTTTTGAAGACATGTAAGGTACCCTTTCATCTCACCTTGCTCTCCCTTTCTCCCTCTTTCTGCTCTCCCCATACCACTACTACAGAAATGGATATTGAAGACGCTCTTCAATGACTGATGTACTACTTTCTGCGACAACGCCCATTGTCGAGCATTCTCAGGCATTGACCATGATGATGACCCTTTTAGTATGATGTTTTTAAGCTCTTAGTTTTTACATCATTCGCTTTACTTCATTTTAATTTTGCACCCATATATTGGATTAGATACACCCGGATTCTTTCCGTTTGATCTCATTCTTCTAAATGTCTAATCTCTACTCTCACACAGTCAAACATCTCCCTCTGTGAATGTCTCTCCTCATGTTGGCCCACTCTAGCATAAACAACCTGAGGACTCTCATAACTCTAATGAGTGGTCTCACTTACCGAATAGACAATGCAAGTGGCTTCATATCTCATAGTATACTGGACGATGTCATACTGTGATATAGCTTTATCTTGGTACCTATATCTTGGCCTCTGCTCGTATCCCTGTCCCTTTACTCCCCGCCACCCTCAATTACATTGCCAATACACCCCATCAACAACTACAATCTGGCTAGATAATAATATATCCACAAATCTAACTAAAGCACTGTGAGGAACATTAATGAATGAGACAAATTTGCGATGGGTAACAACACAAATTTACGTAGCAAGTGTTTCAAACACAATGGATTATATCACACTATTTGCAGAGACTTTATTTTACTGAAGATTTTTATGGTATTCTGTCGGTACGTAGCACAATATTTTAAACACCTTTGCGATTCGTAGCAATGCTATTAGCATTTTATATTCAGTTGGTTAATGCTAGCACAAGTTAGTACAAAATTTTCTATGCTCATACTCCTACTGCGAGCTTGCTCGGTAACCACTTTTGCAACTTCATCTAATTACGACCCGGCTCCATTTGCATCGATCAACATTGTCAAATATCCTGGATTCTTAATTAGCGACTTAAAATTTGTTAGACTTCTCAAACTGTGAAGATTTTCTGGGTTTTCTCCTTTTCAAATAGCTCATTGTTACATTTTACTAGTTGTTGTACATTAGCGCTGCTCCACACCATTATGTTTAGTTGGTTTACCACAATTTTAACACTAGGTTGGTAACCTAACAGGACATAAAAGTGTCCTTTCATGGTTTTGAAAAAAACCTCCAAAACCATAGTAGATCCACTCATTTTGTAAAATCCTTTCATGAGGTTATAGTTCAAGGCCTACTACACATGTAAAAAATAAGAAACTTGTAAAATTTCTCATATTTTGGTCACACCAAGCCTCCAAAGTTGATGGACCAGTACATTTTCACTAAAACAGTCATTTCTTATGTTTTGTTGCATAAAAATAAGATTAGGGATTTTTGTAGGACTTGAGATAAATTCCCTAGTTAACTTCAATGGGTTGGTGATCAAAAAATATGATTGCTTCTCACTCACTATTTTTTGTTTTGCCAAAAGAAATAGGTACAAAAAAGTTGAATTTTTACCATTCTGCAAACCTATCATCAAAGTTTCTATAGCCACGCTCAATACAAATAATATATGCATGTTTTCTTAGTTCCCTATTGTCCTTTAGGTTCATAAGGAGCCATGGAGCATGTCAAAAGAATAATACATCTCCTACCAAGGGGAATCTTGGGGACAAAGATGAAGTGCTAAATACAGCAAACATGAAAAAACTGGGTTCAACATTATGAGTTGTAGAATCCCATAGAAACTATTCAATATCTAGCCAAATTTGATTCTTATGACTAGATATGGTTACTACCTACAAAATGCATGTAATTGTCACAAGAAACTAACAATATTGAAAAAGCTATACTTGATATACTAGAATGTTTCGTTTTTTTCTATAATTGAAAAAATCAACCATCATTGTCTAGTATGCAAAATAGGGTATTAGGTGCCCCAAAACTCAAGGAATATTAGCTTTATGTTACAATATGCGACATAGAAAATCAAAACTGCATTTGGATATCATGAAAGCCACCAAAAAAATCATAGAAGAGCTAAAATTGGCTAAAAAACAGGATTTGACAATTTTTGTAATTTGTTCATAACTTGCAACTTTAACATTTATTTCTCCCTAGAAGCATCAGAACATGTTGAGGACTACTAAAGATAGTTCTCTAGCATTATAGACCTCACAAACATGAATTCTAGAGTGGTATAGTTGCAAAAAGTTGAAAAAAGTCAAAAACAGGACCCGTTTTTTCACATAGTTTAGGTTGTGAAATGTTGTGCAAGGACAAGGTTAAAGATGGAATTGATATTCCAAAAAAATGTCAAGTTTTTTTCAGCTCATGAGACAACTTTCTAGATAGATAGCACCTCAAAATCTATTTTTAAACTCTTGACATAATTCAAGGAAAATGGTCACTTAACAGGACATAAAAGTGTCCCATTACCAACCTAGTGTTAAGGAAATAAACGTATATGTCTTGCATGACCATAATCAAATGATTTTTATCATGATCTTTATTTGTTTTTTGCTACATTTCTCTAACTCATCTAAGGATTCACAAAAACCTATCCAGACCATAATGCGAGGACATTAGATAAGTGATCTCTTTACTTTGCAAACTCTTTTTTTTTTCTTTTTTCAGCTACAGTAATCATGTCCTAACCATATTTTATCCAATTTTATGATACCCCCCCTACCCTGTTACCAACCTTATTATTTCCTGCTTGCCTATACTAACTCTATCATACAAGCTTTGTTGGGGTATAAAGCCCAATGTGGTCGCCCAGGTAAGTGGCCGGGCCGCTAGGTATGTACACATATTCTTTTGTAAAAACCTAATAAGAACTCACTATGCTCTACACATTACAGTAGAGCGAGTTCACCATATCGTCGTGCTCTTCTTCTCGCACTCTCTCTTGCGTCGCACTTCCGCTCGTACTCCTTCAAGTGATATCAGAGCTCAGATCGAGGCTCGGGGCAGCACTGCACGAGGCTAGAGTCACCAACTCAGATTGGAGTGAAATTTGACAGGCAAAGACACGGCCCCAAATCTTGTGGGAGTTCCCGTAGGCCTCGGTGTGCTCAAAATTTCATTCTGAAGTCATCTCGGTCACCGTTCGGCTTCGACAAAGTTCTGTGCATGCCATTTTCGACTACGTGGTCTCAGTGGGTGCAGATCCGACTCTGCAAATTTGGGGTTTTTCGGCCTACGACTGCAGGTGCTGAGGATATCGACACTCTGAGAGTGTTGATTTGTGGCTGTCTACACATCGAAGGACGGCTCACAGTTCTTGGAGGCGTGTCACATACGACACGGGCGCATCTACACACAGACTGTAGGCGACATCCACTAGTTCATCAGGTAGCTTGTGTTTGCTGCTTGATATTCCAGATTTCATCCTGACATTGAAGGTACTTCCACATGGGATGTATTGTCAGAGATGATGTATGTTTGTTGAGGGTTTGCTGGCTGTGAGTCACGCAGCAAACAACCACCGCAGCAGTTACAGCATATAGTGGAAAATTTGTGGATGTATGACTTTGTGGGAAGTCTATGTACTGTCAGATTTACTGCAGCCTTTGTTAAGGGTCGAGTGAGGTTTTATTGAGCTGGGGGATTCTCGAATGTTGAGATCCTTTCGGTGATACAAGTCTTGGAGCGATCCCTCGAGCACCCTTAGATAGGCAGCTAGGATGTATTGATTGTGAGTTAGACAGTTGGGATTGCATCTTTGCTTTACTGCCGTAGGCATTGTCGCAGTCTATGCTTACAGGACGGTGACAAGACAGTCAGAGACAGTACAGGTGCAGGACAGGTTTACCCACAGCTTACAGTGTTAGAGAGACAGTGGTTTTTTGAGCTGTTTTTTGGTCTGTTTTTAGTACACCAGAGCCATTTTACAAAGGAGACTCTGCCAAAATTTCTGTAGAATCTGAAGCTTTCTTGGTTCATTTGACAGGTTGATATTGGTTCAGAGGTTAGTTTACAGGGGAAACTCTGCCAAATTTTTCCCAGGAAAGTAAACTACTGTGAAGCGTAGCTATGGCTGGATCACAGGACACTGCTCTTTACAATATCAAGAAGCTGGGTGGAACCAATTTCCCATTGTGGAAGAAGCAGATTTGGCATGTGTTGGTACAAAAGAAGCAGATAAAATCTATAAAGATCAAGGGGATAAAACCAGAAGATATGGACGAAGATGAATGGAGCGAAATGGATGAATTGGCACTTTCTACCATTATGCTGACTTTGGCAGAAAGCGTTTACTTCAATGTAGCAGACGAGATGTCGGCTTATCAAGCATGGTTAAAGCTGAGTGATCTTTATGAGAAGCAGAGTGCAGCTTCACAGGTATACTGGCTTAAGAAGCTTGTTGACTTGAAGATGAAAGAAGGGACACCTATGTCCAATCATCTGAATGAATTCAACACAATCTATAGTCAGTTGTCAGCTCAAGGTGTCAAGTTTGATGAACCTGTTAGAGCTATGTTCCTGTTGATCACATTGCCGAAAAGTTGGGACACTTTTCGCACAGCTTTGAGTAATTCTGCACCTCCAGATGGTTTGAACATAGCAAGTGCAGAAGGAAGTCTGCTTACTGAAGAAACCAATAGAAAGACAATGGACAAAGGCAAAGGAACAGCCTTAGTTGTCAAGGGAAGGACCAAAGAAAAGTACAAAGGTGGAAAGAGGAATCAGTCTTGTAGCAAGTCCCGCAGTGCTAAAGGCAAGAGTGACATAGAATGCTACCATTGTGGCAAGAAGGGTCACATGAAAAGAGACTGCAGAGAATGGAAAGCAAAAAAAGGCAAAGAGAAAGCTGAAGACCATGGTGAGAAGAACAAGTCCTCAGTGAAGATTCAAGAAATAAATGTGACAAACATTGTTGTAGAGGATGACAGTCTAGTGTCAGGAGACATCTACTTCTTGAAGAATACAATGGACTCAGCTCTTCTTACAGCATCTGATGGAAATGCACTGAGTGATTGGATTATAGACTCAGGGGCATCACTTCATGTGTCTCCAAACAAGGAGTGGTTTACCTCTTATGTGACCACTAAAGATCATGTTCGGCTAGGCAATGGGCAGACATGTGAGATGTTAGGTGTTGGAGATGTTCAATTGAAGTTTCAGAATGGCTCTTCTTTCACGCTGAAGAATGTGAGACATGTTCCCGCAATTACCAAGAGCTTGATCAGCACAGGTTTACTTGCTGATGCTGGCTACGTCACCACTTTTGGACAGAACATGTGGAAGATATCCAAGGGTTCTATGACAGTAGCACATGGAGTAAATTCTGGAGGACTTTACATGATTTATGTATCAAATGTCTCTAAAAATGTAATCAATGTAACCGAGCAGCCGAAAGTTTCTTTGTGGCATAGCCGGTTAGGACATATGTCCAAGAAGGGAATGGAAATCTTGTCTCGTTCTGGTTATTTGCCTGGCTTTTCATATAATGATTTTGAATTCTATGAACATTGTCTGTATGGTACACAGCAGCCACATAAGCATAGAAGCAGTAGAAGAGATACACAATTGGCACTTGTTCATAGTGATTTGTGTGGACCTATGCCTAACCTATCTCTAGGGGGAGCTTCTTACTTTATGCCATTTATAGGTGATTACTCGAGGAAAGTATGGGTTTCCTTTCTCAAGCACAAGGATGAAGCATTTAGTGTTTTCAAAATGTTTGTGACACTTGTGGAGAATCAGAGTGGCAAGAAGCTTAAATGCTTACGCACTAACAATGGTGGAGAGTATGTTTCAAAGGCCTTTCAGGACTTTTGTGAGTCAAAAGGTATAAAACGTGAACTTACTGCTCCTTACAATCCTCCTCAAAATGGTGTTGCTGAGAGGATGAATAGGACCATACAAGAGAAGGTTAGAAGTATGTTGTCTAATGCACAGATGCCAAATGGGTTTTGGGCTGAAGCTGTATCAACAGCTGTTCATCTTGTAAATAGATCTCCTAGCAAGGTTTTGCAGAAGGATTCAGTGCCAGAGATGGTATGGTCAGGCAAAATGCCCTCATACAAGCATCTCAGAGTCTTTGGCTGTGAGGCATATACTCACGTTCCAAAGGAATTTAGGAACAAACTCGAGCCAAAGAGTAGAAAGTGCATCTTTCTAGGCTATGGTAATTCTGGTGAGATGGGGTACAGACTTTGGGATCCCGAATCCAGAAAGGTTGTCCGCAGCAATGATGTTCACTTTAATGAATCCAAATATCATTCTAAACCAGAGAGGGTTGAGGATATTAGAAGAGTTGTCTTCCAAGAAGATAGACCTGCACGTGCAAGACAAAATGTCAGGGCTCAAGAGGAGCAAGGATAGGATAGAGTGGAACCACAGGTTGTGGCTGAGCCTGAGCCACCTATTGTGCGTAGATCTGGACGTGTCACGCGACCTCCTGATAGGTTTGTTCCATCTATGAACTATGCCATGTTGACTGATTGCAATGAGCCTTCATGTTACAAGGAAGCAGTGCAAATGAAGGACTCCGGGAATTGGCAATTGGCCATGCAATCAGAGATGACAGCTCTGCATAAAAACAAGACATGGAAGCTAGTTAAATTACCACAAGGCAAAAAGGCTCTACCTTGTAAATGGGTTTATAGGTATAAGATCACCGCTCATGATAGTCAGCCAAAGTACAAAGCAAGGCTTGTTGCCAAGGGCTTTAAGCAAGAACAAGGCATTGACTTTGATGAAGTCTTCTCTCCGGTGGTCAAGATGACTACATTGAGATGCTTTCTTGCATTGGTTGCCATATTAGATTTGGTGTTGCACCAAATGGATGTCAAGACAGCGTTCTTGCATGATGATTTAGATGTGGAAATTTACATGCAGCAGCCAAAAGGGTTTGTTGAGAAAGGCAAGGAAGATTGGGTATGCCAGCTGTTAAAGAGTCTTTATGGCTTAAAACAATCACCGAGGGCATGGTACCATAAATTCCACAAGTTTATGCTTTCTCAAGGCTACAAACGTAGTGAGCTCGATCACTGTCTATATACAAAGAAGGCTAAGGATGGTAGTTGGCTGATCCTTATTTTGTATGTGGATGACATGTTGATTGCTGGCAAGCACTTAGAAAAAATTTCAGCTTTGAAGTCAAAGATGGCAAAATCGTTTGACATGAAAGATATGGGTGAGGCAAGTCATATACTTGGTATACGCATTGAGAGAGATAGATCAAAGAAGTTGATTTGGTTTTCTCAAACAGAGTATATTGACAAGGTTTTGCAACGTTTCAATATGGAGAAGGGAAAGGCACTGAGTGTTCCATTGCCACCATATGTGAAACTTAGCAAACAAGATTGTCCCGTGTCTGAGGAAGAACAGGCTGAAATGGATAAGATTACATATGCGTCTGCAGTGGGTAGTTTGATGTATGCAATGATTGCTACTCGCCCAGACATTGCATTTGCAGTGGGAGTAGTAAGTCGATACATGTCAAACCCAGGCAAGAAACATTGGGAAGCATTGAAAGGAATATTGAGATACCTGAAAGCTACAAAGAGTATGCGTATATGCTATGGGAGTCAAGAGCTAAGTGTAAAGGGTTTTACAGACTCAGATTATGCAGGTGACTTAGACAACCGAAGGTCTACGTCAGGGTATGTCTTTACATTGGCTGGTGGAGCAGTATCATGGCGTTCTAGATTACAAGATTGTGTTACTTAGTCTACTACAGAGGCTGAATATGTTGCAGCATTAGAGGCATGCAAAGAATCAATTTGGCTTAATCGACTAGTAACAGATTTGGGAATCAAAGAAGAGATGCCTGTGTTATATTGTGATAGTCAAAGTGCTATACAATTGGCTCACAATCCAGTTTATCACTCAAAGACAAAGCATGTGGATGTGAAGTATCATTTCATCAGGGAAATGCTCGAGGATAAGCAACTTCAGCTTGTCAAAGTTCACACCACAGAAAATCCTGCTGATCTACTTACAAAAGGACTTCCCTCGGAGAGCTTTGCGCATTTTCGCAAGCAGTTAGGTGTAGGGTAGTACATCACTTCTCTACATCTCTTGTATATTAGCTTGTATAGTAGCTTCTCTCACACTTAAAGTACCACATTGGACTTTAAGTGGGAGGTTGTTGGGGTATAAATCCCAATGTGGTCGCCCAGGTAAGTGGGCGGGCCGCCAGGTATGTACACATATTCTTTTGTAAAAACCTAATAAGAACTCACTATGCTCTACACATTACAGTAGAGCGAGTTCACCATATCGTCGTGCTCTTCTTCTCGCACTCTCTCTCGCGTCGCACTTCCACTGGTACTCCTTCAAGCTTGTGCCAAACTCCTGGCTGTGTTTACTAATACCATTCCCAAAAACAACACAACTTTCTCGACACGCATACTAAGGTAGCCACTCCGAATCCTAATGGTATGTACCTCGCATATGTCAATCCTCTTTTTTTTATGCATTGTATTTAAGCTAAAAACTCAAACACTGCGAAGATTGTATTCAAAGGAGTTTTTGTTGAGATAATTTGTCAATAAGCTATGCAGCTACTCAAGCGAGATAAGGTGCTCTGGGATAGTGAACAACAATTTGTAAGTGCTTTGATATACTGCACTGTGATGTCGACAATGTAGTAAATATATTTTCTCCTTTATGTCTTGTCTAGTCCATTGGTCAAAAGCACACAGATCCACTGATTTAGGCAGTGTGTAAATGCTCATCTTGGTGTAGATTCGCCGATTTAAGCAACACCAATTATCTGTGCAGATCCGTCGATTTAGGAAACACCAATTATCTCTGCAGATCCGCCGATTTAGGCAGCACGTCATATTGGTGTAGATTTGCCGATTTAGGCAACACCAATCACAAAATCATGCTGCAGTGGCTGGCCACCACTGTAACTGGTATGATTTTGTTACCCGGTACATAATGAAAGTGATTTGGATTTGGACTTATATTGTGGAATTGGAATTGGATTGGGATTTGGTATCTGCTGATTACTTTATCCGGCAGTGTTTATGTGATGAGACTTGACATTATGAGACTGATGATGAGTGTGACCGATGATATCCTGATTCATCAGGGTATGACATATACTGCTTATTCTAGTGGTATGGGACACTAGAATAGGCAGTATGTGGATGATAGCAGGCATAAGCTAATTTGCCAAAGTTAGTAGAGCTGGCTCATTTGCCAAAGTTAGTAGAGCTACTGACTGAGAAAATCAAAATGGGAATCTTGGAGCCTTCTTGTGCTCCATACTCAAACAGGTGGTTCACAGTTCCGAAGAAGAATGGTTCTCTACGCTTCATCCAAGATATGCAACCAGTGAACAAGGTGACAATTATAAATGTAGGTACAGGTCCAATTGTGGATGAGTTTGCAGAGGCATTTGCAGGGAGGGCAATCTACTCAATGGGGGATCTCTACTCAGGGTATGATCAATTTCAGCTTGCAATCGAAAGCAGAGACTTGACAACCATGAGGACACCTTTGGGTTTGGTAAGGATGTGTACCTTGCCACAGGGAGCAACCAACTCGGTTGCACATATGATGAATGGGATGAATAAGGTCTTACGTGACTTTATTCCTCAAATCACAATGCCTTTCATTGATGATTTTCCTATCAAAGGATGTGAAGAAAGTGACAAAGATGAAGCTTTGGATCTCAAGGGATGTCGCAGGTTTGTGGTAAATCACATAAATGATTGTGATAAAATTTTGTCTAGGTTGGAAGAAGTGAATCTTACATTGTCAAGGAAAAAGTCTATGTTTGGTGTCAATGAAGTGCTTATTGTGGGGCACATGTGCGGGCCATATGGTAGGAAACCTTGTCCAACAAAGGTAGATGCCATCCAAAGAATGAAAGAAACGTGCACTAGCATCACTGAGGTTAGAAGGTTTCTGGGAGCATGTGTCTTCTATGTTATTTGGATTCCACATTATGCACATGTAGCTGATCCTCTTTATCAGTTTCTTAGAAAGAATTAGAAGTTTAAATGGACAGAAGCACATGTAAAATCCATGAAAAAGCTAAAGGAGTTGCTCCAGTCAGCAACAACTTTGAGAAAGGTAGACTATGAGTGCCAAAGGCCAGTAATTGTGACAATAGACACCAGTCCTACAGGGATTGGATGGGCAATAGGGCAAGATGACAAAGAAGGACACAGGTATGTGGTAAGATTTGGAGCAAAGGTGCTAAGTTCTCACCAAAGAAACTATCCACAGATAAAGAGAGAGTTATGGGGTATGGTTACAGCCTTGAAAAGTGGGAAAGAGTACCTAATTGGTGCATGTGTGGTTGTAGAAACAGATTTTCTACCACTTCTTGGGATGATTACAAGCTGCTCAACTCCATACATTGCTATGTTGTGGTGGATTGACTACATTAAGTCTTTAAATCCTGAGTTTAAGCACATTGTAGGTAAAGACAATACAGTGGCAGATATGCTATCAAGGGCAAGGTATGAAGATGAGTCACAAATGATTGACGAGGGAGATGATGTAGGCACAAAGTTCTATTCTATCTCTCATGTCAAAGGTAACAATGTCTGCATGACTAATCTACTTGAATCATTCTTGAAAGAGCTTTATGAAGGTGATTGGCTTCTTATTGGAAGCTACTTGAGTACTCTAACAAAACAGGATGATTGGTCTGAACAAGAATTCAAGAGGATACGCAGGAAAGCATATGGGTACTTTTTGAGGGATGGTGACTTGTGGAAGCATCCTAAACAAAAGGGTGCTACACCACAAAGGGTTATATGTAAAAAAGAGACTCATGCAAGAGTTTCATGAGAGTCTATGGGCTGGACACAGGGGTGTATGGGCAACCTTCTCCAAGTTGAAAGAAAAATACTGGTGGAAGGGTATGTATAAAGATGTATCTCAGTTTGTAGAGACATGTGTAACTTGTCAAGTGTATTCAAATGTTCGACATCGTGATGGATTGCACCCTACATATCCACTAGCCATGCACTATAAATGGGTTGTGGATCTAGTCACAATGCCTCTAGGACTCTAGCAGATGAGATACTTGGTTCTTGCACGAGAGGACCTAACTAACCAGGTTGAAGCAAGAGCATTAAGAGATAAAACCACAGAAGTTGTGTGCAAATTCCTTCTTGATGAGGTGATTTGCCGTTATGGTTGTGTGGGAAAAATCACTGCAGATAGAGGTGAGCTGGATGCCGAAGAAGCAAGGGAGTTCTTTTCTAGATTAGGAATCAAGCTTTCTCTTACTACAGCTTACAACCCTGAAGGCAATGGAAAGAGTGAAAGAGGGCATCCTCCTATCATCAAAGCTTTGGCCAAGGCTTGCGAAGGAAGAGTTGGTGAGTGGCCAAATTGTTACCATATGCTTTATGGGCTGATCGTACAACACATAGCTCAGTAAGTGGCTACATGCCTGCGGAGCTAATGTATGGTCAAAAGCCAGTGATGCCGAATATTGAAGATACAATTCCCACATGGAATGTACTACCTTGGAAAGAGGGGCTTAGCGGGGAAGATCTCCTTGCACTGCGTATAAGGCAGCTAGAGAGAAGACCTGGAGACATTGAAGCTGCAAAAGAACGACTCAAAAATGCAAGGTTGAAAAAAAAGGAATACTTTGATAAGCGACATTGACTCAGGAGCAAAGCAATTGACAAAGGTGAGTGGGTCTTGGTGTATGATAGTAGCCTTGATAACCAGCACACAGTCATGTGTAAGTTTTCAAAAAGATGGTTTGGACCGTATGTTGTAGAGCATGTGCATGAAAATGCTACTTACAGCTTGTCTGAACTAGATGGTACAAAAGTAAAGATTCCCATTGCAGGAAAAAGGATCAAAATGTTTAAGAGAAGAGGAGACAATGATCCAGAAGATGTTGATGAGAAAGAAGATCAAACCACAGGTAAAGATCAAAGTGAAGATGAATATTTGGAATCATCCAGTGAAGAAGAAAGCAAGGAAGATGTACAAGAGGGCTGATCTTACAAAGAAATAATGTGGCACATACCGGAGGATGTGCAGGTTTAGAGGGGGTGAATATCGTGCTGTGACACGTACATAGTGGGAACGCATGCTACAAGATCTATCTTGTAACTTTTTAGATACATAATTATCTTTTCTATAATGTACATATGCATATTTAAGTATAATAATAAGCCTTCTATCTCATCCTATTATTTTTCTCAAGGGTAACCTATCCTTACTTTACCATCAGAAAATACTATGGGAAAAGCTCAATAGCTTCGCCTCTTTAACTTGGGGCAAAAAGCATTGATTCTTTATTTCTACTATCTCATTATCATCTCACACCCTAGCTAGATCTTATATCTAGGGTAAACTCCAATATATATATATATTCTATGTATTTTTTATACTTTTCTTATATTTCTTTTTAAATAGCTACTAGGAGGCACTACAAGAGGTTGTGTGCTCTTGTGACGCTGTTAGCGACGGAAATACACTGGGTTTTTATAACCCCCGGCGTCGCTAAAACCGTCGCTACGAGAGCGTCGCTATATGCGTCGCTATAGGCGTCGCTATATAGAGACGCTCATAGCGACGTTTACACAGAAGTCTATAGCGATGCTTATAGCGACGCTCCATAGCCATAAATAGCGATGGTTATAGCGACGCCTGAGAGAAATTTTTTTTGGTGACAGGGCATTGAATACCCTGCCACCCATCAACCATATTGTACTTGATTCACTTTTTAAAAAAAGTGCAAGGGTAGATAATAGACCCAAAATAGTCACCCACAAAACGCATTGTTTGCAAAATTGACAAGCGTAAAATTGACAATTGTACACATCATAAGCAAAATGAATTGATTGGCAAATGTAATAATGACAATTGTACAACATCATAGGCATAAAGAATTGATTGGCAAAATGAACTGCGGTGACAAATGTAATAATATACATGGTTCAAAAAGACGTATAAAATCCGTCTCATGATACATAAGCTATGAGAAACCCTAAACTAATGCTATCTAGCTACGGCTAAACTGACGTTGTCTAGTCAGATGTCTCATCGCGTCCAAGCGGCGTATCTGTCGGATTCTACAAAAAAAGACAATAAGACAGCTTTCAGTAAGTATAAACATATAACGACATTTATAAAACAATACAAAAAATAGAAAAGAGTAAACCCTAATACTAACCATGCCGCCGCGAGAACTGAGAATGTCCATCAGGGCGTTTAAGCCCTTCCTGCCTGCGTACTCGCGCTCGTACGGTGTGGGATCACGTCCTCACTACAAGAGGTTGTGTGCTCTTGTGACGCTCTTAGCGACGGAAATACACTGGGTTTTTATAACCCCCGGCGTCGCTATAACCGTCGCTAAAAGCGTCGCTACGAGAGCGTCGCTATCTGCGTCGCTATAGGCGTTGCTATAGGCGTCGCTATATAGCGACGCTCATAGCGACGCCTATAGCGACGCAGATAGCGACGCTCTCACAGAAGAGTATAGCGACGCATATAGCGACGCTACAGAGCCATAAATAGCGACGCTTATAGCGACGCCTGAGAGAATATTTTTTTGGTGGCAGGGCATTGAATGCCCTGCCACCCATCAACCATATTGTACTTGATTCACTTTTTAAAAAAAGTGCAAAGGTAAATAATAGACCCAAAATAGTCACCCACAAGACGCATTGTTTGCAAAATTGACAATTGTACACATCATAGACAAACTGAATTGATTGGCAAATGTAATAATGACAATTGTACAACATCATAGGCATAAAGAATTGATTGGCAAAAGGAATTGCGGTGACAAATGTAATAATATACATGGTTCAAAAAGACGTATAAAATCCGTCTCATGATACATAAGCTATGAGAAACCCTAAACTAATGCTATCTAGCTACGGCTAAACTGACGTCGTCTAATCAGACGTCTCATCGCGTCCAAGCGGCGTATCTGTCGGATTCTGCAAAAAAAGACAATAAGACAGTTTTCAGTAAATATAAACATATAACGACATTTATAAAACAATACAAAAAATAAAAAAGAGTAAACCCTAATACTAACCATGCCGCCGCGAGAACTGAGAATGTCCATCAGGGCGTTTAAGCCCTTCCTGCCTGCGTACTCGCGCTCGTACGGTGTGGGATCACGTCCTGTCATCGACCACTGTCAAAACATACAAAGATTTCATTATGTTAGAACTAAAAAACTCATAAACCCTAAACTATCGAACATGCATAAAGAGCAATGTGAAAAGACTTACAAAATCGGCCTCAAATGATGCCCATCCACCGCTCCCCAAGTGGTGCGAGCTCCCTGCCTCTACTCGCGCTCTGGCTGCATCCTTTTGTTGCTTCCACTTGTCGGGATTCTCGCGCGCTGCTTTCTTCGCATTCTTCCAATCTTCTTTGGCCAGCCAATCTGGCCTATTCCACCCATTCTTGATTGCTTTTTGCACTTCGGAACGCTTGTGTTTGCAGTATTCGCGCATTCGAATCTTCATCAGGTCTTCATTGAAGCGCTGATCCCGTGTTGGAACGGGAAACTCATCATGAAGTATGCTGATGACTCTGTTTTTTAAATCACTTGGTACTTCACTCCATTTGTTTAGTATATAGTGTCTAAACAGCTGAGAGCAAAGACCACGCATGCGCGAGATCACCTTCTTGCCGTCATCATCCATGATGATGCCGCCGCTGATGTCGACGGAGTAAGGCAAGCCCTCTGGCCGGTGACGCGTGAACCTGGGTGTCCCGGCAGGGGTCTCTAGCGGCGTGTCGATGGGGGTACGGACGTCAGGTGTCTCCATCGGCGTCTGGGCGCCGAAGCGAGGAGTGTCGAGTGGGGTGGCTCCTGGCGGAGTAGGTAGAGGTGTGTAGCTTCTAGGAACAGTCAGCCGTGCAAAACCTGGCGTAGACGGCGATGCTGTGGCTGGTGTGGGGGCGGGCAAAGAAGGGGAGGGTAAAGAGCCTCGTCGAACACGAGGCGGTGTGGAGGCATCGGTGGCGGAATCCCCACAACAACCGCCACCGCCACCACTAGAGCGCCGGTGTCTAGACGAGTGTGACGCTCGTCTCGTCGACGCCGAAGCTTCGGAGCGCGCCGAATGCTCCGAAAGAGAGGGAGATGCGGATGGTGTAGGAACGCGCGATGATGCGCCAAAGCGATGACGCTCCACGTACCACTGTCTCTGCTACGGTGACAAAGAAGAAAGAAACTCCTCATCATCCATACCTGCATTAAACACACGAATATTTAAACTTAATATTGAATGAATAGAGTAGACAATGACGCAAAGACCATTAAATACAATGACGTAATGACGCATATAAATACAATGACGCAATGAATCGAGTGATAGAAGAGGCAAGTCGAAAACTCAGAATTTTCAATCAAAAGATGTGAGCGCGAGTAGAAAAGAGCGTTACACACCATGGAAGCTACTTAGAGAGCTAGAGCTTTTACAGCACGGAGCAAAATTGTTCAAATACAATATTTGTGGCTTTAAGAGATCTCTCTCTCATCCTCGCATAACTCAGCATAACTTCCTATATCTATATAGAGCTCTCCGTTTAAACACATATCCTCTGTTTCATTTTGTAGCTCCTCTGCATGCACCCCATATAGAGTAGTAGCATCTTGATGCTCGTCTGGCACCACCGCAGCGGCTTCTGATTGAGCATCTTCTCTGATCTCCTCCATTGATGTCGTTGTGATTGGCACATGGTAGCCTTCATACGTCCTTGCACTACGAGGGGCTACCTCTATGACGTACCACCAGTTTGATGTAGACTTTGTAGGATGAAATACTACCTGCCAGAGCCACATAACTTACATGAGAGCTTTCAAGCACATAACTTGTAAAAGGGGGATGTTAACTATTTATATACTTACTTGTTCACAATGCTCGGGTAGTACGAAAGTGTCTCTTAGGTCAGTCCATTTCTTAGTAGAATCCACCTCAAGAAAACCAGACTCTCCTCTACGCACAGTAGCGTTTCGACCCTCCATGATTATCTTGAACCATTGCACGTCGAACAAGTCGACAAAAAATCCTCTGTAATCGATCCTCAAAATCTCTTGCAGCGTGCCGAAGTAAGTGAGTTCCGCCACCACGGGATCTGCATCAGAGGAACGTCGTCGACTAGACTGTTCAAATTTTGCCATGATTCCCCAATCTTGAGTAAAACTCTTTTTGTCGATTCGTTCCACCCTAAAATGTCGACCTTTACACCATGCTGCTGTGTATGACTTATACTACAATGAACAAAGATTATGAGTGGCCGTTCAAACGTTTATAAATAAAGTCACTTGCTAGTCGTACATTGCAAACTTACCTTGGTCGCGCAACCCCGAGAGTACTCCCACTCTTCTTCAGTCACTTCGTCACCGCATTGTTGTGCGCTTTTCAATTGGTTGTGCAACCATCTTAAGCTCATGAAGGTTGGTAGGCTCTCTAGAACCGCTGGATAGTGCATCGGTGGTCGTGCCACTCTCCAATGTACACTAGGGACTCTGATACCAACCAACCTTCTGCCATGCTACCCTCCGGACGTGCCTTTTGACGCACATATCCCTTAAGCGTTTTCATGAAACGCTCTAAGAAGAACATCCATCTGGAATGAACTGTGCCAGCTATTTTCACCTCATCAACTATGTGAATAAGAAGATGCACCTGAATGGTTAGTATTGTAGTAGGAAAATGTTTCTCAAACATGCACACAAGCTCCGCAGCATTTAGTTTGGCGAATGGTATGGAGTCTACGTCGATCTCCTTTTGTGAGATCCATTGCACCAGCTTTGCAAGTTTGTAGATTGTGTTACGGATGTCGAGAGACAAACATCCCTCAATGGCAACCGGTAAAATAAACTGTAAAGTATGTGCAGCAATGTGTGTCGGCTCATATCCACCACCTCTATGCCAATCCACAATTGTTGTAGCTCTTCCAATAGTGGACGAAGATACACATCCATATTCCCCACTTTATATCGCCCTGGCACAATCAAGCTTAGCCATAGGTGCCCCTTCTTCGTAGTCAACCACGGGGGAATGTTGTAGTTGACGATGACAACGGGCCATACACTGTAAGATGTTGATCTTTGACCAAATGGATTTACGCCATCCATAGCCAGGCCTAAGCGCAAATTTCGAGCTTCCCTGGCAAAATCCGACCATGTTCCATCTATATGTTTCCAGGCTGCGCAATCTGCAGGAATTCGTAGCACACCATCCGAAGATTTATTCTCCTCATGCCATGATGCTAGGGCGGCCATGGACTTACATTCGAAGAAATGCTTGATGCGAGGAAGCAAAGGAAAATGTCGCAAAACCTTTTGTGGAATTTTTGTCCCGTGGAGATCTACTCGATATCTTTCGGAATCACATTTCGGACACTTCTCCATGTCTGTGTATTCCCCTCTGAAAAGAATGCAGTCATTAGGACAAGCGTGGATAGAATTGTAATCCATCCCCAAGTTTCGCAAAATCTTTCTTGCTTCATCTCGGGAATCTGGCATCACATTGTCAGCTGGTAGAATGTGCTCTTTCAGCAATCTACACAACATAAAAATATGATACAGTCGTGTAAAAATCTATCAGATCATTATACATTTAGAGTTCTATTAAAGTAAACTAATTGTAATAGATCACCTGAAAGCGCTGTGACGCTAGTGTCACTCCATCCAAACTTTGCCTGCATGTTGAGAAGAACCAGGAGTGCTTTCAATCTAGACATACATGCTCCATTATACAATGATGTATCGGCTTCACTTTTCATATCATCATAGATAAGACTTTCTGAATCCATGATCGTCTCGATCATTTCATCAATCTCGGGCTCAAACATTGCCTCGTTGGGAATGTGCTCTGCATGATCATCCCCCGAGCTGTCAGAGGCTACATCTTGTGGCCTCACATATGCTGCTTGACCAAAGCGCCTGCGAATACGTCTATTGGGTTGCAAGATTGCTGCTTGTTGGCCAGCGTCAGAGTCCGACGAGTTATAATTAGCAACAACTCGATCTATAATAGATGGATCGAACTCGCCAAATTCGCGAACGTGCTGCAAAGAAACACGTCTTGTCCGTCGCACGGCATGCTTGCATTGATTACAAGGACATAAGACCCTCGTTGAGAGATAGGTGTTTCGGTTGGACGGTCCCACATCCTCGTCGCTACTCATAATGAGGATAAAAAACTTATAACCTAGACAACAAATTTAATATTCTATTGGCATTCTTCGTCTTATCTCTCTCTCTCTCTCTCTCTCTCTCTCTCTCTCTCTCTCTCTCTCTCTCTCTCTCTCTCTCTCTCTCTCTCTCTCTCTCTCTCTCTCTCTCTCTTTACCTCACATTCTCTAGTCATGTCCAATCCCCGCACACCTCGGTCTAGAGGTGCACGGAGATCAGATCCATCGGGTTATAATCTCATCTTTATTGGTCAATACCTATATTTGTCGGTACAAGAAATCTACAGACCCACGTCTACATGATACTGCATGTAGTGGACAAAACCCCTTTGCCTCTTCTCTAGCTGTAGCACTTCACAGCATCTTAACATCTTTTCACAGTAGATCTTTTCACTATTCGTCTAACTCTAAACCCTAAACCGTAAGTAATTCTTGCGTGGACTCGATCTAACGTAAATAAGCGTAAATCTAAATAAACGTAAATCTAACTAAAAATAAAGCTAAATCTAATTTAACGTAAGTCTAATGACTAGAGGTTGTCTAGATGGTCATTGTGTCGGGGATGTAGTGACTCTTGCCGCCCTGAAGATCCACCTTCTTCCCTATCTTCTGAAGACATTTCACCAGTACTTTTGGATCGACGGAGCCCACCATGAGTGAAGGCAGCAATACCCTATATTCCATTGAGGGCTGTCTTCACCCGCTTCATGCAAGCATCGCAGTCTATGGAGACCCGCATCTAATCTAATATAACGTAAATCTAAATCTAGCTTAAATAAACGTAAATCTAGTTAAAAATAAACCTAAATCTAATTTAATGTAAGTCTACATATAACCTAATCTTTAACGTCTTTTAAGATAGTTTCCTACGACGTTATAACTCTCTTCTTCCTGTGTGTGTGCGCCTGTGTGGATGTGTGTGCCAATAAAAAGAGATAAATGGTATAACCTTTCTATCACCCATGCCAAGTATGATAGATTGATTATGCCATTTCTCTCTTGAATAATAGGTCTTCAGTTCAACTCCTCGTCGGCTAGATCTTTAGGTCTTTTAATTTTAATTAGTTTCCTACGACGCTCCCTTAGTTTCTCTTTCTTTCTCTCTCAATGTGTGTGCGTTTTTTTGGATCGTATGCATGTTTTCTTTCTCTTTTCCTCTCTCAATGTGTGCGTTTTTTGTTTATGCATGTTCTCTCTCTCTTTTCCTCTCTCAATGCGTGCGTTTTTTGTTTATGCATGCTCTCTCTCTCTCTTTTTCTCTCTCAATGTGTGTGTGCATTCTTTGTTTATGTATGTGTGTGCGTTTTTGCACTCTCTCTCGCTCTCTCTCTCTCTCTCTCTCTCTCTCTCTCTCTCTCTCAAAAACACTATGTGTGTGTGTGTATGTGTGTGTGTGAGAGAGAGAGAGAGGGAGAGAGAAAGAGGGGAAGGGAACATGAGAATGAGGAGAGGGAAGGAGCATACCTGGCTCTCCTTCCTCTCCTCGTGTGTGTGTGTGTGTGTGTGTGTAAAAGAAAAAGAGAGAGAGAGAGAGAGAGAGAGAGTGAGGGAGAGCGTTACCTGCTCTTTGCTTGAGGGCGCCGAAAAACTCAGATCTGAGATCTGAGTTTTTGGGCGCGCTCGGTTATTTTTTTTACCCCAGCTGGCGTCGCTATGAGCGTCGCTATAAGCGTCGCTATGAGCGTCGCAAATTTCTTTGTAAATTTGCGACGCTCATAGCGACGCTTATAGCGACGCTCATAGCGACGCCGGGATTTTTTTTTTTTGAGCGTCGCTGTGTGAGCGTCGCTAATATGAAGAGCCTCTTGTAGTGCCTGTCATCGACCACTGTCAAAACATACAAAGATTTCATTATGTTAGAATTAAAAAACTCATAAACCCTAAACTATCGAACATAAAGAGCAATGCGAAAACACTTACAAAATCGGCCTCAAACGATGCCCATCCACCACTCCCCAAGTGGTGCGAGCTCCCTGCCTCTACTCGCGCTCTGGCTGCATCCTTTTGTTGCTTCCACTTGTCGGGATTCTCGCGCGCTGCTTTCTTCGCATTCTTCCAATCTTCTTTGGCCAGCCAATCTGGCCTGTTCCACCCATGCTTGATTGCTTTTTGCACTTCGGAACGCTTGTGTTTGCAGTATTCGCGCATTCGAATCTTCATCAGGTCTTCATTGAAGCGCTGATCCCGTGTTGGAACGGGAAACTCATCATGAAGTATGCTGATGACTCTGTCTTTTAAATCACTTGGTACTTCACTCCATTTGTTTAGTATGTAGTGTCTAAACAGCTGAGAGCAAAGACCACGCATGCGCGAGATCACCTTCTTGCCGTCATCATCCATGATGATGCTGCCGCTGAAGTCGATGGAGTAAGGCAAGCCCTCTGGCCGATGACGCGTGAACGTGGGTGTCTCGGCAGGGGTCTCTAGCGGCGTGTCGATGGGGGTACGGACGTCAGGTGTCTCCACCGGCGTCTGGGCCCCGAAGCGAGGAGTGTCGAGTGGGGTGGCTCCTGGCGGAGTAGGTAGAGGTGTATAGCTGCTAGGAACAGTCAGCCGCGCAAAACCTGGCATAGATGGCGATGCTCTGGCTGGTGTGGGGACGGGCAAAGAAGGGTAGGGTAAAGAGCCTCTTCGAACACGAGGCGGTGTGGAGGCATCGGCGGCGGAATCCCCACAACAACCGCCATCGCCACCACTAGAGCACCGGTGTCTAGACGACTGTGAAGATCGTCTCGTCAACACCGAAGCTTCGGAGTGCGCCGAATGCTCTGAAAGAGAGGGAGATGCAGATGGAGTAGGAACGCGCGATGATGCGCCAGAGCGATGACGCTCCACGTACCACTGTCTCTGCTGCGGTGACAAAGAAGAAATAAACTCCTCATCATCCATACCTGCATTAAACACACGAATATTTAAACTTAATATTGAATGAATAGAGTAGACAATGATGCAAAGACCATTAAATACAATGACGTAATGACGCATATAAATACAATGACGCAATGAATTGAGTGATAGAAGAGGCAAGTCGAAAACTCAGAATTTTCAATCAAAAGATGTGAGCGCGAGTAGAAAAGAGCGTTATACACCATGGAAGGTACTTAGAGAGCCAGAGCTTTTACAACACGGAGCAAAATTGTTCAAATACAATATTTGTGGCTTTAAGAGATCTCTCTCTCATCCTCGCATAACTCAGCATAACTTCCTATATCTATATAGAGCTCTCCGTTTAAACACATATCCTCTGTTTCATTTTGTAGATCCTCTGCATGCACCCCATATAGAGTAGTAGCATCTTGATGCTTGTCTGGCACCACCACAGCGGCTTCTGATTGAGCATCTTCTCTGATCTCCTCCATTGATGCCATTGTGATTGGCACATGGTAGCCTTCATACGTCCTTGCACTACGAGGGGCTACCTCTATGATGTACCACTAGTTTGATGTAGACTTTGTAGGATGAAATATTACCTGCAAGAGCCACATAACTTACATGAGAGCTTTCAAGCACATAACTTGTAAAAGGGGGATGTTAACTATTTACATACTTACTTGTTCACAATGCTCGGGTAGTACAAAATTGTCTCTTAGGTCAGTCCATTTCTTAGTAGAATCCACCTCAAGAAAACCAGACTCTCCTCTACGCACAATAGCGTTGCGACCCTCCATGATTATCTTGAACCATTGCACGTCGAACAAGTCGACAAAAAATCCTCTGTAATCGATCCTCAAAATCTCTTGTAGCGTGCCGAAGTAAGTGAGTTCCGCCACCACAGGATCTGCATCAGAGGAACGTCGTCGACTAGACTGTTCAAATTTTGCCATGATTCCACAATCTTGAGTAAAATGCTTTTTGTCGATCCGTTCCACCCTAAAATGTCGACCTTTACACCATGCTGCTGTGTATGACTTATACTACAACGAACAAAGATTATGAGTGGCCGTTCAAACGTTTAGAAATAAAGTCACTAGCTAGTCGTACATTGCAAACTTACCTTGGTCGCGCAACCCCGAGAGTACTCCCACTCTTCCTCAGTCACTTCGTCACCGCATTGTTGTGCTCTTTTCAATTGGTTGTGCAACCATCTTAAGCTCATGAATGTTGGTAGGCTCTCCAGACCCGTCGGATAGTGCATCGATGGTCGTCTTCCCCGTCTCCACTCGATTCGTGCCCTTTGTCGCTCTTGCTTTGCATCCTCATATTGTGAAATCCACTTTTGCATCACTGGATTGTGAAGCATGCAAAATCGGTTGATTTTAGCCTCTAGATCTTCCGTCATCTTCTTCTCAACACCGAGATTGCACATGACAATCCCAGATATGCGCTCATCATCTATGGTTCGCCATAGCGTGTCCCGGGCTTTATCAAATCCGTCTAGCCACTCTCCAATGTACACTAGGGACTCTGATACCAACCAACCTTCTGCCATGCTACCCTCCGGACGTGCCTTTTGACGCACATATCCCTTAAGCGTTTTCATGAAACGTTCTAAGAAGAACATCCATCTGGAATGAACTGTGCCAGCTATTTCCACCTCATCAACTATGTGAACAAGAAGATGCACCTGAATGGTTAGCATGGTAGTAGGAAAATGTTTCTCAAACATGCACACAAGCTCCGCAGCATTTAGTTTGGCGAATGGTATGGAGTCTACGTTGATCTCCTTTTGTGAGATCCATTGCACCAGCTTTGCAAGTTTGTAGATTGTGTTACGGACATCGAGAGACAAACATCCCTCAATGGCAACCGGTAAAATAAACTGTAAAGTATGTGCAGCAATGATATTAAAGTCCACATTTTATGCAATGATATTAATGTCCACTATGAACGTACCTGACACATTTTATGCCAATCGTGTGACTTCAAACCAGTAAGCTTTCTTTGTTTAGTAAAACACGTTCGGAGCGAGTGCATTACGCCAGTGGGGGTCCGCAAAGATCGAATGGTCTCTTTTACTTTGCGTTCTTGGGCTCCTGTGAAAATCCATGGTGCTTTAGGGAGTTTTATCGATCCATTAGACGCTGTTTGCGGCCAATATTGCTCCATACGATCCACATTTCTAAGGTCAACTCTGGCTCCCAAAGTATCTTTCTTGCCGGTCAGATGGTCCCATATTAGATTACCCACATTCTTGAATATGTGCATTGGATCGAGCAAGTGATTGATCATGAGTCGGGGCCAGTATAGTAACTCGTACCATAGAGATAGTCTCTTCATCCCTGGAGGCAATCCGTCATCGCACATCTCCTTCTGCTCTAACCATGCTTGTGCAGACATCCTTGGTGGCTCTCTTCCCAAAAAGCCGTCGCGTAACACATGATTCTCTGGAAGATACACTTGATGACCTTCGTAGATTTGCTTCTTCAGTGAGGGCGCCCTATGTGCATTCAGTCTAGGTCCACATGTGACACATGCTCTGTATCCGCTTGTTTGAAGCCCTGCATGTATACACATGATAATAGATCAACTATGGGAAAAAACAAGATTTACAGTGTCTGAGTGAGGAGTGTCAATAGATCACCTGAGCATTCTGTTAGCCCGGGATAGTCATGCATGGTCCACATTAGAATGCCTCTGATCAAAGCATTCCGTCATCCTGTGTGTCGGCTCATATCCACCACCTCTATGCCAATCCACAATTGTTGTAGCTCTTCCAATAGTGGACGAAGATACACATCCATATTCTTCACTTTATATCGCCTTGGCACAATCAAGCTTAGCCATAGGTGCCCCTTCTTCGTAGTCAACCACGGGGGAATGTTGTAGTTGACGATGACAACGGGCCATACACTGTAAGATGTTGATCTTTGACCCTCGTTGAGAGATAGGTGTTTCGGTTGGACGGTCCCACATCCTCGTCACTACTCATAATGAGGATAAAAATCTTATAACCTGGACAACAAATTTAATATTCTATTGGCATTCTTCGTCTTATCTCTCCCTCTCTCTCTCTCTCTCTCTCTCTCTCTCTCTCTCTCTCTCTCTCTCTCTCTCTCTCTCTCTCTCTCTCTCTCTCTCTCTCTACCTCACATTCTCTAGTCATGTCCAATCCCCGCACACCTCGGTCTAGAGGTGCACGGAGATCAGATCCATCGGGTTATAATCTCATCTTTATTGGTCAATACCTATATTTGTCGGTACAAGAAATCTACAGACCCACGTCTACATGATACTGCATGTAGTGGACAAAACCCCTTTGCCTCTTCTCTAGCTGTAGCACTTCACAGCATCTTAACATCTTTTCACAGTAGATCTTTTCACTGTTCGTCTAACTCTAAACCCTAAACCGTAAGTAATTCTTGCGTGGACTCGATCTAACGTAAATAATCGTAAATCTAAATAAACGTAAATCTAACTAAAAATAAACCTAAATCTAATTTAACGTAAGTCTACATCTAACCTAATCTTTAACGTCTTTTGGGATAGTTTCCTACGACGTTAAAACTCTCTTCTTCTTGTGTGTGTGTGTGTGTGTGTGTGTGGGTAAACCTAAATAAACCTAAGTCTAATCTAATATAGCATAAATATAAATCTAACATAAATTATGTTATATTAAAAACAAAGAACTAAACTAGCAGGGATTATAAGAACCTTAAAACTGATTTAACACATAATTTTTCACATAACTCGGCAAGAGTTGGCATTCTCATCACTAAAGATGTGAGAGTTAACTTCCGGCGGTGACGGTGCCTCATCTCCATCCACATCTGACGACAACAATTGGCCCTTTGGACCGTTCTTTCTCTTGTTACTAACTTTGAAGTTGCTGTTGAATGACTAGAGGTTGTTTAGATGGTCATTGTTGGGGATGTAGTGACTGTTGCCGCCCTGAAGATCCACCTTCATCTCTATCTTCTGAAGACATTTCACCAGTACTTTTGGATCGACGGAGCCCACCATGAGTGAAGGCAGCAATACCCTATATTCCATTGAGGGCTTTCTTCACCCGCTTCATGCAGGCATCGCAGTCTATGGAGACCTAAATCTAATCTAATATAACGTAAATCTAAATCTAGCGTAAATAAACGTAAATCTAACTAAAAATAAACCTAAATCTAATCTAATTTAACTTAAATAAACCTAAATCTAATTTAACGTAAATCTACATCTAACCTAATCTTTAATGTCTTTTATGATAGTTTCCTACGACGTTATAACTCTCTTCTTCTTGTGTGTGTGCGCGTGTGTGGATGTGTGTGCCAATAAAAAGAGATAAATGGTATAACCTTTCTATCACCCATGCCAAGTATGATAGATTGGTTATGCCATTTTCCTCTTGAATAATAGGTCTTGAGTTCAACTTCTCGTCGGCTAGATCTTTAGGTCTTTTAATTTTAATTAGTTTCCTACGACGTTAAATTAGTTTCTCTCTCTTTCTCTCTCAATGTGTGTGCGTTTTTTTGTTTATGCATGTTTTCTCTCTCTTTTCCTCTCTCAATGTGAGTGTTTTTTGTTTATGAATGTTCTCTCTCTCTTTTCCTCTCTCAATGTGTGCGTTTTTTGTTTATGCATGCTCTCTCTCTCTCTTTTCCTCTTTCAATGTGTGTGTGCATTCTTTGTTTATGTATGTGTGTGTGTGTTTTTGTTTATGTTTGTACTCTCTCTCTCTCTCTCTCTCTCTCTCTCTCTCTCTCTCTCTCTCTCTCTCTCTCTCAAAAACACTATGTGTGTGTGTGTGTGTGTGTGAGAGAGAGAGAGAGAGGGAGAGAGAAAGAGGGGAAGGGAACATGAGAGTGAGGAGAGGGAAGGAGCATACCTGGCTCTCCTTCCTCTCCTCGCGTGTGTGTGTGTGTGTGTGTGTGTGTGGAGAAGAAAGAGAGAGAGAGAGAGAGAGAGAGAGAGAGGGAGAGCGTTACCTGCTCCTTGCTTGAGGGCGCCGAAAAACTCAGATCTGAGATCTGAGTTTTTGGGCGCTCTCTGTTATTTTTTTTAGCCCAGCCGGCGTCGCTATGAGCGTCGCAAATTTACTTGTAAATTTGCGACGCTCATAGCGATGCCGGGAAATTTTTTTTTGAGCGTCGCTGTGTGAGCGTCACTAATATGAATAGCCTCTTGTAGTGAGGGAATCAAATCCTGGTGGGACACTAGGTGGCGTGATTTCAAAGATACACTTATTTTAATGCATTATTGCAAGCATGATTACAAAACTTTGTCAAGGAGCAATGTCATGCTTTCATATGGCATGAGGTGTCCTTTGGAATTAAATGAAATTCTAAGCTAAGGGGACCACGGGAAGACTTTTGCTGCCAGAAATGGACCCTATTTTGATAAATTTTTTACACAAGGTTCCAATCTGAATTGGAAAATGATTTTAAAATGAAAATCGTAGCTAATGAGCTGAAGTTTCTGCCCATATTTTTACTTTTTTATTTGGAGCCACGGTTGAGGAGCTATGATCAAAATACTGGACCCCAGTCCGCCCACATCATGCAGGGACAACTCATTTCCAACTTTTCCAATTCCTATTCACACTGGCTCCTCTCTTCTTGTGTAAACCCTTGGGGGTTCCCTTCACCTATAAAAGGGGACCTCTTCTTCCTTGAAAAAGAACTGAAGCATTCAAGCCATTGATGAGAGGAATTCTTGAGGGAGTGAGTAGTAATGCCTAATTGTACTTAGCCCCATTAACATAAGCCCAAGCCTACACTTTCTCCTAGAGGAAGACTAGCCATTCTTGTACGCTATCCTTGGAAGATCAACTCTAATCAAACAAGGTGTTGTACTTGGCGTATCAATCAAAGTGGAGTGCTCCCCTCTTCTTCTCTCTCCATCAATAATGGTGCCGAAGGGTTTGTCAAGTAAGATGTGTTCTACATTGATGTTTTCTTGATTTCTTGTTGTTTTCTTTTTCATCTCTAATCTGACATATATATATATATATATGTATCTAATTGCATCTCCTTAACCAAACCTATCTCTCTCATTCTTAGTAATTCATCCTCTCTGCAAATTCTAGGTTCTCTTTTCTACAGGTACATCTCTCCCAGCAGTATCCTTATTGCCTACGGGCAAGAATAGGGCTTGGGAGGGAAACTTGTCATCTCTTCACTTCTCTCATATCTACATTTCTCACATACTATCCTAGATGAATAACCCACATGATGATCATTTCTATCGCTTTCACTCTGTACGATCTATTAGAATTAACGTATGGATTAGCCGAAAAATACACTTTCAACAACGTATAGTGTTTCTCTTTGGCCCAGAAAGACTTAATGAAATACTTCTATCACCGGATCCCATCATACTACCTCTCATAGACTATAACTTTTCTTTTGACGTAAGCGTAGTTATCTTGCTATGAACCAAGAGGATTTGTACACACAATTAATCCCAATCACTAGACAATATATATATATTATGGTAAGTACAAAACTACAATTCCAAAGAACAATTCGTAGCCTATTTGGTCAGTCAAGATTGAATGCCATTAACTCATCTATTAACCCTTTCATATTACCCATGATACGATATAACCATAGCCTTGATGTTTTCATTTTCGTATTGTTTTGACATTCTCTTTTGTGTTCTTTCTTTGTGTGTGTGAGTGCAAGAGAGAAAGAGCGAGTCTTCTTTGATTGCACTTCTTTCCAAACCCTAGTCTTCATGGCATCTATGGTTTAACTCCTTCATATAGTTTTTGTTGAGTTCTCTCACAAACTCTCATAGCCATAAGAACGGTGCTTTCCTGGCAAGACCGCAAATTTCTCGACAACGCAAATAAAATAAAATACTTATCTGGATAGCTACCCTGAGTTGCATCCCTGTTGCAAAATAATTTGTCTTTCTCCTTCTTCGTATCTCCCACCGTTGTAGAGAAACGTTTCTATAGGTATGATTGTTCTATGTGGAGGAGCGTAGGCATAGCTCTGATACCACTGCTACAAATGGAAGACATAGCGTCCCTACAAAATACCTCAAATAGCATGATAGAAACAACAAAGCACCGCAAAATATGCATACCTAGCAAAGCCTGTGATCATATAATCAAATTGTACACGAACAGAGAGAAAAAGAGAGCGAGATAGAGCAAGAGAGCACATGCAAGCGCACCTCCTAGAGTGGAGTGCTACGCCAGCACGTCGAGAGAGGATAGAGGAGAGGAGAGAAGAGCAACGCAGACACTGGGTGCAATCTCCCCTCGTGCAAGAGTGACCATTTCCCTCTTGCACGTATTTAATTTATAGATTCTTGAATGGTCAAAGTGAGTACAAACTGGCCAGCAGGTCATAAATGGCCAATGCTCATAAAGAGCACTTGAATAATCAAATATACATAAAATATAGTATCCTTCTGCATAATTCATTATCTGCTAATGATTTTGCCACCTGTCAGCTGCAATATATGGATAAATATCAATTCCATAACAGTTGCATCATTACTTGGGTATACAGTTTAAGCAGTGTGATGGTGGTATTGTCTTGTGTCAGAAAAGTTACATAGAGACATTGCTATGTAAGTTTGGACTTGAGGATTGCAAAACTATTGCCACTCCCATGGAAACAGGTTTGAAGTTGAGTCTACATGATGCTGGCGATCCTGCTGATGTCACTCTTTACCAAACTGCTGTTGGCTGCCTCATTTATGTATGCAACACGAGGCCGGATATTCAGTTTGCAGTCTCACAGGTCAGTAGATTTATGCATAGCCCAGGGTCTAAGCATTGGCAGGCTGTCAAGAGGATTTTCCGCTACCTTAGTGGCACTTTACATCTTGGCTTGTTTTATCCCAAGGGGGGATCATTGCCGCCAGACTTACATGCTTTTTCGGACTCAGATTGGGATGGTTGTTTTGATATGCGAGTGTCCACAAGAGGTTTTTGTTTCATGCTTGACAGTTCATGTATATCATGGTTGAGCAAGAAGCAACCTACTGTGGCCACTTCGAGTTGTGAGGTTAAGTACAGGGAAGTCTTCACAGCTACGGTTGAGTGTGTATGGCTCAGACGCCTTATGGCTGATTTACGTGTTGGACAAGACACTACCAACACTATCTACACTGACAGTCCAAGCGCATTGGCAGTTGCGAGGAACCCAGTTTTTCATGCTCGCACAAAGCACATTGAGGTGCATTACCACTATGTCAGGGAGAGGCTCTCAGCAGGAGAGATCAGCTTGGCTTATGTGCCAACACAAGACAACCTTGCAAATCTTTTCACAAAGGCATTTTCTCGTGAGAAGCTTGAAGCTTTCTGCAAAGCTTTGGGCTTACTCCCCTTTGTGGACTGATCATGTCCTCAGGGCATGGCACTTCCCTTTACTCATGTGCCAGCTCTCGTTCACCGCATCACTCCAGGGGGGATTTGTTACCATACACATGTGGTAGTGTTGTGTGTGAACACACTAGGACCACCGGGGCATTTTTTCCCTCTTTAGGAGGTTTTTTCCCCCGAGCATTGTATATACGCCCATCACTCTAGGGCTATCTATCTTTCCATTGCACACTAAGTAACACACTCTCTATTGTGTGCCTTGAGCTTCCTTCGTCTTCTCCAAGCTATGTGCGTTTCTCTGCAACCCTAATTCCAACAATATTCTCTCAAAAACCAGCCAAGAATCTGTCCTTCTTCATCATGTCAGGTGGGGGTACCTGTGGTGCTAAGGCCTTGCACATCCGCTCCCATGCCATTGAAAACTTACGTATGTACTCATCTATTGGCTCACCTTCCCTATGCATCAAACCATGTACTTCTTGCCACACTTTGTAAGGATCTTCTATCTTGACAAACTCCACTTCCAATCCACACCTTAGATTGTCCCAACTTAATCTCACAGGTGGATCAGCCGCACACAACTCCTCTTCAAATTCTTTGGACCAAACTAGTGCATCACTCTTCAAACAAATCTGGTAAAGACGTAACATCTGCGCCGGATCATGAATTTGGTTGCTAATGCAGGTAACCTTCATCTTTTCCAAAAATTCTTTCACATCTTCATCACTTCTTCCATGAAATTACGGATAAGAGAAATCCATGGCTACCCAAGTTTCGATGCTTTGAGAACCCCTTCTAACAGAGATGCAAGAACCCAAAACTTTTTACTGACTCAATCCGTAGAAAATTCAATGCAGCTCAAGCTTTAGAAAAGTATGAGTACATGCAGATCAAATGATTTTTCATAGTTAATCATCGGAATTACAACATGCAAAGGAGATTCCAGTATCTCTCTTAATCTTCTTAACCCAAATATAAAGACTATGCACTGCTGATAAAAAATCTTCCTGTCCACATGAACATTTATCTGGATTCTTTATGCAAAATGAAAAGAAGTGAACTGAGGTCCATCGTGATTATCCATTAAGGGCCAATCATGCAACTCCCAAGAAAGCACACTTGACTAATTACCCTCTAATTTTGCTAGAATTTCAGGAGCATAACAACAAAAATGGCTCAAAAGACCAAAAAACCAGCCATCACAACTTGGAAAATTTTTGGCAGAGTTTCCTCATAATTAGAGCATTAAAAACCCAAAATATAGACTGTATATGTATGCATAACCTGTCAACAATGGCACCCAAGCATCAAGGAGGAATCACCATACATAGCCTATGATGAGGTCACAAAAAGGGTGCTCCAGCCACTCCTATCACCGAAATTTTCTCACACTTGAGAATCCCCCAGCTCAATAAAACCTCACCACGACCCTCTCACAAAGATTTATGCAAATATGGTATAGTCAAGTCTCAAAAATGACTATCTTCCAGACCAAGTCTCAGAAATGGCTCGGACTACCAAATAAAACCAAGTATGGCTCCATAAAGGTATACAATGACAGTATCCACAAGTAATGTACAATACAAGACAATACGCTCAAACAGGCAAATGATGCATACCCACAGAAAGTGCAAGTGACTGTCGCTTGCCAGTATATCACTCTTCTCCAACTACCTGTACCTGTGTGAATCGCCTCTACTTGTAACATATAACTTGTAACCTGTAATCTAGAATCTATAATCTGTAATCCCGAAGTTGAAGGTACTGAAAGAAGATCCTCCGTGGGGCCGCCAAAAGAATGTGAGCAGGATGGAAACACACACAACGCCTCTATAATCACTTGACACGCACTCTTGGGATAATACACACACAGACACACTATGGGACACCACTTGGCTTACACAACCCACCTGGCCGAGACAAGGAATACGCGAATGGAGTGAGAGGAGAGAGACTTTCCATTTTCCCACTCAACATAGACAGACACACACACAAATAAATCAGCTCAAAGGAGGAAGATTTCTAGTGCTTAGATACAATTGAGCTTGGGCCGACACCAATGGGACAAATAGCTCACGTCATTTGGATGAAATATGCCGGATACAATCACAAATTTGAGCAGAGGCTTCGCTCACACGAGAAACTTACACAGCCAAAATAGCAAAAAAATAGTGAGGAATTTGACAAAACGAACATCACTATTGCGTCCGGAACGGCCAAAAACCTTAGTCTACAATGTCAAAGTGCTCAAATCCGATCTCGGATGAGCAATTTATGGCACAATAGGCTCCAAAAACAGCAAAAGATGAGTAGTGGCTCTTCATCCTCTTCTCTCCATGTTTTTCTAGTTTTTTTCTCAATTTTTTTAGTGTCCACACTTCACGTTGTCCCTTGGGCACCTTTGGCCTTTTGATGGACCTCAAACGGACCCCGAATAATAGGCCAAAAATGGCCATGCAGTGCGTTTTTGTTACCTTTCTACATCCATCCGCATACCTGGCACTCAACTTTTCCCAATAATGCATCCCGCAATCACGTGAAGTGGCCCCCACATAGTTCTCATGATGACCTTTTTGCATAATTCATCACAAGAAAACACTCCTGATGTGTCCTCACTTACCCCAGTGCAAGTCCGGATCCCTTTCGACCTCATAATGCCACTACATGCCATCTGATGCACCTGCTTACCTCATGGCATGGGCCCACTGATAGCTTCCTCGAGAAGTTCTACACTTCACCAACTGCTCATTATTATAGAAAAACACATTGATACTGGTAACAATGAAAATCGATGTACTATGTACATGTTGTCCTACTTGTAAACATGTGGGCATCAATAACAACCTGAGGTATATGCCCATTAGAGACCTTGAAGCCATTTTTGGAATGGTTAATCTCAGAGCCACTTGCTTAAAGTTTGTAGAAAGTGTCTAGGCACTGCCAAAAGTGTTCAATTGAAGACTTGTGATTAGGCAAAATGGAGTTAGTATCATCTACAAATTGTTGCAGTACCATATCTTTATCAACCCCAAGGGTTTTATTTCCTTTCATATATCCTTTGTCCAAAGCTTCTTGTACTAACCATCCAATGGCATCAGAGAAAACTGCATAGAGCAGGGGGGCTATGGGGCAGTCATGCTGATGAATCTTTTCAACATAAAAACTTCAGAAAGATCCCCATTTATAGAAACTCTAGCATAAACATTGCAAAACAGAATCTGAATGAACTTGATGAATTTTCTCCCAAATTCAATTTCATACAAAGACTAAAAAATGAAGTCCCATTCTATTTTGTCATAATCTTTATCAAAATCAATTTTGAAGAAGATGAAATCATGATCATTATTCTGAGCAAAGTCAATAGTTCCCATAAAGTAATGACTGCATCCAAAATAAACCTTGCATTTATGAAACTTTTCTGTTTTGGGAGAATTATCTGATTCATGATAGGACGCAATCTTCTAGCTAGGGCTAAGGAGAAAAGTTTGTAGACAGAAATCTGACTGGTGATGGGTCTCCAGTTACGTAGGTCCTCCCCTCACCTCCTTTTATGAATGAGCTTTATTACACTCGTGTTCATTGAAGTGGAGAGAGCACCTACGTTCAAAGCCTTCTTCCATATGGACAAGAGAAAGTCTTTATAAGGTTTAAAAAACTCATTAGGCAGTCCATCAATTCCAGAAGATTTTCCATTCTTAAGAGCCTCAATGGCATCCTTGACCTCCCCCTCTATGAGAAAGGCTTGAATACCAACTAATGATAGAATAGCATACTCGCTCGACTCTCGTTTCATTAGTGTGAATCTTCACATATTTCTTATGTGTATTTCCGTAGGGTCGGGGTCAAGGGAAAAGCACCCACCAGCCAGAGGCTCGAACTCAAGCACCCGCGCTCACAAAGAAACCTTTGGAGCTAACCAACACACCCACCATGCGGCGCTGCCCTGCTGAGAGATCCACGTACTATGAAAAGAATTTGGGAATTGTGCGTTCATCGAGCCTCCCTATCTGCTATCGTTGTATGGCTCCATTGCTCCCCTATCTCGTGCTCCAACATTTGCAAGCTCCTATCCTGCCACCTGTAAACGAAGACCCCCCTCCCCCCCAAAAAGTATAATAATAATAATAATAAACCACAGGTGTCACAACTCCCCCCTTTCCTATTCAAAGCGGATTTAATTTTCACTAATTGGGCTATGATTTTGTCTCTACACCTTTTTCATTGCCTCTCCTCCTTCCCACTTTCCGTGTCCTCACAAGGTGGTGACCTACTGCATGCTATTGCGACCTACGTCTCCCCCCAACTATTGCCTACCATATCTCCCAGCCCGCCTGCTCTGCGACACCTCTTCCAAGCCCTTGGCTTTCATTTCCTTAAATTTTTGTCAACAATACACTTTTTCTTCTCTAAAACCAATGGTATCTCATAAGATTCTCCTGAAAAGAATGGTTCAAAATCTTGCCAACATAGGCTAGGTTCAGACGCCCCGCGACAAACATAGAGAAAGGTGTGTGCTACCTAGGTGGCCCAATGAGTCTAGCGAGCGAAAAGCAGAGAAGGTTCCGGACCCGCCACTTCATGGGCGATACCCCCCTCGGAAATGCACAGTTGATGCGAGCTTGGTAGCGCACAAGAATTAGACTTTTGATCACAGATCGACGACAATTGAATCATACACTTTACAGATTGGATGAAACCTATTGGTTAATCTCTATAAGTGAAGGCACAACACAAGCCCCTTGGCTGCAGCGGGCTTGTGTGAACCCAGCCATACTCGAAGGCATGAAATGAGTTTTAATTCAAGAAAAGCACCAATAAGATTTGCGTATAAACTGATTCAAGGGAGGGTCAAGGCCACTGTTAGGAAAAAACCTCTTTCCCAAACATAGACAAATCCCTTTTAAGTAAATTCTTAAGTGGAAATTTTACAAATTAAAGCATATTTTTGACCATACATACACTGTTTTCTTGCAAAATCTAAAATTTTTCCTTTGCACTTTCCTCAACTTGAGACACACTTTTCTCAAACACTGGTCAAGGCAGCCGACATACAGAGAGAACGATGTCAGGAGGAGGGCAGCGAAGCAAGCTAATGGAGCAGTATCTAGGTTCACCCACCAAGAGGAAGCGAGTTATCGTGAAGCGCTCCGCTAAATCCAGGTTTTGCTTCGATTGACCCCTGTCAGACGACACTAGCGGCAGCGTCAATCCTGCATCTTTTGAAGCACTCAAGAAGCTCACACAGCCGGCCAGCCCGCACATGAGTTTCAGAGCTGATTGGGAAGATAAGCGATATGACTCCTCGTGACTGGCGCATATTTCAAGAAGCATTTGACATATCTTACAAGGGCCCTCACAGGGCGCATGCCAGACCCATCAGGGGTTGGGATGAGAGTGGATTGGCTCCTCCTCTCCTTCGGGCTGTTCATAAAGCTGGCTATAAGCAGCCCTCTCCCATCCAGATGGCCGCCATACCCATCGGCCTTGCACACAAGGATCTCATCGGGATTGCGAAGACAGGTTCGGGTAAGACTGCCAGCTTTGTTCTGCCTATGCTTCATCATGTAGCTTCTTTACCCCCCATGGAGAACCCATAGAGGGGTCCCTATGCTCTTGTCTTGGCCCCTACCAGAGAACTAGCCGAGCAAATTTGGGAAGAGACTCTAAAACTGTCATGCTATCTCGACATAAGGGTAGTGTTGATAGTCGGACGTCATTCGATTGAAGCGCAAGGCATGCAATTGAGCCGTGGATGCGAGATTGTGATAGCCACACCTGGCAGACTGTTGGACTGTTTAGAAAGGGAATTTGTTGTTCTAAGTCAATGTAGCTACATAGTTGTAGATGAAGCTGATATGATGGTTGCAAAGGGATTTGAGGAGCAAATGCTTCGTGTTCTTAATGCACTCCCTTCAAGCAACACAGATCAATGTGTGAATAGAACAATGTGCATGTTTAGTGCAACCATGACAATGCTGTGGAGCGAACCGCAAAACGTTTTTTGAGAGAACCTGTGATTATCAACGTTGGAAATCCGGGTCAGCCACCAGATCTAGTAACATAGAGAGTAAGGATGGTAAGTACAAATTCAGAAAAGTTTAAGCTGTTGCAAGCGTTGCTAGAGGCTTCGAGGGAGCTGGTTATGGTATTTGTCAATACCAAAAAGGCAGTCTATGACCTTGTGAATGAGCTAGAGGGACAATGTTACAAAGGAGTGAGTCTTCATGGAGACATGCAGCAAGAGCAAAGAGAAAAGAATTTAAGGGACTTTAAGAGAAAGCTATGCAGTTGTCTCGTGGCAACAGATCTGGCAGGGAGGGGTATTGACATACAAGGTGATGTGCATGTGGTGAATTATGAGATGTCAAGCACCATAGAGAGATACATTCACCGCATTGGCCGGACAGGTCAAGCCAACAACAGAGGTATTGCCACCACTTTTCTCACTTTCTCAAAGGAAGACCAGAAAGTTTTCTATGATCTTAAGCAATTGCTTATTCAAAGCAACAGTGAGGTACCAGTGGAATTAGCCCGTCATAAAGCGTCTAGGATTAAACCAGGAACCTTTGTATAACATGTGCCATGCGTTCAATTATTTATTGTAGAATTTATTTTTGACATTATGGTGTTCTGGGTGTTAGCTTCTCTTAGCATAGCACACCACAGAAGTAGCTCTCTATTGTTTAATGTGGAAAGTATCAGCTCTGTTTAGAAATTTTAAACTTTCAATCTTGGTTTTTTTGCTTTTGTGGGGCAACAAACATCAGATGTGTGCCATAATTATTAGCCAAACTTGGTTTTGCTCTTCAGACTGACTGAATTCATGCTGCAGGCTTGGAACCCTCCACACATACCCACTTGAAGTGGCTTAGACGTAATGCATAGCCCTCAGATTTGAGGCCGTCTGCAATTGACAGCATGAAGCACAAGGGAAGCTTGCAGAGTGAAAGCAACCAGCTGCAGCCACGCTCAATAGTATGAGGCTTTGACAGACTCACTCCAGAGTATCTTCAATGCGACAGTTCGTGGTCACTACCATTGCTGATTTTCTGCTAGCGTATAGGAGACTTTTGTGCGGCCGACAAGGCTGGTTTTTGGACAGATTGTAGCCAGTGGACTCGCCCTTGCTGAGGAGTTTAGAGATGTTTTTGGCAGGAGGTTGCCTTCAGCCTTGGATCCCGATTGGCGAACGGGTCCAAGGTTTTTCATCTTGGTGACACTCGGACACCAGACGATGGAGAGGGGAATGGAACAATTGCCTCTGTATTGCCCCAATCCTTTCAAAAACACCTTCGAAATGACACTTCCTAGTAAAGGGGAGGGAGCAAAGGGGAAGTTTATGGAGCTTGATACATTTAAAAACAAGTGAAAGGGTCACAACGGCTTTCAAAAACAATAAGAAAGTGATAAAATTGTTAGGTTGAATTAAATTGGTGTAAGTGTTTGGGAAAGGATTGCCTCAACTTAGTCTTGAGCCGATTGAAAATCAAAACTAGCTAACTGCAAACCATGGTAAACGGAAGAAAAACCGATGAAATATGTGAGTCTAAAAATTTTGCAAATCTCAAAATTTCTGCTAGTATTTCTGATTTTCTTCTTTGTGAGGAAGAAACTCGATCAGTACCCGCTTAATAAAAGAGACTTTCTCGAACGTTAACATTGACCAGAAACAAGTTATAAAATGCAAAAAATGTAAAGCCATGTGAAGTTGTAAAATGAAAGATGAAATAAAAAGAACTAATTAATATATATGTGTGTGTATAGAATTTATTAGAATTATGTGAAGTGAAGCTTCACTTTAGCATTCTAAAACAATAGAATGCAAAAAAAACATGTGTGTATAAAATTTACTAAAATTTATGCAAGGTGAAGCTTCACTTTAGCATTCTAAAACAATAGAATTCAAGAAAAGTAAAGACATGTCAAGATGTGAAATCAAAGATAAGTCTCTATCATGTCAGAATGTGAAATGAAAGGAGTCTCCCTAACCCAACACAACACTAAGGGTTTCTTTTAGAAAGCCAAAAACGCCATACACAGTTTTTTGCTGCTTGATCATTTTCTCGCAAAAAGCTTCTACATAGTGCAAAAGGGGGCTCCTCAATTTTGGTAAGCTTTCCCTCACTGGACACATGTCCGAGCTCACTTCAGCAAGCTTGCATGCATGGTGCTTCCTCTTACCGACTTTCCTTATTCTTTCTCTCTCTCTCTGGATTGCATGGGACTCCACCCGGGCTTCCTCTTGTACATTATCAAAAGGGAGCCGGGTGCACCACCATTGACCACCACCGCAAGCAACGAGCACAACAACGTCATCGATGATGGCCAAAGCCACCACAACAACTGTTGGTCCGTGCGGGGGAGCACCGCCAGCGCAAAGCCCGATGGGCAAGGTGGGGGAGGGAGCCATAGTTCCTCCTCTCTACACCTTGTATACTTTCCATATGGCCACTCTTCACTATAAATACCCCAACCCTCCATGAATTTGCAGCGCATATGGTATTATTTTCCACTACGTGGCAGTCTCTGGTGAATTGCACCTCGAGGCTCACAAAAAAACCATATAAAAACTTCAATAGGAAAACTTCTCCAATGCCACTTTGGAACTATTGTCATTTCCTGTTCAGGGGTCGGATGTCCACGCTGTTAAACCCCACTAGAAGACCATGCTCCCGGCTTTGAAGCACCAAAATCCATTGCATTTTGGCAGTCCGACGACTATGAACGACGAGCCTCAAAACATGGAAAATCATTTGCAATAGCATCCCCTTTGCCAATTGCGAACTTTCGACTTTTATATCTTGGTGTCCGCAACTCCGTTTGGTGAGCCGTCACTTCCGACTAGCTCCAAATGCTTACACTATCTTTGCAAGCCCTTGTGAGCTTGGAAAAACATCTAATGGAATGCCCGCCGAGGTATTCAAAATGGTGCAGAATTGACCTCGACAAAAATTTAGATGCTCATATCTTGACCATTTAAGGCCCGATAATCGATCTGAAAAGGCCAACATGTTCCATATATTGAACACTTGAGACCTATTAGTTCACATATGCTCTGACCATCCCACTGCCCCCATGTAATCTGGTGAAAATTTACACTAACACTCCTTTAAACTACCATATCTTGAGTTGTACATCTCCGATTGATAGGCCGTTTGGGCTAGCTTGTAGAGCTCTTTGAAAGCCACCTTTTTCACTTTCATTCTTGCACTTCAGAATCTCCAAGCCATCATCTTTGAGAAGGATAGCACTTGGACTAAAATAACTCCAAAATACATACACATGGATCCACTTGTGTGCCCCCAATCTTTATACCTGCTTTATCTCCCTGGCATGCACCTGTAGATATCCATGGCCTTGCTTTGTCCTCTTCCTAGTAGAAACCCACTTTAGTTGTACCATCATTGTTCAACCCCTTTGTTGAACATTTATGTTCAACCACAAAAGGTATTTATTGAATTGGAAATTGAAAAACTAGAGAACACTTTGAGCAAACATAAAACAAATGCTATTGTATGTACACAGTCTTATTCTTACTTTCTATAGCTCTTGCTTAAGTGGGTTACCCAACCCCCTCAGTTGTCACTGGATGCACAAGTGGTATCAACTCCTTTCAAAGTACAACTTGAGATGCACACCATTTACCCTGTGTTTGAGACGTTTACCATTTAACATCACCAATTGGTAAGTACCATCGGGAAATCTTAGTGAACTTTGTACGTCCCTGTTCACTTTTTCTTGAACTTTTTTTGAAAAATGAAGTTGAGATAACTCTTATACTTAATCACTAGATAGCCCTTCTCTATTTGTTTCTCTTGCAAATGCTTGTTGAGCTTCATTATCCTCTTCTCTCGCTGGTTCACATAAAAGTCTACCATAACTTCCCTATCTAATCCTATTTTGCAAAACATCTTGATGAGCTCTAGCAACATGCCATATATCCTTCAATGCACCCAATTGGACATGTATCCTTCAATGCACCCAATTGGACATGTACAATCAACGTTGTCTCTTTACCATAAACCGACTCATATGGGGTAGAAACTTTATAACAAGTCATGTACTACCCTTTTGTATGCTCCGTAGAACCACATCACAAAAGCTCCTTTCAAGTCCGGCTCTCTCCCAACTTCTCTTACCACCACCAAAAAAACTTCTTTGTTAGCCCACATATCGGCGAGATGTGACCTGCTTGTGTGATCAATCTTGAACTTAAATTCAAACTCCTAGAGCTCTAGCACACACTTCATGATACATCTTCCTACATTTAGATGAAGCACCACCTTATGCAACAAATTGTTAGATGTGAGCACATAGAACTTGCAAGTGATCAAATACGCTTTAAACTTCCTGCATTCAAACACAGAGTCATCACCCATTGTTCAACTTCAATATAAGTCCTTTTTCCAAGTAGACAAGATTTATAGAAACTCCCACTTTTTGCATCAAAACAACACATATAGCAACAGTGTCTACCGTCATAGCTACATAAAAATCATCCTCGTTGTTGTAAAGACAAAAAACTTGCAAAGAATTTGCTTCACCCTGTTAAAGGCTAAATGTGCATGTTCAATCCACTGGAAGCCATGAATCTGTTGACTCATTTTTTGAAGAGGATATACATATTGCAAAATCATCCAAAAGAAACTAGACAAATACTTTAACCAAACAAATCCAAACCTATCGCATTGGTTGGGTTCGATGGTGCTTATAGGAGTGGTGCAGAAGGCAGGAGGAGGAGGATAATCTAGGACCCCCTAGATACTTTAATTTTTTCCAAAGCCTATGATTTGGAAGGTGTTCACATGAATAATGAAGTGGAGTACTTGACACTAGTAGATCATTGCCTCCTCAACTTAGGATTTAATGACAACCGCTGTCCGAATGTAATGTTAGCCTTTTGATTTTTGACATCACTCACTAGATTATACTGCAGAGGACCCCACCCAATTTGAAAAATTTGATTGCTTGGTCAACAAGGAAGCGGATTTTCCAATCTATTCAAGAGTATTCTAAGAAGATGTTGTAGAGGAGCCGTATTTAAAGGAAGCTTTCACTATGTGGTTCGATGGAGCTTATAGGAGAGTGGTCCATAAGGCAGGAGGAGGAGTGATCATCTAGGATTCCCAAGGTACTTATTTTCTCCAAAACCTATGATTTGGAAGGTGTTCACACGGATAATGAAACGGAGTACTTGACACTTCACTTGGGACTTAAGCAATGTGTGGACTTTGGTATGTCCAAGATAATGGTTAAAGGTGACGCTCTCCTAGTTATAAAATAGATTATGGGTCAATGACAGATAAAGAGATATTCTCTCAAGAGTTTGCTCTTAGTAGTCATGTGCAGACTCAAGTGTCAGGTTTACATGTGGCATCCGCTACGTATGCAGATAGGGAGACTCTAAAGGACATTGATGAGTGTTTGAGCACATGTCAATGTTTGGAAGGGTTGTTGAGGCTGTAAAAGAGGAGTGTTATTCAAAAGGCTCGCAAATTTACTTTGGGGGGAGAGGATTTGATGGCCTACGCAAGGGATGGAGTGTTGTAGAGAGTCCTTGACAAAGAGGAGATTCGCATGGTATTGGAGCAATGTCATGAGGAGAGCGGACATCAAGGCAAGGATCAAGTATTGTTTTGTATTTTGAGGGGTGGTTTTTGATAGCCTTCTATTGTACAAGATGTGCACTATTGGTGCAAGACGTGCCATCACTGCCAGACAATGGGTGAAAGACGACTGGTAGCCGAGCCACAGGGGGAATAAAAATAAGATTAGGGATTTTTGTACGACTTGAGATAAATTCCCTAGTTAACTTCAATGGAAAAAATAAGAAACTTGTAAAATTTCTCATCTTTTGGTCACACCAAGCCTCCAAAGTTGATGGACCAGTACATTTTCATCAAAATAGTCATTTCTTACGTTTTGTTGCATAAAAATAAGATTAGGGATTTTTGTACGACTTGAGATAAATTCCCTAGTTAACTTCAATGGGTTGGTGATCTGAACATATGATTGCTTCTCACTCATTATTTTTTGTTTTGCCAAAAGAAATAGGTACAAAAAAGTTGAATTTTTACCATTCTGCAAACCTATCATCAAAGTTTCTATAGCCACGCTCAATACAAATAATATATGCATGATTTCTTAGTTCCCTATTTTCCTTTAGGTTCATAAGGAGCCATGGAGCATGTCAAAAGAATAATACATCTCTTACCAAGGGGAATCTTGGGGACAAAGATGAAGTGCTAAATACAGCAAACATGAAAAAACTGGGTTCAACATTATGAGTTGTAGAATCCCATAGAAACTATTCAATATCTAGCCAAATTTGATCCTTATGACTAGATATGGTTACTACCTACAAAATGCGTGTAGTTGTCACAAGAAACTAACAATATTGAAAAAGCTATACTTGATATACTAGAATGTTTCGTTTTCTTCTATAATCGAAAAAATCAACCATCGTTGTCTACTATGAAAAATAGGGTATTAGGTGCCCCAAAACTCAAGGAATATTAGCTTTATGTTACAATATGTGACATAGAAAATCAAAACTGCATTTGGATATCATGAAAGCCACCAAAAAAATATAGAAGAGCTAAAATTGGCTAAAAAATAGGATTTGACAATTTTTGTAATTTGGTCATAACTTACAACTTTAACATTTATTTCTCCCTAGAAGCATCAGGACATGTTGAGGACTACTAAAGATAGTTCTCTAGCATTATAGACCTCAGAAACATGAATTCTAGAGTGGTATAGTTGCAAAAAGTTGAAAAAAGCCAAAAACAGGACCCGTTTTTTCACACAGTTTAGGTTGTGAAATGTTGTGCAAGGACAAGGTTAAAGATGGAATTGATATTCCAAAAAAATGTCGAGTTTTTTTCAGCTCATGAGATAAATTTCTAGATAGATAGCACCTCAAAATCCATTTTGAAACTCTTGACATAATTCAAGGAAAATGGTCACTTAACAGGACATAAAAGTGTCCCATTACCAACCTAGTGTTAAAGAAAATTCCTCCCAAAAGAGTTTGCATTTGCTATAAAAAGGGGGAGGGGGGGGGGGGGGGAGAGAGAGAGAGAGAGAGAGAGAGAGAGAGAGAGAGAGAGAGAGAGAGAGAGAGAGAGAGATTGTGTTAAATAAATAAAAACCTCCCACAAAGGATCTACGTCGGTGCAAATCCTTTGAAGGAGGTTTAAAAAAATAAAATAAACTCTCTCTCTCTAGGGTTTCTACAGTTGCTTCACTCATGGCTCTGCTGTCTGCGAGTCTCTATCGTTGAGGGTGAAAAAGAAGGGTTCTACATTAGGGTGAAGCCTAGATGGGGCTAGCTGGAGTTCAAGGGCATTGAATGCTTGGATGTTAGTGGGCTCTAGGGCGAGCCGTTCGGTAGCTTCTACCCCTGTTTCTTTGGCCTTCCTTTACCAAGGCCTTTCTTTAGAAATGGTGGAGGCCACCTCTCCAAGCCTTGCGAAGGGTGCGGTGACTCGGATACGTTTCGAACCATGTATTTCTTGGGAACATGGGCCAAAGGAGGAAGTGTGAAGTGGTGACAACATTCAAGCTTCTTGTGGTAGCCTTTGCACCATGTACCTCGGCTAGCTTGGTGTGCTTAGATGGTGGTGTGGTGGACTTGGGCCTCCGTGGGCTGGTGATGGAACCTTGGGCCCCGTCATTTCTGTGTTCTTCTTTGGGGGGAGGAGCTCGCATGTGGCAAGAAGGAGCTCGTTTGTGACAACTGAAGTTTTCCTTTTTCTCTTCCAACAAGTATGTTCCTCTGCATGGTATTCCTTGAGGGGGTTCTTGTATGGGGGTGGCACTCCTATGGAAATCCGTGGCAGTCTCAAGGTCTATTATGGTCTTGGTGTACTAATCTAGTTGTTCTTGTCTTCTTGGCTATTCTTAAGAAAGGAGGTAATATTGTGAACTTTTATGGCATTCGGTTTGTCTGTGGGTGGTGGCACTATTGGATGTGGATGTGGTGGCCAACAGTCTTGCTGAGAAGGGGTGGGGTCTTTTTGTGTAGGCTACATCACATGATTTTCCATAGAGTCATCAAAGACGTGCTGCACATTTTGAGAGAGAGATAGAAAGAGAGAGTTCCCCATGAGAGAGAGAGAGAGAGAGAGAGAGAGAGAGAGTGGTTTTTAAATTGCAAAGAGAGGGTCTATAGTTTTTTTTTATTGCATGCATGATGAGAGAGAGGGGGGGGATTAGAAAAAGTGTGGTACAAAATCTTAATGGATTTTATTAAGATTCCCTCTTTTTCGATTTTGTCAAAAAAATAGTGCCTACATACTCTCTATGTAGTTTTTCTTTTTTAAATCTCTATAAAAGTATTTGCGTTTTCTTATCTACACAAAGAGAGAGAGAGAGAGAGAGAGAGAGAGAGAGAGAGAGAGAGAGAGAGAGAGAGAGAGAGAGAGAGAGAGAGAGAGAGAGAGAGAGAGCTATTCGTGTGGATTTGTGGAAAGCTCCCCACCCTCCCTTTATAAAAAAATATTTTTCTCAGTCCCTCACAATTGGTGCATGGGGCTTGGGGAGGTCGAGGGGGGGGGGGGGGGTGGAGAGAGATAAGTTGAGATCCTCTCATTAACTCGCTCGATTTTATCGCTCCAAAGCGTTCACTCGGAGTTTGTGAGAGAGGTTAGTTTTACCCTACTGATGAATGATGTCAAAATAGTAAATGAACTAATTACAAGAGGAACCGTTGTGTGGTCTAGCTGGGAAGGTGCAAAACCTCTGGCTGTGAGAGTTCGTGATGAGAGTCACAAACACTTTGCGAAAAAGCGTTTGTGGAGAATCACCAACCCTCTTCCTAAGGGTGACAGAGAATCTAAGAGCGTTCATGATAGCAAAGTCACAAACCCTCTTTCCTAACGTGCTTGGAAATTGCTTGTTTTCGTAGTTGAGATTATGATAAGAGGATCATCATTATCACATTCAATTTCACTTAAAAGACCATTTGAAAACACTAAGGTTTCAGCCATGAAACCTCAATGCTCATACAAGCACAATTCTCAATCAAAACCCAAACCTCTTTCATGGTATCATGTAGCCTCACCCCCAATTACATAGTCGTAGCATCAAACAATTGAAAGGAATGCTCGAGCTTCCACCTTCACGACGACAATTTTCTGATTTGTCAGCGATTTATGAGCTTCTAAAGTGAATCCCACACATCATTTTGATAAGAGGAAACCCTAATTCACTCCCTCACTAGCTCAGATACAAGATTTCGAAGAGGCAGGATTGCCCTACACATAGGTTGAGCAACCATGGAAGCCATTTCACAATAGTGATAAATTGCAGGTTTTTTTTCTGTAAAAAAGCATCCTTCTCTCTCTTTCCCACGGTAATATCAGCTGATGTGTCAATTTTTGGGCCATTTTGCCTCTTTGGACCAAAACTAGGTCATTTTCAGCTCATTTTTGACCCAAAAAATACCATTTTTGATGCAAAAAATCCCAAACGGAGTCAAAAAAATCTCTAAATTGGTGGGATCACCCGCATAAGCGTAAAAAGCATAGATAAGTATCATTTTCCATCAATATACCATTTTGGATCACTTTCCACGCAATTCTGCAACGGCGCCTTTTAGCTGCTATTTTTGGCAATTTTTGTTGGGAATGGGATCGAGCTAGCTATGGTGGATGAAAGAGAAACATAGCGTCAATGTGTGAGTGTGTGTGCAAGCAAGGTTATTACTCAAGTAAATTAGGTTCCAAGATAGAATTAGCTTGGACTCATAAACACAATCTTGAGTATTGACTTAGCTTAGCACAAGCTCACATAGTAGAAGACGAAGAAGACAAAGGAGAGACCAATATTGTCTTTTATGAAGACCCATTTTAAATATGTAGCCTCTCTAATTGTAGGGGAGGACTTTTTCCTGTGTGGATATCACCATCCTTTGTGGATTTTTCCTGTGTGGACATCACCATCCTTTGTGGATTTTGTTAACCTAAGTGGATATTACCATCCTGTGTGGATAGCAACTTATCATCCTGTGTGGATCATGCATCTTCAGTATCTTGTCGTAGTCCAAACCTCAAGGGGAGGATTGTAAAGTGTGAGCTTTGTCCTAAAGTGTGAGTCAAGGAGAGGAGAGTGGATTTATTCCACATACTGTGGAGAAAGGCTGTAGAGCTACTTAAAGCTCATTTCATGAATGAGCTGATAAACACACAGAGATGCTAATAATTAACACACACTAATGCATAATGACAAATCTAGCTAGCATAACCTAAAGATTTGATACCAGTTGTTGGGAGTGGGATCGAGCTAGCTATGGTGGATGAAAGAGAAACATAGTGTCAATGTGTGAGTGTGTGTGCAAGCAAGGTTATCACTCAAGTGAGTTAGGTTCCAAGATAGAATTAGCTTGGACTCATAAACACAATCTTGAGTATTGACTTAGCTTAGCACAAGCTCACCATAGACAAGCATGTAGTGCAAATTAGAGTTGTGTTTATTCATTCATGAAATGAGCTTTAAGTAGCTCTACAGCCTTGCTCCACAGTATGTGGGATAAATCCACTCTCCTTTCCTTGACTCACACTTTAGGACAAAGCTCACACTTTACAGTTTTTGTCCGCATCAGTCTTTATAGGCGAGATGAGTGTGCCACCATGAAACACTTGGAATATGTACATTGTCAAACCAAGTTAAGCATCTTATCAAGTGAAAAAGCATGCAAATGCACCACATCCAGCGCCACGACTCCCCGGGGTATGTACATGATAATGACCGCAGTAGATGCTTCAACATATATCACACTATGTACATGATTTCTTTTTTTTGCATACATCGAGAAGTGTCAAGAGTGAGGTGAATGTTTTTATTTCACACTATGTACGTGCCATGGTATGACATCCACCCCCTCTAAACCTGCACATCCTCCGGTATGTGCCACAATAACATTTGTAGAGCATTACAACTCATGGTCAGACGCCATATTCTCACTTTCATCCTCACTTTGCATATAGTTGGCTTCATCATCCTCTTCACTTGGTTGTGCATCAAATGGATCAGCATTCCCTCTTCTTTTGAATAATTTAATTCTTTTTCCTACAATGGGAATTTTTAGTTCTGTCCCATCAAGTTCACGCAAGGTGTAAGTTGCATTTCCATGCACATGTTTGACAATGAGGCGGTCCGGGGCGGGCAACAAGAAGAGTGGCCTCTAGACACCCTTCAAGGCTCCCGTGCTGCTCAATGGGGCTGGGGCACAACACAACACAAACCAAAACAACAAACCCACCTCCAAATCCCAACTACACAAGGGGCACCACCTAGTTTAAGAGCGAACTAGGACGCAAAAGAGGAGAATCGTTAGAGCAACCCACAAACAAGCAAGGAATTACACTAACCCTAACACCAATGGAATACTCTCACACACTAAAACACGAGAGAGAGAGATAGAGAGAGAGAGAGATAGAGAGAGAGAGAGAGAGAGAGAGAGAGATAGTGCTCGGGCTGCTTTGAAACGTATCGGCGATGATCAAGCAAACACAACTATATATTTAAGAAAGAGAGAGAAAGGGGGAGGGGGTGCTTGTTGCATTAATACCTTCTTACAAATCTGTCATGACAAATCAAAGTGAGATTAGTACTTGTTCAACATAGCTTGCGTAAATTTCACCACAACACATCACTAGAAAAGCCACCCCAATCACTGTCTTAAGGCCAGGGGAGTCCTCTCCACCCTGTCGCCCTCTTACAGTATGCGGGATTTATGGCTAGATTGATGACAACACCAGAGACAAGCTATCAAGAACTTAAAAAAAAACCAAGACACTTACGCATCATTGTTGTCCATTACTTCACGTTGGAAGGGAGACAAAGTATCCAAGCTTAGTCCAAATCCACCCTCCTTGATTCAGCGAATGTTGGGCTTACACTAGTAGGAGAAATGATAGATTTCCTACTCTCAATTGAATGATCACTCTCTCTCTTACAATGGCATAGATTTCCCTTGCTAATCCCCTATTACAACACATGCACATGCATAAGACAATGAGCTTCCACTCAAGAGCTCCTTCTAGAGAGGTTGAGCTTGGCTTCTCAAGCTATAGCATAGTGCTCTTGCTTATGGCTTCCCCCCTTTTATGCTAGCTACACCCTCCTTTTACAGCAATTTTGAAGGCTAGGGTTACTCCTCTAACCATGGTTGGGTTAGATTTTCAGCAATTTATCTAATTTCTTTTGCTTGGAATTATCAAGAAGTTGGTGGGGAAAGAGAGAGGAGAGAAATGGAGGTGATAGGACTTTTCATAGTGGGTTAGTGTTAGTAGAGTTAGTATTAATTTACAAATGGAATTGAATATTTACAATGGGAGTATCCATGTAGGATACAAATAAGGAAGAAAAACTCTTAAGAGGTAAGAAAAGGTGGATTTCTTACAAGGTTGATGCTCCAAGTGTCTTGAGTAGGGCCAATTTTGACGCTTGTTGACGGTCCACTAGCTTTGACGGTACATTTTTTCTCCACTCTTGACCTTCCTTGAGAGACAAGGTAATTGAAGCCGAGTAATCAACCACCATGATGCTGTCTTTTAAGAGAAGAGGCTGAATTTTGTGGTTTTTTGATAGATATGGGTAATTTGGAGGAGGAAAAATGAGACTAGATGGTCAATTTTGGAATGGAATTGTGTGTGGGAGGTATGAGTTCACCATGGTTTCTCTTATTCTTCAAGGTTGAGGAGAAAGTGAGTAGTGTGCAGAGAGGAGTGGTGAGAGAAATGGGGATGATGAGTGGAGAAGTGTGTGTGAAAGAGGAAAATGATAAAGTGGAAGAGAGAGTGTGGCTGCATAGCATGGGAAACCTGGGGTTCACTAAAAACATCATAGCTCACAGCTGGTAGCTCCAAAAATCATGAAAAAATTTGGGGTGATTATTCAGAGCGTGGGCTACATTTTCTCTTTTGACCACCGCTCCAAATTCGGAGTGGAGATAGGTGCCAAAATTCTCACCAAAAAGCCTGTTTTTTAGGCCTACAAAAGTCTTTTAGTGGTCCCCTCTTTTGTTGAATTTGTACAATGCATCCAAGAGTGAGCCCCTCCTTTGTCATATTATAATACAAAGCATTCAAGTTGCCCTTGACCCATGCATGGAGGAGGATTATTGGTGAAATAAGAAATATATACATGGTGGGACTAGTGTATGGACTATTCATGGACTTTAGCTCAATGAGCACATGGTGTTAGAATAATGAGTAAAAATAATAATAAAAATATGGAGGAGTTATGGATATGGAAAGATATTGGAATCATATGATATGGTCCCTCCTTGAATTATTTTGGGTGAAAGAGGAAAATGTATGCAAGTAAATAATATAATAAAAGTAACCAATGAGTAGAAATCAATTTTTTGTTTTCACGAGGGTGAGGGTGAAAATGTGGGAGTGATTTGTATAAAGGAAAAATATGAGATTAGAGTATGTACATATTGGCAAAAAAATAAAATTATGGTGTAAGAGCATGAACTTAGGTGTACATAGGTTTAATAAAACACACACCTAAGTAGAAATATTTAAATAAAATACCAAAATAATTATAAAAAATCCCTATATTTAGGCCATATATACAATGAAATATTTACACACAAAGAGGCCATAATATACTTTTATTTTTTTATTTATTTTATTTTTTTTGGCTCACCTAGCCCAGTGACTAGCTAGCTGAGGGTTTTTAAGAAGATATGGGAAAAGTCCCGTGACTCACGCACGCCTATGTACAGTGAAATGGTAGGGATAGCCACAGTGTTTGGGTGATTTTGGTAGGGTGAGGTAACTCACTGTGGCAATTACAAAGAGCCGAAAAAACGGCTATCATTAGCCCTCCCCCTGGATGATGGTATATTCATGTACCATCATAGAGCATCTTTTCCAAAGAGAGTGCTTCAGAGTCCTTGACGAGATCTTCATTGTTTAGTCCCTCAGAATTTTGGATGGAGTTACACTCATGCTTCATGTAACAATACTTACATAAGACATCGGCCTTTGGACAGATCTTTTGTAGATCCTTTGGTAGAAGGCGACTCAAATAGGGCTTCAAGCGATACCTATTTACTTTCCTGGAGTGCTCTTTACCATTCAAGTCCATAAGCTGATAGTAACTTGAATTGAAAGCCTTCTAGACTATGTATGGCCCTTGCCATCTTGTTTCAAACTTGGCATCAAAACGATTGTCAAGTCGATTGTCATACCTTAGCACAATCTCTCCTTCCTTGATGCCTTTGTCCTTCAGTTTCTTGTCGTGCGTTTCTTTCGCTTGTGTGGCTTTCCTCTTGTAGCACTCATATGCTGCTTCTCTTTTCCACTCAAGCTCCACTAACGTAAGAAGTCGATCCATCCATACCTCTTGATCATCTTGTGCTCCTTTGCCATGAAGTCGCATTGTTGGAATGTTGAGCTCGATAGGCTGCAAAGCCTCTTGACCATAGACCAAGTGAAATGGTGTGAACTCCGTGGCTTCCCTATATGTGGTTCGATATGCCCACAAGGCACCATCCAAGAAGTCATCCCATAATTTTGTCTTGTTTTGCACCATCTTTCTAATGATTCCTGCAATGACACCATTAGCCTTCTCCACCAAACCATTTGACTGTGGGTAGTATGGTGTGCTATGACAATGTAGAATGTGAAGCTCTTCACAAACTTCTGTGAGCAATCCTTTTCTAAACCCTGGACCATTATCAGAAACAATCTCCAAAGGTGTGCCAAATCTACAACAAATGTGAGTGTAGACGAATTTGCTCACTGTCTTCTCATTTACCTTTGCCACACTTTGTGCTTCCACCCATCTAGTCATATAGTCTACAGCCACTAGAATGTAGAGTTTACCATTTTTTGTCCTAGGCAGAGGACCCATAGCATCAATGCCCCACTTTTCAAAGGGTCCATTTGCAAGCACTATTTGCCTCGGGCCATGCACCAACCTTCTATTTCCATTTATCTGACAAGTGTGACAGGTTTTACACCGATGTTGAACATCCACATGCAAACTTGGCCAAACATACCCCGAAAACAAAATCTTCTTCACAGTTAATTCTTGGGCAAAATGACCACCACATGCCTCTTCATGCAAACCTTTTAGAATGGCTGGAATTTCCTTGATAGTTGGTACTCGTCTGCACACTTGATCCTTCCTTCTTTGATAGAGGGAGCCTTCTAGGAAGAGATATACGCTTGCCTTCTTCATGAGTCTCCTCTTCTGAGCTTTTGTGAAGTCTGGTGGAAACTCACCCTCCAAAATGTAGCCAATGATGGGAGCCAATGACTCCAATCCCTGGTACCTCGGTTGCTTCACAGCAGCCGCCACCATGATGACCTGCACTTCTTTCTTTACACATGCAACGGCTTGTTGTGCAAGTAAATCAGCATCTTCATTCTGTTTCCTAGGAATATGATATAGTTGCACTTCTTCAAATTGATTAAACAATCTACGAATGGCATGAACTTTTGTCCGTAAGCTCTCATTCTTGCATGCCCAAATGCCTAAAATCTGTTTAACAATGAGAAGTGCATCTCCCTTTACCATGAGGCGTTGTATCCCTTGGCCAATGCACATCTTCAAACCTTGAAGTAGAGTGTCATATTCTGCTTCATTGTTGCTAGTTGAACCTGGTAGATTGACCTTCTCTTTCATGACCACCTCTCCACTTGGGTTGAGCAACACTAGCCCTCCCCCTGCTTTTCCTGTGGCTCGACGAAAAGCTCCATCAAAGAACAAAGTAAAAGCATTAGGAATACCTTTTGGTGGTGGCAATGGTAGGGTCTTTACTTCAGGCACCTTAATCTCCTTTTCGTGTACCCTATAAGTGAGAATCCCTACCAATTGTGCACCCACACTATCTTCTACCTTGAAAGAGTATTGAAACTCTTGCAACTCCATAATCCACTTTGAGATCCTAGTACTAAGATTCATTTGAGATGACACCCAAGGGAACAAATTTTCTGCAGTGAGAATTACAAAAGGTTTTAGTAGCAGGTAGGATCTAAACTTTCTCACCGCAAACATGAGAGAAAGCATCATGAGTTCTGCTTCTGTGTAGTCTCTCTCCAAAGCATTCATGACTCTACTAGCAAAGTAGATGGGTCGCATCCTTGTACTGTGGGGATCTTGTTGTAGCAACACAGCACCAATTGTTTCCCTTCCAACACTAGAGCTAACAAAGAATGTGTACTCCCAACAAGGAGGCATGAGTGTTGGTAGCTCTGACAAAATGACTTTAATGTTACAAAAATACTCTTCAAGCTCATCAGACCATGCAAATTCTACTTGTTGTGTCAACTTTTGCAAAGGATGAAGCAACTCCGAGGCTAAGTGAATAAAGCGTGACATATACTTCACCTTCTGAATGAAAGAGATGACCTCCTTAAGACTCTTCGGTGATGGGAGCTCAATAAGAGCCTTTGCCTTTGAAGGATCCACCTCAATGCCTTTATAGGAAACTTTATGACCAAGCAAGATTACTTCATCCTCACCTATATGGCACTTGTCGGGATTGAGTTGACCTCCCATGTCGTAGAGCTTCTTTAAACCTTCTTCTACCCTTTGTAGATGCAATGATTTTGAGCTATAAATACAGAAATCATCAATGAACACCCTAATTGACTTTCCAAAGAATGCTTGAAACACCATATTCATGAAACGTTGGAATGTTGCAGGAGCATTTGTCAGACCAAATGGCATGACTCTAAAAGCATAACAACCCCAAGGAGTGATAAAGGTTGTTTTCAATTGATCCTCCAGTGCAATCCCTATTTGAAAGTAACCTGAGTAACCATCGCACATAGTGTACTTCTCATGACCAGCTACCTCATTTAGTATCTCATCCTGGAATGGGAGGGGAAAGTGATCTCTCTTTGTTGCCTCATTGAGGGGACGGTAATCCACACACACCCTCCACTTGCCGTTCTTCTTAGGAGTGACAACAACAGGAGAGACCCACTCTGAATTCTCCACTGGATAAATGAACCCTGCTGCTAGAAGCTTTCTTACCTCCTTGAGTAAAGCCTGCTCCTTGATGACTCCTAGCCTTCGTAGCTTCTGAGCCTTAGGTGTGGCCTCTGGCTTCAACTCAATTTTGTGTTGAACAGCATCTACTCCACGCACATCGGTGTAGTCTTTAGCAAAAAGCCTAGGAAACTTCCTTAGCACACATTTGAACTCCTCTCTTTCATCCTTTGTAAGTGTTGTTGATAGCATACCTTCCAGCATCCCTTCATCTTGATATTCACCTTCGTTCTCTTGAGGACCTACCTCCTCCAAGCCTTGACAAGAGGTCTCTTGGTTGCTTGGCTTAAACCTTACCCCCATGACTTCGATGGAAGACTCCTCTTCAGTAATGCTGCCGCTACTTTCTTCTTCTGAAGTGCTATCGGTCCAACCTTCTTCCGTCTCACTTTGAGATGATTCTTCATGGAGCTCCTCTTGGCGTTGCTCCTTCATGTCAAAGACAACCTTCTTGTGATTGTCATTCCTGCAAATTAGCTTTCCACTCTCCCAATCCTGCAAAGCTCGCATTTTCATTAGCCATGGTCTTCCTAGGATAAATGGGTAACCATTTCCCTTGGTAGACATGACATAGAAATCCACTGCCTTCTTAATGCCAAAGGCCTCCACAAAAACATTTTTACAAATGCCTACGCACCTAGCCTTGCTATTGTTTGCCATCTTGACCCTAATTTCAGGTGTCTCATGGATGTGCATTCCTAGTTTTTGCATGAGTCCCTTTGTCATGATGCAAATTTGTGCACCCCCATCCACTAGACCTTTCCTAACCAATCTCCCTTTGATGTAACAGTCTAGCACCGGTGTAATGTCCTCATTCATTTCAGCTTGTGCAATTTTTACAACAGGCACACTCTCTTTTACCTTTCTCCTAGTGCTAACTGCCCTTGTTAAATCCCTCCTAACTTGTGGACATAATGCAAGAAATTGAGGCCATGAAATATCAGGACCCTTACCTCTCATGTCTTCCAACAAGTTGTACGGAGCCATACCATGTCCAAGAGGGAAGTCTTGGAGATTGATACGACGTCAAGTCCTCTTAGCTTCCTTGGTCTCTTTTGCCTTCTTGCCTTGTCCATGGTCACTCTGTGATGTGACTCCTTCTTTCTCTTTACCTTTTCCTTGGCCACGCTTAATTCCATTGGCTTCCATGTCAACCTCATTTGAATTTTTCACCTCTACCACATGCACATTTGGATCTGGCAAAGGTGGAACTCCTTCTACCCCTTGTGGAGGTGGTCTTGGTCCATTTGGCCTTTGTAGAAGCCTTGGTTGTTGACCAGTTCCTTCACCTGCATTCATCACTGGGTAATTCAAGTTAGGCCTCCCTGGCTCCCCACGAGGCCAAGGACAATTATACATCCCATGTCCAGACTCTCCGCAATTCCAACATTGCAAGACTCTCCTAGGTCATGGATCTCGCTCTTCAGACTTCTTTGCTTGTCCCTTTGGACCTACAGCTTGTGCAAGGTGAATTGACAGGCTGCTTAAAGATTCGTTTAACTTCTCAATTACTTCCGCCGTTACCTCAGGAAGCTCCCTCGATGTTGATGCTTGTGACTTACCTTTGGGTCTAAGACCTTCTATTGGAACCTCTCCCCTTAAGCACTTGAGTTTCCTATACTTCTCAGCAGCCCTAGTTTCAGCTGCATCAAAAGTAGCAGGTGCACCCGCCTCAAATTTTACCTTAAGGTCAGGAAAGAGTCCGGCTATGAACCTCTCCTTCTTTAAAAATTCTGCACCATCACCAGGGTTAGCAACATTTCGTATCCATAGAGCCCAAAGACGTAGAAACTCTTGCTTGTACAAGTAGTAGTCATCTAAGTCTTTTTGCTTATGAGAAACAATGTCTTGCCATAGTTTTTGAGTGTTTTGGGGATCAAAGAAGTATCTCTTAAAACGATTCAAAACTTCTGTGTAATTCCCCTTAACTTCCTCAGGCAAAGAGTCAAACCAAGTACTAGCATCTTTCCTAAGGACCACCTCAAACATTTCTACACGTTCTTGATCGGTTACTATCCTCTTGATACGGCAAGACATCTTGAAATTTGCTAAAAATAATTATGCATCCTCTCCAGGCTCTCCAAAGAAAAGAGGATATCCAGACATTTGGCGTTGGCTCTCCATTATTATGAAAGATTACAACATGAGTTACAATAAGGGATACAATAGAGATCTAGAACCACTCGCCTGCGAATGAAGAAGTGAGAAAATACCACTCTAGGTTTTCTTCTTCAGCTATCCAAGCTTCAATAAGGTCTCGATTTTTTTGATCAAAACAAAAGGGTAGACTATTGATGAGCTCTAAGAAGGGTTGAAATTCTTCAAAGCTAAGGCGATAAACAGAAATCTCTAGAACTTCATTTTCTGGATCCAAAAGAGCAACCACGTCCCAAGTGATAAATTGCACTTGCTCTACAATTCCCAATGCACAAGCGGTTTGTATAAAAACTAGATCTTCATGCTCGTCGAAGGCCGTGAGAAAGTAGCAATTGACTAGGAGCTCCTTTCCTTCGAGTTCCACACAGTCGGAGTGAGGAAACCTTCTCACAATTTCATAAAGAACATCCTCATCAAGTCCAGTCAAGTTTGCAAGATTTAAAGACTCCACTTGTGCTACAAAATTCCTGGACAAAAACTCCTTAGGATTATGGTTAAATCATTCAAAAGCATAAAGAGATTTACAATGTCTCTATGAACAAAGTGTCATAGAAAGTAGAGAAGGATGAGAATTTATACAAATTTGCAATCTTCTCTATGCTCTCTTTATTAAGACAAGCTCTGAATAGCTCCCTATCTCCTTTGTTGAATGCGAAAGGAAGACTATTAATAAGACGCAAATGAGGGAAAAATTCACCAAATGTGAGTCTATGAAGCATGAACTCTGGCCGCAAGTTTCCTGAAGAGTCTTCCTCAATGGTGAAATGCACTCGCCAAACGCCAAATTTCACTCTATTTACCAATCTTAGAGCACACACTAGTTGGATGAATGCGCGGTCTTCCTTAGTGCCCAACAACAAGAGGAAAATGGAATCCACGCGTAGGACCTTCCGTCTTAACTTCACCACCCTCTTGTTATGAGGGAGACGCCTTACTACTTGCTCCTGCAACTCAATTGGTAATAGAGCTAGATCTCTAAGGATTGAACTTTCACTGCACACACATTCCCAGTTAGAACAAATGATCGTTTTTTTGTTTCTTGTAACAACTTGGACAAAGAAAAAACAAACATACACACTACTTTGTCGGGCTGCACTTCATTTAAAATAAAATGAACACATGTACATCAAAAGAAGTGTGGTAGTTGATGAGAGGTAGAATGACAGGGTTTGGTGATGCAAGAATTTCTCCTGCTCTTTGGGCACCAAACATGAACACCATTCGTTGTTGAAAATGGATCTTTCTACTAATTGCAACATTTATTCTAATGTGTGGAGTAAAATGAAAGGGAAAAACCTCTATTCCTGGGCCATTATCCATGGCCTATGCATGTCCTAATGCTTAAAACAAAACAAAAATATAGATGTCCAAACTAAGGTCGTACCTAATGAGAGGCAAAATAAAAGGATTTACTGAAGCGTTTATCTCGGCCAACCTAAGAGGACCTAAAATTCTACGAATGACACGTTGAAATTGCAACTTAGTACTAACAATTATGTGTACCTTTTGCCTTGCAATGGGAATGAAGGGATCATACAAAGCTTCGTGATTCATGCAAACTACTTGACTATGCTAAAGGTTGATTCTACACAAAAATACACAAGCCGTCCTCCGTGGGGGCACCAATTTGAGGCGGTCCGGGGCGGGTAACAAGAAGAGTGGCCTCTAGACACCCTTCAAGGCTCCCGTGCTGCCCAATGGGGCTGGGGCAAAACACAACACAAACCAAAACAACAAACCCACCGCCAAATCCCAACTACACAAGGGGCACCACCTAGTTTAAGAGCGAACTAGGACGCAAAAGAGGAGAATCGTTAGAGCAACCCACAAACAAGCAAGGAATTACACTAACCCTAACACCAATGGAATACTCTCACACACTAAAACACGAGAGAGAGAGATAGAGAGAGAGAGAGATAGAGAGAGAGAGAGAGAGAGAGAGATAGTGCTCGGGCTGCTTTGAAACGTATCGGCGATGATCAAGCAAACACAACTATATATTTAAGAAAGAGAGAGAAAGGGGGAGGGGGTGCTTGTTGCATTAATACCTTCTTACAAATCTGTCATGACAAATCAAAGTGAGATTAGTACTTGTTCAACATAGCTTGCGTAAATTTCACCACAACACATCACTAGAAAAGCCACCCCAATCACTGTCTTAAGGCCAGGGGAGTCCTCTCCACCCTGTCGCCCTCTTACAGTATGCGGGATTTATGGCTAGATTGATGACAACACCAGAGACAAGCTATCAAGAACTTAAAAAAAAACCAAGACACTTACGCATCATTGTTGTCCATTACTTCACGTTGGAAGGGAGACAAAGTATCCAAGCTTAGTCCAAATCCACCCTCCTTGATTCAGCGAATGTTGGGCTTACACTAGTAGGAGAAATGATAGATTTCCTACTCTCAATTGAATGATCACTCTCTCTCTTACAATGGCATAGATTTCCCTTGCTAATCCCCTATTACAACACATGCACATGCATAAGACAATGAGCTTCCACTCAAGAGCTCCTTCTAGAGAGGTTGAGCTTGGCTTCTCAAGCTATAGCATAGTGCTCTTGCTTATGGCTTCCCCCCTTTTATGCTAGCTACACCCTCCTTTTATAGCAATTTTGAAGGCTAGGGTTACTCCTCTAACCATGGTTGGGTTAGATTTTCAGCAATTTATCTAATTTCTTTTGCTTGGAATTATCAAGAAGTTGGTGGGGAAAGAGAGAGGAGAGAAATGGAGGTGATAGGACTTTTCATAGTGGGTTAGTGTTAGTAGAGTTAGTATTAATTTACAAATGGAATTGAATATTTACAATGGGAGTATCCATGTAGGATACAAATAAGGAAGAAAAACTCTTAAGAGGTAAGAAAAGGTGGATTTCTTACAAGGTTGATGCTCCAAGTGTCTTGAGTAGGGCCAATTTTGACGCTTGTTGACGGTCCACTAGCTTTGACGGTACATTTTTTCTCCACTCTTTACCTTCCTTGAGAGACAAGGTAATTGAAGCCGAGTAATCAACCACCATGATGCTGTCTTTTAAGAGAAGAGGCTGAATTTTGTGGTTTTTTGATAGATATGGGTAATTTGGAGGAGGAAAAATGAGACTAGGTGGTCAATTTTGGAATGGAATTGTGTGTGGGAGGTATGAGTTCACCATGGTTTCTCTTATTCTTCAAGGTTGAGGAGAAGGTGAGTAGTGTGCAGAGAGGAGTGGTGAGAGAAATGGGGATGATGAGTGGAGAAGTGTGTGTGAAAGAGGAAAATGATAAAGTGGAAGAGAGAGTGTGGCTGCATAGCATGGGAAAACTGGGGTCCACTAAAAACATCATAGCTCACAGCTGGTAGCTCCAAAAATCATGAAAACATTTGGGGTGATTATTCAGAGCGTGGGCTACATTTTATCTTTTGACCACCGCTCCAAATTCGGAGTGGAAACAGGTGCCAAAATTCTCACCAAAAAGCCTCTTTTTTAGGCCTGCAAAAGTCTTTTAGTGGTCCCCTCCTTTGTTGAATTTGTACAATGCATCCAAGAGTGAGCCCCTCCTTTGTCATATTATAATACAAAGCATTCAAGTTGCCCTTGACCCATGCATGGAGGAGGATTATTGGTGAAATAAGAAATATATACATGGTGGGACTAGTGTATGGACTATTCATGGACTTTAGCTCAATGAGCACATGGTGTTAGAATAATGAGTAAAAATAATAATAAAAATATGGAGGAGTTATGGATATGGAAAGATATTGGAATCATATGATATGGTCCCTCCTTGAATTATTTTGGGTGAAAGAGGAAAATGTATGCAAGTAAATAATATAATAAAAGTAACCAATGAGTAGAAATCAATTTTTTGTTTTCACGAGGGTGAGGGTGAAAATGTGGGAGTGATTTGTATAAAGGAAAAATATGAGATTAGAGTATGTACATATTGGCAAAAAAATAAAATTATGGTGTAAGAGCATGAACTTAGGTGTACATAGGTTTAATAAAACACACACCCAAGTAGAAATATTTAAATAAAATACCAAAATAATTATAAAAAATCCCTATATTTAGGCCATATATACAATGAAATATTTACACACAAAGAGGCCATAATATACTTATTTTTTTATTTATTTTATTTTTTTTGGCTCACCTAGCCCAGTGACTAGCTAGCTGAGGGTTTTTAAGAAGATATGGGAAAAGTCCCGTGACTCACGCACGCCTATGTACAGTGAAATGGTAGGGATAGCCACAGTGTTTGGGTGATTTTGGTAGGGTGAGGTAACTCACTGTGGCAATTACAAAGAGCCGAAAAAACGGCTATCAACAACATAAGGACCAAACCATCTCTTTGCAAGCTTCCTTATTGTAGAGTGTTGGTTTTCAAGGCTACTATCGTACACCAACACCCAATCACCTTCTTCAATGTCTTTTGGTCTGAGCCTATGCATCTTTTAAAATATGTCTTTGTTTTTCAACCTTGCATTCTTTAGTCGAGCGTTTGCAAGCTCAATGTCTTCACGCCTTCTTTCAATTTTTCGTATGTGCAGTGCAAGAAGGTCTTCTCTACTCATTCCATCTTCCCATGGCAATACATTCCATGTAAGAACTACATCTTCAATTGGCATCACAGGTTTTTGACCATACATCAATTCAACAGGCATATAGCAAGTGTCTGAACTATGTGTTGTACGGTCAGCCCACAATGCAAATGGCAGTAACCTTGTCCACTCTCCAAGATTACCTTCACAAGCCTTATCTAAATCTTTGATTATTGGAGGATGCCCTCTTTCACTTTTTCCATTTCCCTCTGGGTTATAAGCACAAGTTAAAGCTGGTTTAATGCCCATTATAGAGAAGAATTCCCTTGCTTCATCAACATCCAATTCTCCTCTATCTGCAGTTATCTTTCCCACACAGCCATAGCGACAGATCACATCTTCAAGAAGAAATTTACATACAGCTTGTGTACTCTTTGTCCTCAATGCAGGCCCTTCAACTTGATTAGACAAATCTTCTCTTGCAAGCACCAAATACCTCATTTGCCAAAGTCCCAACGGCATTGTGACCAAGTCCACAACCCATTTTTAATGCATGGCTAATGGATAAGTAGGATGTAGTCCATCACGATACCATACATTTGAATACATTTGGCATGTCACACAAGACTCCACAAACTCAACCACATCCTTATACATCCCTTTCCACCAATACCTTTCTTTTGCCTTGGCAAATATTTCCCATACACCTCAATGTCCTGCCCATAAACTTTCATGGAACTCCTTGATGATTTGTTGCTCAGTAACCTTATCGCATACTACCCGCAATGGTGTTCCAACTCTTTGTTTAGGATGCTTCCATAAGTAGCCATCCCTCAAGAAGTATCCATATGCTTTTCTTCTTATCCTCTTGAATTCTTGTTCAATCCAATCATACTGCTTCTGCAGAGTACTTAAGTAGTGACCTATTAAGAGCAATTCATCCTCATATAGTTCCTCTGAAAAGGACTCAAGTGAAGACACAAAACATGCATGACTACCTTTTGCATGATCCATAGTATAAAACTTTGTGCCTACATCATCTCTCTCAATAATCATGTCCTGTTCATCTTCATACCTTGCCCTAGATAGCATATCTGCCATTGGATTGTCTTTCCCTGCAATATGCTTGAAGTCGGGATTCAAGGACTTTATGTAGGCTATCCATTGCAGCATTGCAATATCAGGAGTCGAACATTTTATGATCATTCCAAGAAGAGGCAAACAATCAGTTTCCACTACCACTGATGCCCCTATCAAGTACTCCTTGTCACACCTCAATGTTGTAAACACCCCCCATAGTTCCCTTTTTACTTGTGCATAATCGTGTTGGCGAGAACTCAGAATCTTGGCTCCAAATCTCACCACATACCTTTTTCCTTCATCATCATCTTGCCCTACTGCCCATCCTACCCATGTAGGACTCGTGTCTAATGTCACAATGACAGGTCTCTCACATGCATAGTCTACCTTTCTCAAGGTTGGCGATGAAAGAAGTAGTTTCTTTAGCTTTCTCATGGCTTTTGTGTGCTCTTCTTCCCATTGAAACTTCTGATCCTTTCTCAACAACCTATAAAGGGGATCTACTATATGTGCATAATGTGCTATCCAAATAAGATAGAAGATGCAAGCACCAAGAAATCTTTGAACTTTAGTTATAGTTGTACATGTTTCTTTCATGTTTTTTATTGCATCCATCTTTTTTGGACAAGGCTTTCTACCATAAGGACCACACATATGCCCCACAATCAAAACTTCATTTGACACCAAATACAGATTTTTGCCCTGACAGGGTAAGATTAACTTCTTCCAGCTTTGTCAAAATCTTCTTACAATCTTCGATATGGTCTGCAACAAACTTACAGCACCCCCTTGAATCCATAGCTTCATTTTTATCTTTGTCTTCACATCCTTTGATGGGCACATCATCAAGAAATGGCATTGTGATTTGAGGTATGAAGTCACGTAGAACCATGTTCATCCCATTCATCATGTGTGCAACTAAATTTGTTTCTCCTTGAGGTAAGGTACACACCCTTACCAATCCCGAAGGTGTTTTCATAGCTGTCAGATCTCTACTCTCAATATCTAGCTGAAATTGATCGTACCCTGAATAGAGATCTCCCATTGAGTAAATTGACCTTCCTGCAAACGCCTCTGTAAATGCATCCACTATAGGTCCTGTACCCACATTCCTGGTGACCTTGTTTACAGGTTTCATATCTTGTATGAACCGCAAAGCTCCATTCTTCTTAGGCACAATGAACCACCTGTTTGAATATGGTGCACAAGAAGGCTCCAGGATACCCATGCTAATCTTTTCATTGAGTAGTTCTATTAACTTTGGCAAATATGCTTTCGGAACCGGAATTGGGCGTAGATTCCAAGGTACATGAGGGATAGTGAAGATCACCATAGGTGCAACAACATTAGGATCAACACACCCTATCTCATGTGGCTGGAAAGCAAAAGCCTTACCATGTCTTGAAAGCATTTCTTTAAAACTCTTCTTCTCTTCTTATGTTCAAAACTCTTCACAGCCAAATTTTATCTCTTTTAGGGACTCCATTGTGAACTTGTGTCCAGTTCTTTTTGGATCCCTGAGACTCGGCTGCAAAGAAGCTTGCTCTAGATTTTTCTTGCAATCTGATGGTAAAGGTAAGGCCATTGGTTTCACTTTCTGTGCCACCATTTTGTACTTGGTCTCCACACGCACTTTTGGTCCTTCATTAGCATTGAAATCTTTTTTATCTTCAAAAGCCTCAATCACATCATACATTTCCATAAAGCATACTTCCACAATGTGGGTTTCATCTTGCATGCTAGAATCCATTATAGCTTCAAGCTCAAGCATAGTATCTACATGAGAAACTTGTTCAAAGATACCTAAAATGTATTCACTATCCTCTATGAAACCATTTTCTTTCATGTATTTCTGTACACTATATACATATTGTAGCGCACTTTTTTTATATCGTCAAGATTCATAAAACATACTGACCCATGCTCTGTTAATTCCTGGAAACCTATAGAAAAAGCTTCTTCTCGCTTTGGGTCAGGCGAGAATCTTTTTCTTCTTGTACCATTGCAATCCCGCCTCACAATGGTACATGGCCAAAATCCCTTGTCTCCCTATACTCTTTGAACTCTTTGTTCGCTTTTGGTAGAGGATACTCACGAAGACTATTGCAGTTCCTCTTCTGATTCATATAGTAAAAAATTATACAGCTCACTTCCCATCTCTGCTCTTTACCCTAGCATAAGCAGAACGATCATCCAATATCTTTGTTTCCATGCGAACGACTGTGATGTATGGCTGCCCAAGGATAAGAGGATAGGTAGACATCTCCTGCACAAAGAAGTTTTCTCATCCTTCACATTACCAATCGTCACTTTCACATTTAGACAAGCCCCATACAGCTCTCCTGATGAGTTATTCACAGCTCTAATCATCCACCCATGTTCTCTGTCTATCGGCCACTTACCCTTCATGTAAAGACTCTCGGACATAAGATTGATCTCAGAGCCATGATCTATCAATGCAACATATGGCTCCTCAAGATCACCCACCTTGACTAAAGTTTCTGTTGTAGCTCTTGCCCAATGACTTTTGGAGTAGTGGATTTTATATGAGGCTTCATCATCATCATCATCTGCAAATCTAGCACGTGCATCTCTTCGAGAAGACTAGTAGCATCCTACCACACTTTCATCACAATCACTCTCTTGGACATGTATTACATGTGCCTTAAGTGACTCCCCTTCACCCTCAGACTGTGGAGGTATAGACTCAGTGAGAGTTTGCCTCTTTCTTTTTATGATATCTATAGTTTCTTCATGAAACTCATGTTTAGCAATGCCAAGAACCTCATCCAAGGTAAACTCAACTTTGCTATTAAAAATCCTTTCCTCCAATACCTGCTTTAACTTTGTGGTAGCTTCAATATCATATTGTAGTTTGTATACAGGGCCTTTTGCTTTAGCTTTTCCTTGCTCTTTCTTCTTTCCTGTAGATGCCTCCCCCATAGGAATCTCATGAGGAGGAGGCACATGTGGTGGAGCCTCATAAGAAGGTCCTGGATCCTTTCTTCCACTAGCTCTTGTAACCCTCTTTGAAGTAGAAGGACTTGCATCTCCATTCTCACGTCTGCGCTTCTCTTACACAATTGCTTCATTGTTATAGCATTTTGCAAGATAGGAATGCACTGATAAAGATTCCACAGGGTCATCCCAACCTGTTGTATGGCGTATGCAATCACCGGCTTCATGTAATACCTGTTTAGCTACCTTCCCTTTTTCAGATGAGGCTACTGCATATGGCCACAAGCTATCAACCTCCTCAAAATCATCTAGCTAGAGTATACTTTAACACTTTCTTTGGAACTAGCTCTATCTTTTCCCCATAGTTAGCAGCCTCCACTGCAGAAATAGCATGACTAGTTGCCATATCCTCCACTAACTTCCGCATACCTCCTTTTCCAAAGTTAGTTCCTAATGGCATACCTGTCTCCCGCAGATGGATCTTTCCATCCTTAAAAAACACAAGATCTCTTTTTAAGGCATCAATAAAGCTATTGCAATCCCTTCTGCCATGGTCTGTGCCATCACACCATATGCATCTATGCACAAATCCTTCTTTGCTTTGTGATTTTTGTCCTGCAGTAGCAGGTTGTCCTTTCTCTTCAAGCCTTGTTAGCTTTAACTTCATTTCTCGCATGCCCTTAACAAGCTCATCAAACATTGAATTATCACCTTTTGGACTCACAACAATAGGCTTTGGTGAAATCTTTGACGTGCTAGGAGGAGAGGTAGTACCATTCACCACCATCTTGTCCCTACGACGTTGCCTCTTAGCAAGCAATGAGACTACGTCTTCAACCTCTTTCCACTCAGCCTTTAGACCCTGTTTTGTATTCTTGTTTTCAAGGAGTAGCTCTAGCTTTTCTTGGAGCTCATGACCTGCAGCTTGGAAAAAAAATTCGGTCTTTTCACTATCCAAAGTAGCTCGCTCTATTCCTAACAGTTGAGCATAGCGCCGCTCAAACTCTCTCAACAGTTCGGTGATGGAAAGTCCTTCTTTTGTCTTTGCAACCCATTTTAAGAAGGTCCTTTTTGTAACCATTTCAGAGTCCTCCATGAAGTATTCCTCCTTTAGGGATAATTTGAATTTCTCCCAACCTTCTCCATGCTCCTCCCTGATTCCCCTGACATGGTCTCTAATCTTGGGGATCACAACAAGCTCAAAACTATGAATCATGTCCACCTCTGGAACCCGTTGTAGCTCCATCTCCTTTACATAACCACGAAGAAACTTTGTGACATCTTTCCCTTCAAATTGGTCCATTTTGTTCACAATAGCTTGAAGGGCTTTGGTTGTTGACACCTCCCTTCTTTCTACAGCATGTTGTTGTTGTATAAACATGGTGAATGCTTGAAACATTTGCATTGTGCCTTGATCAAAATGCATGCCTTTTTGCTCTTGCTGATCCATAGCTTTAATTACTTGTAATTAAGCCTTTCAAAACAAGTATTTGAACCCCCACCCCAGCTGCTTCGCGTCGGGTTCACCAAGAAATGTTGGAATGTGTGCGGTCTAGCTGGGAAGGTGCAAAACCTCTGGCTGTGAGAGTTCGTGATTAGAGTCACAAACACTTTGCAAAAAAGCGTTTGTGGAGAATCACCAACCCTCTTTCTAAGGGTGATAAAGAATCTAAGAGCCTTCATGATAGCAAAGTCACAAACCCTCTTTCCTATCGTGCTTGGAAATTGCTTGTTTTCGTAGTTGAGGTTATGATAAGAGGATCATCAAATCACATTCAATTTCACTTTAAAAGACCACTTGAAAACACTAAAGTTTCAACCATGAAACCTTAATGCTCATACAAGCACAATTCTCAATCAAAACCCAAACCTCTTTCATGGTATCATGTAGCCTTGCCCCCAATTACATAGTTGTAGCATCAAACAGTTGAAAGGAATGCTCGAGCTTCCACCTTCACGATGACAATTTTTTGACTTTGCAGAGATTTATGAGCTTCTAAATTGAAGCCCACACACCATTTGGATAAGGGGAAACCCTAATTCACTCCCTCACTAGCTCGGATACAAGATTTCGAAGAGGCGGGATTGCCCTACACATAGGTTGAGCAACCATGGAAGCCATTTCACAGTAGTGATAAATTGCAGGTTTTTTTTCTATAAAAAACAGTCTTCTCTCTCTTCCCCACAGAAATATCAGCTGATGTGTCAATTTTTGGGCCATTTTGCCACTTTAAACCAAAACTAGGTCATTTTCAGCTCATTTTTGACCCAAAAAATGTCATTTTTTATGCGAAAAATCCCAAACAGAGTCAGAAAAATCCCTAAATTTGTGGGATCACTCGCATAATCATACAAAGAATAGATAAGCATAATTTTCCATCAATATACCATTTTTGGTAAGTTTCCATGCAATTCTGCAAGGCGCCTGTTAGCTACTATTTTTGGCAGTTTTTGCCCGCATCAGTCTTTATAGGCGAGATGAGTGTGCCACCATGAAACACTTGGAATATGTACATTGTCAAACCAAGTTAAGCATCTTATCAAGTGAGAAATCATGCAAATGCGCCACATCCAGGGCCACGACTCCCCGGATAGGTATGTACATGATAATGACCGCAGTACTTCAACATATATCACAATATGTACATGATTTATTTTATTTGCATACATCGAGAAGTGTCAAGAGTGAGGTGAATGTTTTTATTTCACACTATGTCACGGCACGAGACCATGGAGTCACATAATTGGTCATTGTGCTTGTTATAAAGGAAGTTAATAACAATCCTAGTATGCCTTCTCAATATTGATGTTGGAATTTCTCATTCTAGAGATGGTTAACAAGGAGAATTTAATATTCTTCTCATCTTCCATTGTCACAGGTTTGGTGGAGATTAGTCTCCAAGTGGAATATTATTAAGTATGGACCTTGATTTACCCCTTGTAATTTTTCTTCTTAGAAATTCACACTTAGAAGACCTTTCTTGAGACCACAAAGCACACACTTCAAAAGGGATTTGTTAAGACTAGCTTTCATTTGCTTCTATGTGATGAGGAGGTATGGAAGAATTGGGTCAATATTAGGCAACAATATGCTCAAGGGTTACTACTAAATACAAAGGGAGAAATGATTGAGGAGGGTTCCCATAGAAATCCTAAATTTCTAACTGTGAAGGGTTAGTAGATTCAAGAAGCATCAAGCACACCAATGCTAGCACCTGCATTGTTCAAGTGCATTTTATACCTTGAGAGTAGATAAGTTCTTGAACATCAAAATGCAACCCTTGATAAAATCATCTTGTTAAATATGGGCGAGCATACCCCTTATAGAATAGACATGGTTAGGATGGCTTGGAGGTTTAAACTAGATCGAGTGTTGCAAGAAGAAATAATCTCATTCTTCTTTAATCTAACAAGGGAAAAGATATCTTAGGAGCAATTTTTCCAAAAGTACAAGCTAGGAGAGCATGAATACAATCAAATGAGGATCTATCACCCCGTACTATGTCAATAACTCCCTCAATAGAGCAAATAAGATTCCACCATTGCTTCCAAAAAATGTAGTAACTTTTCTCAATCACCTTTACAGAGCTAATATGAGCATTATATCTCAAGATGAGTCTATTCCTTGGAGAATCAAGGGGGTGGGTTTTGATATGATAAGATCAAAGACTTTTGTAGTGCAAAGCATGTACAATTTCCTTGTGGGGATACCAAGTGAGTAGAACAACACTTTTACCCTTGAACTTAAGTTTGAGCCTCAATTGCATGTGCTATTGTAGCACTACCGTGTAAAGCTAGCCTCATGATATCCTTGTGGCTACCGATGCAAAGAGGCTCAAACTGAAGTTTGATCCTCACTTGCATATACTAGTGTAGAACTAGCGTGCAAGGCTAGCATCATGAAATCCTTGGGTCTACCAAGGGCATAGAATAGCACCTTTAGTCTTGGCCTTAAGTTCAAGACTCAATTGTATATGCTATAGCATTAGGATTCAAGGCTTTCCATGCCTACACATGCTAGTGTAATTTTTTGAATGTAGTGTTTAAGGAATGGAGGCTTCCAATGTACCAAGTATATCAGAGCATGATGAACAAGTCTTCACACTTGATATACTTGGAATCTCCACTCATGCCAAAACTACTAATCCAAGAGTAAAGGTTGAAAAGACCTTTGAATTAACAAAATAAGAAGGAGCGAAGTGGTTTGTGGAAACCTACGATATGGATGCAAACTACAAAGGTGACATCCATCTATATTTTTCACAAGGTGATATGAAATATGGAGATATGGGGATTTTTGTGGGTGTCAAAAATGATGTGAATGTAACAATAATGTCATGCTTTACATTTCATGTTGGAGAGACCACAAAGCCAAACAAGTTGTTTTGTCGATGTGGGCACTTTTCATGTAGCAAACATGAATGGTAGCAAACTAGGAGAAGAACATTCTATTGTAAAATTGGGATTGAAGATCTCCAACTTTACTAAGCAAGAAGACTCGGGTTTGGATTGTGTGGAAGGCCTTGTGAAGGCAGTGAAACATGAAAAGCGGGCCTTGAGATTACCAAAGAAGGTTGTACCTACAAAGAAACCAATAGGGGATTTATATAAGAAATTTGTGGAGAAGACATGGAAAGCTGTAGTTAGGAGTGCACTTGCAACATCAAGAGGTGCTAGTGAAACTCTTCAAATAATTTATCAAAGATTGTTATCACCATTACTTTAGAGAATCAAGAAGGCTTATAGGATGAAGAGCCAAAAGGACTTACAAGAAAAAGGAAGGCAAACGATGATTTTACTCCTGAAGAAGATCGACAAAAAATAGCAAAGAGGAAGATGAAAAGTATTGCAAAATACAAAGAGGTTTTTGAAGAGGGGTTCATGGAAAATGAAACTCCAACAGAAGATAACAAGGAATTAACCTCCTTAGAAATGAAGAAGGGATTCTACCCATTTGGGATAAAAGAAGTCTTTAGCATTGACATGAGAAGGTGTTTTCCTTCTCCATCAAACTATGTGTACAGAAGATTGAATCTAGATTGGGTCAGGATTTTGACTTTAGATTTCATTCAAGAACCAAATCAAGAGGAGATATTGGAAATATAGATGCCTTGTGATTCTTCCAAAAACAATCTTCTCGTCAAACTTTCCAAAGAGGATGTTCACAATGTTGACTATTGGATCATCTCTTGACAACACTCTAGCAGTGCTGCAAAATCTCGAGGGATTCACCATCGAAAACTTACCACACCACGTAAGTGCAGGGGATGGGGGTTTTTCTACAAGCTACATAATCATATAAGTTAGGGTCAGGTCCCCCAATAATCTATCTCTCAAGCTTAAAAATAAGGGAGGGGGTATCATATTTGGGGGAGTGGGGGGGAGTGAGAGAAGGGAAAATGAGACGAAGTTTTTGTGTTTCAAAATCATGGCTTCCCAAAAGAGTCTTCCCTCAAAGTTGTGAGTCAATAGCTACAAAGATATATGCAAGAAATAACACTACTTTGTATCAATAGCTTGTTTTGTGATTATAGTTCATTTGTTGAGGGATGAAAGCTGTAAAGAGTTCGTATAGATGCAAATCTACATGGAGAACCTAACACAACTTTATAACCATGTTTTTTGAGTAATTTAGATGGGTCATAATTGAACTACTAGCCAAAATGCAGGCTGATCAAGCACATAGTATGAAAGTCAAACTAAGACACAGTGAGTATACATCTAGTTATCAACGGAAGTGGTTCCTTAGTACATTGCCAATCACTATGGTACACACTCTTTGACTAGTTTTACTCAATTAGATCATGTGAGACCTAAATTTTATATGTAAGATAGGGGTATGATAGTTTTCTTCATGGATTGTTGTATAAGCGTAGAAAGGGGGGTCATATTCCCTAATATGAGTCGTATATAGGGGTTTTATCAAACTTGTCCACTCGCAGGTGGTGTCCTATTTTGTACATAGGGTGAATCCCCGGGGTGCAAAATGTTGTAGGGTGCAAAATTTACCAACGCTATCCCTCAATTGTGTCAGCAATTCAAATATGGAGAATCAAAAAATATTATCAACTACCCACCAAAGATCTCTTGCAAAATATCCAAAGATAAGAATCTATCTATTGTAAAGTCAATGCAAAAGGGGCCATTTCTTGACCAACTAATTGTACAAGCACGAACACAATGGCATGCAAATATTTGTCCTTCTAACCACCACCCGGTGTCAACCAAACCAAGAAGGTTTTTGAATCTTGTAAGGTACTTGTTTGCTTCTCTTAAAATATGATTGTGATTCTTTTATCAATTTATTCTTGTAAATCAGAGTTTATTATAGGCTCTCGCATGCCCTCCATGTGCTCACTAGAACTGAAAGTGAGGTTTGAACTTAAGTTTGTGTTTTCATATGAGGATCTAGCACTAACAAACAAGGCTCGAACATTAGTTTGATCCCCACGTATATATGCCCATGTATTTTTGACTTTGCATAGATGTACGTGAGCATATAAACAAACCATTCAATCTAGCATGCTTGGTTTGAGCTTAATTATGAGTCTGTACTCAGATTAGTATTTTTAAAGGAAGTTAATAACAATCCTAGTATGCCTTCTCATAATTAATGTTGAGATTTTCAATTTTGGAGACCTTTCTTCAGACACGAAGAAAACACTTCAAAAGGAATTTGTTAAGACAAACTTGCATTTGGTTCTATGTGATGAGGAGATATGGAAGAATTGGGTCAAGATCAAGAAACAATACACTCAAGGCTTACTACCAAATACAAAGGGAGAAATGATTGATGAGGGTCCCAATGAAGATTCTAAATTTCTAACTAGCTAGAAGGGTGGGAAGGTTCAACAAGCATTAGGAAAAGCAACACTATAACTCACATTGTTCAGGTGAATTTTAGGCCTTGAGAATAGAGATGTTCTTGAGCTTCCCCGTGGACAAAACCATCTTGATAAAGATCAGCAAGCATACCTCTCATATAATGGACATGGATAAGATGGCTTGGAGGTTAAAAATAGATAGAGTGTTGAAAGAACCAATAATCTCATTCCTATTTGATCTAACAAGGAGAAAAGTATCTTGGGAGCAAGTTTGTGAGAAGTACAATCTAGGAGAGCATGAGTACAATTGAATGAGTATCTATAGAAAGTACTAGGTCAAGGACTCCATCAATAGAGAAAATAAGACTCCATCATTGATTCCAAAAAGTGTTGTAACTTTCCTCGATCACCTTTATAGAGCTAATGTGGGCATAATATATCAAGATGAGTCTATTCCTTGGAGAATCAAGGGCGTGGGCTTTGACATGAGGAATATCAAAGACTTTTGTAGTGCAAAGCATGTACCATTTCCTTGTGGATACCAAGTGAATAGAGCAATACTTTTAGCCTTCAAGGTTGCTTTGAGCCTCAGCTGCATATGCTATTGTAGCACTATGGTGTAAGGCTAGCCTCGTGGCATCCTTGTGGCTACCAATGCCAAGAGGATTGAACTTAATTCACTACTCACATGCATATACTATTGTAGCACTAGCGTGCAAGGCTAGCCTCATGAAATCCTTGTGGCTACCAAGGGCATAGAATATATAACCTTTAGGCTCAAGCTTAAGTTCAAGACTCCAATGCATATGCTATAGCACAAGGATTCAAGGCTTTCCTCATGACATCCTTGTGGCTAATAGGAGAAAGAGGTGCAAACTTCAAGCCTCGCCTACATATTCTAGTATAGCACTACCATGAAAGTCTATCTTCATGACACCCTTGTGGATACAAAAGGAATAGAACAACACTTTTAGGCTCAATCTTATGTTTCAACCTCAATTTCATATGTTATTGTATCACTAGGTGTAAGGCTAGACTCAATTGCACATGCTATTGTAGCACTAGGGTGTAAGGCTAGCCTCATGAAATCCTTGTGGCTACCAAAGGCAAGAGGCTTGAACTTAAGTTTGAACCTCACCTACATCTGCTAGTATAGTACTACCATGAAAGTCTAGCTTCATGAAATCCTTGCGGATACCAAGGGAATATAACAACACTTTTATGCTTCAACTTAAGTTTGGAGCTCAACTGCGTATGCTATTGTAGCACTAGGGTGTAAGGCTAGCCTAATGAAATCCTTGTGGCTACCAAAGACAAGAGTCTTGAACTTAATTTTGATCCTCACTTGCATATACTAGTGTAGTACTAGCATGCAAGGCTAGCCTTATGACATCCTTGTGGCTACCAAGAATAGCAGCTTTAGGCTCAATGTTAAGCTTGAGCCTCAAGTGCATATGTTGCAATGCCTCATGACATATTCGTGGCTACCAAGGGCATAAAACATCACTTTTAAGATCAAACTTATATTTGAGCTTCCTCTCCATATGCTAGTGTATCATTACCATACGAATCTAGCATTATGACATCCTTCTAGCTACCAAAGTCAAAGAGCTTCACTTTCAGGCTCAAATTTAAGTCAAGACTTGCCTACATATGTTAGTGTAGTACTAACTTGCAAGGCTACCCTCATGACGTGGCTAGCAAGGGCATAGAATAATACCTTTTGGCTCAAACTTAAGTTTGAGCATTGCCCACACATTCTAGTGTATTTTTTTATTGTATTATTCAACTTTAAACTTGTGCTCCTTGTTTAGTTTCTTAAATTGTTCTTTATTGTTGTTTCAAAAATGGAGGCTTCTAATGTACCAAGTATATCAGAGCACGATGCACAAGTCTTAAAACTTGGTCTTCTTGGAATGTTCAATCATGCCAAAACTACTACTTTGAGAATAAAGGTTGACAAGACCTTTGAATCAACAAAATAAGAAGGAGTGAAGTGGTTTGTGGACACCTACGATATGCATGAAAACTACAAAGGTGACATCCATCTATATTTGTCACGAGGTGATATGAAATATAAAGACATGAGGATCATTGTGGGTGTCAAAGATGATGTGGATGCAACAAAAATGTCATGCTTTACATGTAATGTGGCACATGTTGGAGAGACCACAAAGGTAGACAGGTTTGGATTATCATTGGGAGCTTTTCATGTAATAAATATGAATGGTAGCAACCTAGGAAAAGAACATTCTATTGTAAAATTAGGATTTAAGTTCTCCAACTTACCAAGTGAATATGACTTAGGTGTGGATTGTATGGAAGACATAATGAAGGTAGTGAAACATGCAAAGAGGGCCTGGAGCTTACCAAAGTACATAACCAAAGTACATTGTACCTCTACGAAGAAACCAATAGGGGCCCTATCTAAGAAAGTTCTAGAGTAAGACATGGAAAGCCATAGTTAGGAGTGCACTTGTAGCATCAAAAGGTGCATGTGCAAGTTCTTTAATGTATTTAGACAAAAATTTTACCACCATTAGTTTAGTGGAGCAAGAAGACTTACAAGATGAAGAGGGAGAAGGAATCACAAGAAAAAGGAAGGCAAGGGTGATTCTACTCTTGAAGAAGATCGATAAAAATTAGTTAAGAGGATAATGAAAAATATTGTAGAAGACAAAGAGGTTTTTAAAGGGACTTGATGGAAATTGAAACTCAAGTAGAAGATAAGAAGGCACTAACCTCCTTGAAAGTCAAGCAGGGATTCTACCCTTTTGGGATAAATGAAGTCTTTATCATTAATGTGACCGTGGTGTTTTCCTACTCCATCAAACTATGTGTACAGAAGATTAAATCTAGATTGGGTCAGGATTTAGACTTTACATATATTGGAAAATTTGATGCCTTGTCATCCTTCCAAAAAAATTCCTCTTGAAAAGCTTGCCAAAGATGATGTTCAAAATGTTGACAACTGGATCATCTCTGGATAACACTCTAGCCATGCTGCAAAATGTTTGTAGGGTGAAAATTTTACAAACGTTTTTGTGTTGTGGCACATAAATTATGTAGAATATGGTTATAACATCATTGGAGTGATCTTCCATGTGCGAAAATACACAATTAGTGTACATAGTCTTCTATGTTTTCCAAAGTTGTTGACATGTAAATACGTTGTGGAGTTACGGTCAAGGATGCGACTTGATTTTGGGTTTTGAATCATTTTGGATGATTGTTTTAGTGTTTTGGTCATGTAAATAAATGGGGCACATCAAGGTTGTGGGTTTCTAGCTTAGTACGTTGATCTTGGGTATCCGTGACCGTAATATGAGTATCAACAAAAGATGATGAGGATAAACATTTGTGGGTACTTTTGGGATTATATGAGAAGCTTCGTCTCGGTTGCTCTGGGGAGTATCTCAAAAAAGGAAAAAAGGGGGCCATACTAAAAAAGAGAAGGCTCCAAGAAGTTGGAGAGGCAATCTTCATTGCTATCTATGACAAGGAAGGAGCGGTTGGGGGAATAAAAGCTATGTGTGGGATTGTTGGCCCACTGGATTTTGTTCTGCACAATCCACTTCTATATATATATATATATATATATATATATATATATATATATATATATATATAAGGTCTATAGGGGATGGAAAAGGGGGATTGAGGGAGTTTCACGTTTGAACAGGTTTTCACTAAGGAAAAAAGGGAGATTAACATCAAGAAGTAGATGTAGATTGCTGTATACTTTTGGTTTTGTTTGCAAACTTCTACAGCCTGAAGATTACTATTGGCTTTATTTCTGTTTCACAACAGCTAGCAAACCTTAGCTTACTCTCTCTTTGGCCAAGACTCTCTCAGCAACAACAGCTCTCACAACCAAGGACCTCGTGTCTTCCTGACTAGCACACACAAATTCTCGACATTTCTGGAGAGCCCGACACGAAGGATCTGGGGTGGGAGCGATGACAACTACAATAGGAGAAGATGTTCGAGACTAGATTCAATTAAAACATGGGCAAAGTTGGGATGAATTTCAAGTAGCTCTCAAACGTGAATATTCTTATGAGATTTTGGAGCAAGATCTCCAGTTTCAATTGCATGATTCAATGAGTTCTTTTGATGTCTTGGAGAAGATTCACAGTGCCATCCCAGATGATTGACTTAATGATCCGATTGTTGAAATTTTTCAGGTCACACTAGAGTATACAATTCATAAGCCTTTTCTACAAACACTTGACACTACACCAAATAAGTGTGTACTATAGCAGAAAAAGCAGGTGCAATCAGTAGATGAGGGCATAGTCGATGACATATATGGGAAGCCATATAATGTATACATGGTTGACATCAACTAGACTATATATCTATGAGTATAGAAACATGCAAGTTTCCGAGGATGTTCAAAAGCCTGTGTTCAAAGTTCCTGAGCTATGCCAAGGTAGATTGCAAAACCAAGCTAAAGAGGGTTTGAATCATGAGGGTATTCCAAATGCAGTATATGAGTTTGATATACAATTTATAAGCTTTCTGGTCAAAGATGAATGCAAGTTAATAGATGCCAAGTTAGTGTGTACACCTTTTGATGCAATAGGAATCAATGTGGGTTATGAGGTAAATAAGATACTTCTGATACCTTTTGATCCAGGTGGAATCCAAATCCAAGATAAGAGGCCTAAAAGATACGACAATTGGTCAATTACTGGGCTGATTTTGGAGATTTTGAAAGTTTATGCAGGGTTGCTTGAGGTGGATGCCTTTATTGGCATCTCCCTTGTAGATATGTTTGTCAAGTGTACTCCACTTATGCATGCATAGAAAGTGTTTTTTAGTATTCATAATCAAATTGTGGCTCAGCAAAATGCGCTCATAACTGTATTTGTGAAGTGTGGTCATGTTGGGAAAGCATTCTAAATTTTCAAGAAAATGCCTATGAGGGGCATCTCTTCAAATGTTCTAACCTTCACTTATGTTCTGAAAGCTTCTAGCAGCATCAAATGATAGAAAAGGGACTTAAAGTTCATGATTATGTATTGAAATTTTGTTTACTCTATCATGATATGATTGTGGGCACTACTCTGGTGGATATGTACACCAAGTGTAGCTCACTTGAAGATGCACAAAAAAAATCTTTAACAGACTTGGAGATTGAAATGTGGTATCATGGACTGATTTGATCGGAGGATATGCAAAGATTGGGTAGTGTAAGGAGGCTCTAGATTGTTCTGTGTAGATGCAACGTGGGTCTCTCTTCCCAAATGCTGTAACTTTTGCTTGCATCTTGAGAGCATGTGGTAGTCTAGGAGCCTTAGTGGAGGGTTGAGCAATCCACGCTCAGATTGTGGAAAGCGGTTTTAGCAGAGAGCATTCTTGTCACTGCATTGCTAGACACGCACAGTAAATATGGCATGCTCGAAAGATCACTAGAAGTGTTTGAGGAAATGCCAGGTCAAGATATAGTAGCATGGATGGGCTGATTGCAAGGTATGCTTGAATGGACTTGATCAGGACGTTTTTAACTTGCTTGGAGCTTATGCAACATGAGGGCTTCTTACCAGATGGAGTGATTTTTTCATGTCTATTCAAAGCTCGTGGCAGACCAGTATGCTGTACCGACTCGAGTTGAGGCATAATAATACACACCACATTAGTTGAAGTGTGTGCCAAACAAGGCCTGCGTGTAAACACTCAGCAAAAGTTTGACAACCTTCGAGCTAGGGACACTGTTTCTTGCAATGTGCTGATTAGCAAATGTGTCAAACATGGAGAGAGAAAATTTGCAGTGAAGCATCTCAACATGAAGGCATTTCTATAAGATGTGTCACTTATGTTTGATTTATGAAATCTTCTAGCAACTAAGGAGACATTAATGAGAGTGTAACATATTCATGTTGAGCAAGTGAGGATGAGGACTTTTCCGGCTATGGATGTGTATTTCCACAAAGGCAGCAAATGTTGAAGTTAACCCCATGTCAAAACACTATACAACGAGGAGGAGGAGGAAGAAAATGTAGAGTCAATTTCAAGCAAGGACAGTTGTTTGTTTGTCTGGAAAAATGCCATGAATTACATAATCTTATGTCCTCTCTCAAGGCTTGTATCAAGCATAGGGGTCTGCAGAATGGGAGCCACGCACATGCCAATATAGCCAATACAAGCATTCTATAGAATGACATTCTTGTAGCCAAGATCAACTTGTAGACAAAATGTGGTGCACTTGCAAAAGCTTGCGGTGTGTGACAAGCTTAAATTTTGAAATGTAGTCTCCTAGAACATCCTTATTTGCTGGGAATTCAGATTATGGCCGAGTGACGAACCTCTGTGCTGCTTCAAATGCATGCATCATGAGGGTATGTCTCCAAACTTATTGAAATTTTCTTGTACCTCAAAACCTTGTGCCTCCATCAAAGTCCTCGATAGGGGGCCAGGGGAGCAGATTTATGAAGAGAGTGCCAAATGTGGTGCCTTAGAAAAAGTCCTCAACATGTGCTTGAGGAGCTTCCTTCTCGAGATGTAGTATCTTGGAATTTGCTTATTGCAGGGCAGGCACAGTTCGGTCATGGTGAGCATGCTCTAAAATGCTTCGATAAAATGCAATAGGAGGGGATCACTTTAGATGTTTCAATTAGAGGGAGAAAACAACGTGCACCAAGACGGCTTTCTGCAATTAGCGGCCCACCACAGAGGTAGTATCGAGTGGTTTAATTTCAAAAAATAAAATGCTTTGCTGGATATGTATGCGGATTTCATGAGGAGGCACGAAAGTCTATTCTCATGTGTTGAAAATAGGTGTGATGAGAAAGTGTTGATTTCTTTTTTACAAGATGCAGGTTGAAGGTCTCAAATCACTTTAGCGCATATTTATAAAAGTGTGTGGCAATATGGCAATTGTGGTTTGCTTGCAAAAGCGCTGTAAGTACATGTTGTAATCCTTAGAATACATATCTTTCTTGAGACCTTTTGCCTTAAGTCCCTTGTTGAATGTAAAGAGTCATTACTCTACTTGTGTTGTGTAGTAGTTGATAGCATCTTCTCTTCTAGTTGGAGCCTCTCTAAATCCACAATGTGGTTTTGGAGATGACTATTAGGGTGATCGATCTGCCTCGCTAGCACCCTAAGACTAGCCAATTGAACTTTGATGGGTAAAATAGCCTCCTTACCATACACCAAGTAATATGGTGTGACTCCAAGGGATGTGCAAAATGAAGTGCGATAGCCCCAAAGTGTAGCCATGAGATGTGTATCCCAATCACTTTTGTGATTGTTTACCTATTTAGTGATGATCTTGTAGATCATACCATTTACCCTTTTACCAAATTCTATTAGCTCTCCTACTAGGTCTCCTCTAAACCCAGGTCCCCTGTCAAAAATTATCTCAAGAGGAGCTCCAAAACAACAACAAAATATTTTCAAATACAAACTTTTCTACTTCCTTAGCTATAATCTTGGTGGTAGCTACTGCTTAGCCCACCTACTTATGTAATCGACACCCATTATGATGTACGATTTACCTAATTGGGTCCTTGGCAAATGCCTAATAGCATCAATACCACATTTTGCAAATGGTCCATAAGAGATAATAGGAGTTTGTGGCTCATATGTGAGTCTCCTATCCTCTGCCTTCTGACATTCCTTGCAAATTTTACACCAATGATGCACAACTCTCTGTAATTTAGACCACATAAACTTGGCTTGTAGAATCTTCCTACTAGTGATGTCAAGTGCAAAGTTCCCTCCACAAACACCATATGGATGTTGGAGCTATATATGGCTCACTCTATTGAACTTGGTCTCACATATATATTTGTATCTTGTCCTCAATATGAATCAGTCTTTGGGAGCGTACATGGTGTGTCTCTTGTCTCGTCTCTCTCTCTTTCTCTCCACATCTCAACATGGTATCAGAGCGGTAACAATCACGCGCAGATTCAATTCATGGTGACACAACAGTATGTGTATGCGATTCGCATGTAAGATTCAAAATTGCTACAAATTTTATTTTTGAGCGTTGATTCTTGTTAACTGTGGTTGTTTTGTGTTAAGAAGAATATGATTAGTGTTTTATGTGGCGTTTATTTCTAATCAATCCAATCGTTGATTACGTTTTCTTGTTGATGACACCCTGAACTTCATCTCAATTTTTCTTGCTGTTCTGCTCAAAATTTGGAGAAACGAGAAAACCGCAATGGAGCATAGCGCAATGGCACTTTTCATCCAAAACTTTTTCATCTCCTCGAGCTCTTCGATTTGAGTTCTAGGTTTGCGTCAATCGGAGTTCGCAGCAGAAAGTTATGCTGTTTTTACTGCAATTGAGCTTGACGCAGCTTTCTTCGTCCTACTTCTTCGTGAAGCGTCTGCAATCGTTTTTCTTATTTTGGCGTTAACTTTTTCGAGAAGATTTAGCTTTTTGCTATTCGTATTGTGGCCGTCAATCTTGTGTCTCACGCCACTCTATTTTGAGGACTCGTTTATTATTAACGTCTCCTTTACCCTGCCTTTTTTGGGTGACGTCTCTCACATCTTTGGACGTTTCTTGAGCATCCTTCTTACATTCATCGTTGACAGAACGCAGTACTCATATCTCTCTCATTCTCAATTGCGGCCTTCACCATATACGATCTTATCTTATACGTCTTCTCGCAACAAGATATGGCTATGAATATTCTCGTCAACGGCTTTCCTTCTGGCCAGCGTTTTGTTCCTCCTTTCCAAGGTCAAGGATTTCTAGGCTGGCAAGCAAAGATGTTGTTAATTCTTGAAGGCGATGAACTCTCCCATGTTGTTCTTGGAAATCGTGTTTGTCCGCCTCAGCCTGTTGATACGGATAATGATAACGTGCTTATCACTGAAGGACCTATATTTGAAGATTGGAATGTTGCCTATACGGATTGGCAACGACGTGATAAAGAAGCTCGTCGGTATATTCTTTCTGCTCTTACTGATTCCCTATTGCTTGATATGTATAAACTGCCTACTTCCCACGACGTATGGAAGTACCTTATTGCAAACTTTTAGAAGAAATCTGTTACAGAAATACTTTATTTGAGAGGGTTGCTTAACAAGTTACAATATGAAGTTGGTACTGCCATGATGGGACATATTGAATCTTTCAAATCTATTATTAATCAACTTGCTGTTGCCCGTGATCCTGTTCCACAAAAGCAACTGATTACACTTCTCCTTGATATGGTGAAGGACTCTTCTTATGATAACATTGTTACTATTCTCTCTAATAAAGATGGTCTTGATTTCGACCAAGCTTGCATGTCTTTAATTGAATACTCTCAACGTCAAGAACGTCGGAATGCTGATCACGATACAGCTATGATTTCACAAGAGGAGACTAAGTCACAACAGATGGAACGTGCTTTTTATGCTCGAAGGCGTCCATTTCAACGAGGAAACCGCAGAGGTGGCCGTCGCGGTAATATTTTCTCTCGTCTCAAATTTCCTAATAAGCAATGTTCTTACTGCAACAGAAATGGCCATATTGAAGATGATTGTTGGGCACGTCAATATGATGAAGAACACAATATTACCACAAAACAACCACGTTTATCTGGAGACTCTTCTTCTTCTTCTTGTGAATATTGTGGACAATCAGATCATCCCACTCATATGTGTTATAAGCGTCGATTCGACACAGATCAGAATAGAGCATATGCTATTGAACATCGAAACAACATTGTACCAGAAACAAGCTGCGTCCTATGTTCAGTTGCTCCAGACAGAATACTTCGTGTACGTGATGGAGCACTTTTTATTGTCGATTCTGGTGCTACAGGAAATATGATATATCAGTCTAAGTGGCTCCATAACTATCATCCACTACCAGTTCAACGTGTTGTTTATCTTGCTGATGATACTACTTGTCAAGTAAAGGGTATTGGAGACTTATATCTTGGTAACTTATCTTCTTCCACTCGAATTTTGCAAGGAGTATTACATGTACCAGATCTTCAACGTAATCTTCTTTCAGTTGCTAGACTTGTTGATCTTGGTCTGTTTGTTGGATTTGATCATACCAAATGCCGAATTGAGAAAGATGGACAGACTATAGCCACTGCTCCTCGAAACGGTAATTTGTTTGAACTCTCTCTCAGCGATGCTGTAGCAAATATTGTCACTGCTCCAGGTGATCATGATTGCAAAGTATGGCATCACTGTTTTGTTCATGCTGATTTCTCAAAACTCCTTGATCTTCAACGTCGTGATCTTGTTCATGGCATGGATCTTAAAGCCCATCCCCATATGGGAATTTGTGAATTTTGTGCTCTTGGGAAACACAATCGTAAACCCTTTCCTCTTTCAAATACAACTCATTCTCATGAAATATTGGATCTTGTTCATACTAATATATGTGGACCTCTACCTTCTTCGAGATCACAATATCGCTACTTCATTACTTTCATTGATGATTTCTCAAGGTATACGACTGTATTTCTACTTAGACAAAAATTTGAAGCCTTATCTGTTTTCAAACAATTCCACAAGGCTGCGGAACTTCAAACTGGTTGTCGCCTTAAGAAGCTTCGTAGTGACAATGGAGGCGAATATGTTTCTCGAGAGTTTGTGAGTTACTGTGCTGACAGTGGAATTCATCATGAACACACTATTCCATATTCGCCTCAACAGAACGGTGTTGTTGAACGAAAGAATCACACTATTCTCAATGATGTAAGATGTATGCTGATTCATTCTGGCTTATCTCGTGTTTTCTGGGCTGAAGCTACTTTGACAGCAGCATTTATTCAGAATCATCTTCCTTCTACTGCACCCTCTGGTAAGATACCCATCACAGCATGGACAAGTGACATTCGTTCTGTATCTCATTTTTGAACCTTTGGGTGTATTGCTTATATTCATGTTCCCAAAGAAACACGAACAAAGCTTGATGCTCCTGGTCTTAAAGTTATTTTTATTGGATATTCTGACACTTCCAAAGGCTACAAATTCTATGACCCTTCCTCTAAGAAAGTAATTGTGAATCGTGATGCTACTTTTAACGAACAGCTTATGGGAGGCTCATGGTCCATGGATGATTCTAATGATACTAAATCATTGCTTCAGGATTTTCCATTTCTTTCAGAAGATGAAACTCTTCCTATAGAGCATCTTTCCTCTTCACAACCATCCATTCCAAATGTTGCCAATGATGATATTGATATTTTTGTTGATCTGCCTATTGATTTTGAACATGGCTCATGTCATGTTTATGATGACGATATTGCTGATAATGCTTTTTCTACTTCTGAAGATCTCGTTACTTATGATGAAGCTATCCCTTCACCATAAAAGGATCAATGGCAAGAGGCTATGGAAGCAGAGTACGATTCTCTTATCTCTAAAGGTACATGGATACTAACTTAATTACCTCCTGGTCGTACAACTATTAAATGTAAGTGGGTGTATAAGACAAAAGTAAAAGTAGATGGATCTTTTGACAAGTTCAAGGCGCGTTTAGTTGCAAAAGGTTACTCACAAGTAGCTGGTGTTGATTATCAAGAGACTTTTTCACCAGTTGTTCGCATTACAAGTGTTCGAGTTTTATTGGCATTTGCTGTTCAATTTGATTTAGAAGCTCATCAAATGGATGTGTGAACTGCTTTTCTTAATGGTGACTTGGAAGAGGAAATTTATATGGAACAACCAGAAGGGTTTGTTATTCCAGGTAAATAAGACCTTGTTGCTCAACTCCATAAGGCACTATATGGTCTCAAACAAGCTTCGCGAGCCTGGTATACAAAATTTGATATTTTTCTCACCTCTAAAGGATTCATCTCTTGCTCGTCAGACCCCAACTTATACATAAAACGCCAAGGAAGCAGTTTTGTGATTCTTTCTCTTTATGTGGATGATACCATCCTTGTTTCCAATGATTTGGGATTTCTTCAGCAAGTGAAAAAGTTATTGTCTTCTGCATTTGATATGGTGGATCTTGGAGAGATTCACTCTTGTCTTGGCATTCAAATCCAACGGAACCATACAAAAGGTATTTTATTCCTTCGATAGTCAAAGTTTATTGTAGATACTATTCAAAAATTTGGTATGGAATCTCCACATTCAGCCAACACACCTTGTCTTGCGAGCTCTACGAAGAACACTTCTGACAATGGCGGTCAACTTGTCACAAATCAACCTTATGCTAACTTGATTGGATGTCTTCAGTTTGTTGGCATGAACACTCGTCCTGATATTTTGTTTGCTACCAATTATCTTGGACAACATCTTGCATGTCCTTATCTTAAGCATTGGTCTGCTGCAAAGCGTGTATTGAAATACTTGAAAGGCACTACAGATTCTGGTTTAGTCTATCGACGACAACTCACATCGGATTCTATGCAATCTCTTTCTCTTTTGGGTTACACAGATGCAGACTGGGCAAGCTCACATTTATCTATGCGATCTACTAGTGGAAATTGCTTCTTTATAAATGGTTGTCTTGTTTCTTGGACCAGCAAGAAACAACGTTGTGTTGGAGTTTCTATGAGTGAGTCAGAATATGTTGCGGTATCACTTGCAGCTCGTGAGTTGATTTGGCTTCGACAAATGCTAGTTGATATTGGTCACTCTCCTCTTTCTAGCACACCCTTGCGGTGTGACAACCAAACTGCTATTAGTCTTGCAAAAGACTATGTTCAACATAATAGGTCAAAGCACATTGCTGTCCATTATCATTATGTCAGGTATGAAGTACGCAAAGGAACCATTATGGTTGAACACTGTCCAAGTGACCAGATGATTGCAGACATTTTGACCAAAGGCCTCAATGAGTCACGTTTCATCCTCTTGCGCTCGGAGCTTGGAGTTGCTTCGGCCTCACTCTTTCTAGATTAGCTTCTTTGCTATTATAATAGCTTTGTACATATAACATTGTAATCTTTTAGGTACCATGCACTATGAACACTCCACATTTGCATATTGTGATATCTAAGTCACTTGAATATTTGTACATAGATGCACAATTCACTTTCACATCATCACCGCTGGTTCATATTTCACATTGTATAGGGGCTTGGGTTTTCCCCTTGAACTCCCCAAGGGTTTTTTCATCCAAAGCTAGAGACCTTTGTTTGAGTGGGGGTGTTGGAGCTATATATGGCTCACTCTACTGAACTTGGTCTCACCTATATATTTGTATCTTGTCCTCAATATGAATCAGTCTTTGGGAGCGTACATGGTGTGTCTCTTGTCTCGTCTCTCTCTCTCTTTCTCTCTGATATCAACAATGGAAACTTGAAATGATTTTGGTGATCTCTTTAGAGAGAGGTACACTCCTAAGAATTTGGTCCTTACCCTTGTAGTAGAGGTCATCATTGATAAGACGGCATTTTGTTGCCTGGTGCATAAGCCACTACTTTTGGCCTTTGGTAAGATCTCTAGGACACTCTCCCGTGTCCAAGAAACTCATGATGTTAGGCATAGATCACTACCTTGGAAGAGAGGCAGCTTGAGCTTGATCACACCCACTAGAACATCTTGTAGTTTTTCTCTAGATAGAGCATCTACTTCTTGATTTTCTGCTCTAGGCACATGATGTAACTGTACAGCTTGAAACTTCCCCAAAATTTCATTAACTTTTTACAAATGGACTAGCAAGCTATGATTTTGACAAGACCAAGCTCCTTGTATTTGTTTTATTAAAATCGTGGCATCACCAAATACATTTGATTGTTCAATACTTTGTGTCACACACCACTCTAGCCCAAGAGTTAAAGTTGCATGTTCTGCCTCATCGTTGGAGTGAGAATCCAAGAGCTGCCCAATGGAGAAAACCTTCCCTCTTTCTCGTTGAAGATGACAATGCCAATTGCAGCTTTGTCCATTGTCCTTTTGTAGACTCCATGAAATAAAAGAGAGTGACCCCCTTCAAACTTAGCGATCTCCAACACATATATTTCTTCTTTATCACTTGATGTGATTTTTAGCTTCTTGTGGTGATGAGTGAGAATGCCTCCTAGACTAGGTCTTGTGGAGATATCCATTTGCATTGTGTAATTAAACTCTTGCAACCTAGTGAGCCACTTGGAAATCCTAGAAGAAACATCCATATCCAAATTATGAATGATCTAGACAACAAATAAGAGCGAAACTTGGTGGTCGCAAACATGAGGGCAAGCACCATGTGCTCTACCACTGTCTATCCCATCCTTGACGGAATCATCATGCGACTAGAGAAGTAGATAAGACGTATGAAAGAAGTTTGAGGATCCATTTGCATTAATGCAACCCCATGTGTGTCATTTCCTACACTAGGATTAACATAAAATGGCTCATTCCACTTTTGGGGTGCAATGGTGGGTAGTGAGGTTAGGATTTGTTTTACCTCCGTGAGTTGTTGCTCATTCTCTTCACTCCAAGTAAAGATCTCTTGATGGGTAACTTGTTGCAAAGGAAGAACCACTTGGGAGAGCAAGTGAATGAATCTTCTCAAATACCTTACCATTTGAAGAAATGAGACCAGTTTTTTGGTTGTTGTGGGTGATGGGAAAGACACCAAAGCTTTAACTTTGCTTGGGTCATTTTTAGTACCTTTGGTCAAGATTATATGGCCAAGAAGAGTGACTTTTATTTCACCAATGTGTCACTTTTCTACATTGAGTTGGCCACTAAAAGCCTACAGCCTAGCTAGACCTTCATAGACTTTCTCCAAATGAAGAGAGTGAGTGCTATAGATATAAAATTCATCAACAAAAACACAAATTGATTTTCCAAAGAATGATTGTAAAACAAATATCACATAGCTCTGAAAAGTGGCTGGAGCATTAGTGAGACCAAAAGGAATAACTCTATAAGCAAAATATCCCCATGGTGTGACGAAGGTTGTCTTTTTTTTATCTTCCTCTGTGATGCTAATTTGGAAGTAGCCTAAGTATCCATAACATACCATGTAGCTCACTCATGTCTTGCTACCTCATTGAGAATTTCATCTTGGAAAGGGAATGGAAAATGGTCCCTCTTCGTGGTTGCATTAAGGGGCTTGCAAACCCTCCACTTACCATTCTTCTTTTGTGTGAATATCACTCAAGAAACCCACTCTATGTCTTCAGCAGGATAGATGAAACTTTCTTTTAACAATTTCCTTACCTCCTTGAGCAAGGCCTCCTTTTGAATTACCCCTAGCCACCTGAGCTTCTATAGTACCAATTTACTTCCTCCTTGAGCTTAATGTGATGTTGAACTATTGTGATGCCAGTGATTTTATCATATTCATCAATGAATAATGTGGTAAAATTACTTAGCATCAAAATATAATCTTCCCGCTCCTTCCCTCACAACTCACTAGAGAGCATTTGATGTAGCTTACTTGCTTATATCAAAGGCTGTATACCTGGTGACTCCCCTTGGTTTGATAATGATGCATCAGGTTGCTCCATATTCTTAGGATCCTTGATTATTTTGATTGATTGAATTCATGTGGTGCATAAAATTTATCTCTTGAAAAAGGTTGATGTGTTGGCTCCATCACATAATAATGCGGAAAGGATTCTTCCTTTGTGGTGAAAGGTTATAGCCGAAGGTGTGGGGTCTTGGTAGTCGAGGTCAACTTTATAGTACCACAAGACATGGTTGTCTTCGTCTTCTAGCTCTAGGATTCCCCTCTCGAAATCTCTTAGAAAAGCTTGAAATCTCTCTCTTTGAGCAACTTCATTTTCCTACAAGATAGAGTGCCATCTAGTGCATACACGAGTGTAATGAGATAGGTGGTGAGTCTTACCACTTTGATTAATCCCAATTGGATTGATACGTAGTAGGTTGAAAAGTAGTCATCATAGCCTTGATCCACAAGTAACACTCCTTGAAGGTGGAGGGTCTTGTCTTTCCGCCAAGAAAACCCCGTGTCCTAAGCATGCTACTTCCAAGGTTGCATCTACTTTAGTTTTACTTCTTGCACAAATTTGTTCCAAAAATTCATCATAGCTAAGTATATGTAGCTGATCTCCATCACCTCTACTAAAAGTAATCTGGCTCTTCTCAGTAATTTTCTTCATGACCAAGTTCATAACCCTCGAGCTTCCATGAATGAAACCATCATCAAAATAGTCCCACTATGTGGGATATGTTTTTGCCAGCTCCTAAACTTGATCTGTAAACTTGGCACCTACAACTTCATCAAAAGTTGTAACCATTTGATCTTTTGTGCCTCCTCAACTCTTCATATTTGCTTCATAGCATGCAAGGAAACCTTTTGGATTGTGCCATTGAAAAACACCACACTATACATATACGGTATCAAATGCCATTGAGGGCCGCTTTTCAATTTTTTTGTCCTTCTCATCTCCCTTACGCGAGAACCTCACCTAGTTTCCTCATGCTTATTATTTAACTTCAACTAAGTTTTTTTCATGTTATAGATTTTACATTCATGAAAAAAAAATCAAAATTAATGACCACTACTACTTTATCTACCCCTTCCCATCTCATCATAATTTTTTGTAATTTTTACTATATTTTATTCCACCATGTAGATATTATTATTTCAGCTTCTTAGTCTTTTTATAATACTTGTTGACTAGTTGCATTTATGGGTTAGGTCTTTAAATATTAATAAAGGTAACCTCGATCATTTGTGTTTTCATGAGGAAATACAAGGCCCTCGATGGTGCTTTCATGCAAGGATGAAGACTTTTTTGGGATGCATAGAGGAAGAATTGACCAAGATGGGGGCACCAAGGACCTTTATGACAGCAGAGGTGCCAATTTTTGCAGAATTGTTTGGCAACTTGTTCCACTTGGAGTTTGGAAAAACTCAAAACATGAGAAATATAGCCCGTGAGCTGAAGTTTTTGCCTATAGTTTTTATATAAATTTTGGAGATTGGAGCGCCAAGATATGACCCAAATAGTGGAGCCCAAGCTTCCACACAGGACAACCTTGAACCCTTCTCACCTCCTTCTCTCCACACTCACAACCACACATTCCTCTCTCTCTCTCTCACCAAAACCTATAAATTTCATCCATCTCACCATCTTCTACACCTTCATCTCTCCCTTCACCTCCATACCGCATGGCTTCCTTTACGTACATACTCTCTCCCTCTCATTCTCTCACTCACACAAATACATGCTTACATAAATACATATATATGTACATACAATCACAACTACATGCTCACCTAAAAAAAATATTTCCCTCAAGATGAAGGAGAGTTTTTTCTACCTTCTTCAAAGATTTCATCATGGTGAAGCGACGTAGAATCTCTCTCTACAAGTACGGGAAGCATGAAGATTTCAACAAGTGTAATCACTCTCATTTTCCTCTAGTAATTCCTCTTCTAGGAGAGAGAGTGAAATCACACAATCTCTTGCATTATTGCAAAGGACATGAAGCTCTTCAATGTGGTTTTGGCTACTTTGGAGCATTCTTTGCCAAGTATGGCGGTCTTACCCAACGACTTTCTACCTCCAACAAATCCCTTATAAATTCCTTATCCTCTCTCTTTGATTAAGGTAGTGTAGCTAGCAACCATGTAAACTCCCCATTCCTTGACCATTTCCTTCTCTCTCTCTCTCCCTTCTCTTCCATAAGACTATTAATCTAGCGCACGTACACCAAGCCAAACACGGGTGACCCATAGTACATGGCCCTTGTTTTAGCTTAATAAAATTTTGGAGAGTTCCACTCTCTCTCCCTATATAAGGATGGGTCTCTATCACCAAAAGGAAAACTCTCTCACAAAAGTACAAGCTCTAAGTTATTAGAGGCTATGAGCATCTTGAGGCATAGGCACCATGCCTCCACACTTCTAACATAGCTAGAAGTGTTAGTCCATGCACAAGAGTTTTGGGATACACTATCACATTGCAAGGCTTAAGGAGGTTAAGCAACACACAATGCACATATATAAGGAGAGCTACAGATACGCAAATCATAGTGCACATCCCACCCCTCCATCACATCGCAAGGCTTAAGAAGGTTAACCAACACACAATGCACATGTATAAGGAGAGCTACAGAATATGAAAATCATAGTGCACATCCACACCCCTCCATGATCATCAATCGCTATGCCTTGGTGCAAATTGAAGTGGAGGACTCGGCATTCAACATCAACAAGAGTGAAGTTCGCCCTCATGCTACTCCTTGATATCACCTCCCATCCATCAATGATGCACCCATGGTCTCCTCCATTCTCTCTTGCCTTTCTCTACTCATTATATCTCTCCCCCACAAATAATCTACTCTTTCCTTTATGCCACTCCCTCTCTATTATGTCACATATATAAAAACTTGTGAGTATGTCATACAATAGTTTCTTTATTTTGATTTACATGTAGAGGTGTGTGGGTTTGCCACCTCCTATGTGAATAGTAATCCACACACCTACACTCACAACTCTCACTATCTATCTCCACTTGCTGCTCTACCACTTCATACCACAATTTGGTAAAATGGTTAATTGTGTGATATGGTGTGTCTTTGCGTCCTAGCCGCATCCCAAGTTAGGTGGTGCCACCTATTATTTGCCTTTCATGATGAGTCCATCATGCATTAGCCTTGGTGTTGAAGCAATGTGGTCTTTCTTCAAAAACCGCCTCTCATTTCACAGAGGAGGGATTTTGAAACCTTCAATTTACAAGGCTGGCATGTTTACCTCTCTTCATGGATGAGTGGCTTCTTGAATTCTCCAATAGGACCACCGAAGAAGAGGAGATTGATATAAATCATCAAGACACTCTTACCGGGGTGCTTTGTCGTCAGTATTGAAGAGGCTGTAAGACCCTCTTTCCCCACTTAAACTGTGTATATTTTTCATCATCCGTGCAAGCGTAAAAGCAAGGCAAAGGCTATATCATGCCAACAACCACTCCTCCAAAATGACTGAAACCCAAATTGAAGGTGGAGCCATCATTTTCTTCTTCGACATCCACACACGCATTGTTAATTCAGTAGGCTTTCAAGTAGCACCAGGGTTCTCTATACCTATGCCCCCACCTTTCCCACCTACTCCACCTACCCCCACAACAAGCCTTCGTAACTTGAGGAAGCTACTATGAGCACGTGGTCCCTCCCTCTCCCTTGCACCAAAAGATCCAAGGGTGTTTCAATGCCGAAAATCACCATGTCTTCGAAACAAAAGGGTAAATCTTTGAAAGTCTTTTAATGCCTTAGTCTCATCTCATGAGCCAAGAACTAGAAATAGCAGCATGGATTTTATGTTGTCTATTGAGTGAAGTGAAAAATATTATTATCACAAGGTACTTGGCATATTTATTGCTAAGCCATGCATCCCATTGTCTGTCGTCAAATGTCTCCACCAATGTATGTTGAACATTTTAATATTGTTGAGAACACTTAGTATGCACTAGCATACCAAGTCACACAAAAGATTTGTAATGCCTTGTTAGGTGACTTTTTTTTTAATAGAGCATATGAAAACTAATACACTCTAATGAACTCTACTATTGTGTTTGCTCTCACAAGGTAGTCTTTATTCTGTCAAGTTTGTCAATGACTTCAAAAGAAAGTTGATAGTATGTGCACCGCATGGTGCCCGTGTTAATTCCGAGTACTTTTCTTGAATTGCAAGACTTTCACCTTGTAATTAGTAGCATTGTCAATGAGAATGGCTATTACATTCCTTGTCCCTTGAGTTTTTGATATGGTAGGCTCATAGATCTTTGATATAAAGGGAAAAGTTTCTTCTTTGAAGGACATTCAATGGCTTCTAAAAATATTGAACCTCGGAGACAAATCAACATCACATTGACTAAAGGCTTGTTTTGACAATTGCTCCATCCATCCAAAGCTATAGTACACCCAACTGCACGTTTGAGCATGCTTTCTACCTGATCTTTGACTTTGTCAACATACTCTGTGCACATTTTATTATAATCCAACATCAAAAATCCTTTTTTGGTGGTGCTCATCAATGCATATTTGAAGATAGGGTTGCTGCTACATTGAATTGAATACCACATGTGAGAAATTCTTGCATCCACTTCAAATGCAGCATATATAACCACTCTTTATCAAAAGCTAGATGGAGTGTTAGATCCATAGATATCCCTCTTCCAATACCATTGATACAATTTCTTTTCAATTTAGATGCATTATTAGATGAACCTACTTTAAAGGATGTTGTATCGTGTACTTCACTCCAAGAACAAATATTAGTGAAATTGTGCTCTCTATTCTATATGCACATTGGATTCTCTCCTCATTCATAATAAATTCTTGTTCATCCATTAGATGTGCTCTTCCCAAAGTATGACCATCCAAAAAGATAATATAGTTCATTGTTTAGGTCTTTGGAATTAATTTTGCATACTTGATACTTACAAATGATAAGAATTGTATCCTAAAAAACATTTCATCGCATCGAACCATCTCAAAGTGTGGACATAATAGTCTAACTCAACACGATGGTTACTAACGATTAATTTTGGATTGTAGCTACATTATCATGATTTTTTACAAATCAAATTTATAAAAACAATCTGTATTGATCATTGCATATCTTCTTGGAAGTTTGAGAAACTACTCTAACACAACAAGGTGATAACATCATTGTAATCGAAGCACTTCTAGCGGTACAAGATAAGCATCAAGTATGGCCAAGAAACTTTAATTAGAAAGATTCCCAAAAGTGTGAGCAACTGCTTTAACAGAGCAAGGTGATAACATCATCATAATTAAAACACTTCTAACCGTACAAGATAAGCATCAAGTACGGTCAAAAATCCTCAATTAAAAGCTTGGTCAACCTTCTGTCATGTGTGAGTATGTCACTCTAACACAAGGATCAAGGAAATTCCTAATTCAATATTCATTTTGAAGTGTGAGACAAACTCAAACAGAACAAAAATGAATGTTTAAAACCTATATAAATGTATAGAATATATACTTAAATAACACGAAGCTTAAACACAAGATAATATGTACTCTATAAATGTATAGAGTATATACTTTAATAACGCAAAGCTTAAACACAAGATAATACTGTACAACCTAGATCTGAGAAAGTAATAATCATAAGCATTAATTTATATCCCATATAGGTCCATATTTGAGTAATGTTTCTCATCTCTCAAGAAAAAACTCAAAGCCTATAAATTTTGGGAGTAAAATCTTAATCTAAGTGAAACAACTGATTATCTCCAATGTGAGTAAACACTTTTACATTATCAAAAAGGTAAATAATCACTATTTATGATATGTTCCCATCTTCAAGTGTGAGTATATACTCCAACACAATAACAGGTGGCTACAAAACCTACTCTTCTCCTCTTAAAGTGTGAGAAAACTCCAACAAAAAAAGAGCACAATTCTAATTTTTAAAACTATTCAAAAATAATTAATTTGAAAAATGAACAATAAAAAAAACTATGCTACAAATTATAATAATTGAAATTTAATTATATCATTAAAACAAAATTTAATAAACAAATAAGATCTTTACTTTTCTTATTTTTTAAGATTTTTAAAAAAAAATTGGAAGAAGAGGATTACTCTTTTCAAACAATTTGATACTTGATTGTATGTAATGTTGCTTGGGGGAACTGATGGTTGCATATATGAACTTTGCACTTTGATTAAAGATTTCTTTGATCAAAGAAATTTGTGATCAAAGATTTCTTCGATCGAAGTGCAGAGAAATAATACGGAGGGTCGAATTCAGTGATGTATCATTGTATAATATGGTTGTTTCACTTGATCAAATGTATCGTAAATTCATTGAAAACACGTATAATATGTTTAACATTTAATGTATAATGGAACTTAGAGGGGACCAATGGAAAGAAGATCCCTTGAAGAATTTGAACTTCTCTCCCAATTCCAAAGTTGAAGTTGGTTTGTTAAACTTTCATGCTAGTTTGTATGTGCTGCCACCAAGCTTAATGAACATCTAGAGAGACACCAAAATCTTATCGGGAATTGTGGCCTCCTTCCATGTGCCCCCTTGAGAGGAAATATCTGCTTTGTTTATCATATCCTAGGCTATGATGGCCCATTCTTGCTTTTGATCCATTAGCACGAGAACAACTTTTGCACACAATGCTTTTGCATGCAGCATGGGATCAATGATCCCAATGCCACCTTGTCTTTGGTCTCACTATCCATTCCCATCTCCCCCATTGGCAAGGGGTTGTGGTTTCAGTGTTGCTCTTCCACAAGAACCGTTTGATAGGCTTCAAAAATTCTTTCCAATTGTATTTGCTCACTATTAGTGGAAAAGACACGAATAAAATGTAACGCATCATGAAAGAAGTGATCATTGTAAGTCTTCTATGGAAGGGGAGCAACACAAAATCCCATCTTCTTATTTTTCTATTTATCTTATTCTAGTTGAATCTCTATTTATCCAATACGCCCAACCCAAGCAAGGTGCCTAGGTGCCTGAACATGGTGCCTTTACCAATAATTTTCCCTAACCATTCCACAGGGTCAAAAGAGTCTCTTTTAGAGAGAAAAATCAATCTTGGTTTCTCAATATTGCACATTGAGCAGGAAGTAGTAGCAAATTGTTGGACAATCTCAAAGGCTTTTCTTACCACATCCGACTTGGCTTTAAGGAGGAGCAAAGAATTGTCTATAAACAACTATGCAAGAAATTGTTTACCCCTAGGAAGTGACAGACCTTGAGTTTCCCCTTTTGATGCATTTTTTTCCAGCGAGGTTATCAAAGGGTGAGAGGAAATAGCAAAGAGTATTGGGGCAAGAGGGCGGTCTAGCTTGATCAGTCGCTTAACCTCAAACATTCCCACTATCCTATTGTTGAAAAGGAGCTCAAAGTAGCTTCCCTCCCCAAGCGTGTAAACTAGCGTACACAATTTGGGTTTGAAACCCAAAGCCTTCAGTATTGCTGCAATGTATGACCACAAGATTCTATCATATGCCTTATCCAAGTCAAGTTTAAGGAGGATACATTCTTGCTTGGTAAACGTAGCATACTCAATGCCGATCATGGCTGCCAAGATGTTATCATAAATAAAACGCCCTTTGATGAAACCATGTTGATGGGGGGTGATGATATTGTTCAAGATTGCAGTCAACCTTAATGAAATCACCTTGGCAATGAGCTTATGTGCCCCCTATCATCATTGAGATAGGATGTCAATGTTTTAGCAAAGAGAAAAAACCCCTTTGGTAATAGGTTTGGTCAATCCCTTTTTTATGGTAAAATCCAATTGGCCCTCCAAGAGAACCTTGTTTGCCACTTGAAATTTTGGAATTTTAATCCCTGAATTCTTTGAAAAAGGCAGCTATCAATTTGTCCCACCCAAGGGACTTTTCCTTTCCCATTGCCTGCAAGGTCGTCCAACATTCATTGGCTAAAATGGACCTTTCCAATGCTTTTGCTTTAGCAGGTGGAATACCATACATAACAGTACCAATAAATTGGGCTCTAGCCTCCTCAACCCCCTATGAACATTTATCTTAATGATGTATAATTTGACTAAGATGGTCAAGAATGAGTTTGGCGATATCATATTGGTCTCTTACTACATTCCACCACACATCAATGATTGTTGTAACAGAATCCCTTCTTCTTTTCACCTTAAGAGCTCTAAATAAGTGAGCATGGTTGGCAGGGTCGGGTTTGAGGGTCAGCTCTTTGGCAAACAGTCGGGCCTTTTCTAACTCCTCAGCTTGCAACTCAGCAAGTAGCATGCTTTGGCCTCAAGCCATCTCTTGTTCTCCACCTTTGAAGCACTTTCTTCTTGATTTCTTTTGGAGATATCCTCTTCTTCTTCTTTTGGCTCTTGCTCATTTTATAGGTGATTGGATGTTACACAGCAGGGAGGACCGTGCATGAGGGTCTATCGCATCCACATCACACTTCAGTTTGTAGAGAGCCTTCTTAGCAAGGGACTTGAAGAGAGGATCTTTAAAGAGATGTTCCCCAAATACTAGTTTCTTCTTCTTCACCTTCGAGGAGAAAACACCATTACTAGCCCTAGTGATATGAATCTTAAGAGGAAAGTGATCCGATATACTCTTGGAGGTATTGATACACAACATCATAGAAAAGGGAAGACAATCCTCTTGATGAGAGATGTAACACTGATCTAGATGGGAAGTTGTGTTGGTATACTAGAGCCTCATGTAGGTCCAGCCACGAGAGTTGCTCCACGTACCAATCCCGGGGAGTTCACTAAATTATATGTAACATACTCGTAACATAGCATGTGCATTCAATAGAAGGGACTTTAATTTGTAAATTTAAGATTCATGTGTACAAGAGGGGTATAAGGGTTAATTAAAATCCATTTTGGTGAATGCACGTAATATAAGAAAATTCTAATTAGTGAACACCCCAAGGGACCAATAGTCCACTAGAAACACCCAATTCTCACAAAGTCCTTGCCATTTGAACTTTTTAGAATCGATGAGAAGGCTAGATAAACCCGTTCTATTCTTTTGAGCCTCTACCATATTGGCATCCCCCATGATACACCAGTCTCCTTCCATATGTTGATCCCTTAGATCCACCCAAAGTTTGAATCTCCCCTTAGCATCACATGGAGCATAAATGTTAATAATATTAATAGACTGGTTATCCACTTAACGTGTACCCCTAGGACTCTCCCTGAGGCATGTTTAAGCACTAAAGGTACATGGATACTAACTAAAGTACCTCCTTGTTGTATATCTATTAAGTGTAAGTGGGTGTATAAGACAAAAGTAAAAGCAGATGGGTCTTTTGACAAGGTCAAGGAACGTTCAGCTACTGCTGTGAAAGGTTATTCATAAGTTGTTGGTGTTGATTATCAAGAGACCTTCTCACTAGTTGTTTGCATTACAAGTGTTTGAGAATTTTTGGCATTTGCTGCTCAATATTATTTAGAAGCTCATCAAATGGATGTGCGAACTACTTTTCTGAATGGTGATTTGGAAGAGGAAATTTGTATGGACCATTCTGAAGGGTTTGTTATTCCAGGTAAGGAAGACCTTGTTGCTCAGGTTCATAAGGCACTATATGGTCTCAAACAAGCTTCACGGCCCTGGTATTACAAAATTTGATCTTTTTCTCACCTTCAAATTATTTATCTCTTGCTATATAAAGCACCACAGTGGTAGTTTTGTGATTCTTTCTCTTTATGTGTATGATACCATCCTTGTTTCTAATGATTTGGGATTTCTTCAGCAAGTGAAAAAGTTGTCTTCTTCAGCATTTGATATGGTGGATCTTGGAGAGATTTGCTTGTGTCTTGGCACTCAGATTCAAAGGAACTACACAAAAGGTATTTTGTTCCTTTGACAGTTAAAGTTTATTGCATATATTATTCAAAAATTTGTTTTGGGATTTACACATTTGGTTAACACATCTGGTCTTACATGTTCTACGAAGAACTTTTTTGAAAGTGACGATCATCTTGTCACAAATCAACCTTATGCTAGCTTGATTGGGTGTCTTCATTTTCTTGACATGAACACTCGCCATGATATTTTGTTTTTTGCTAATTATCTTGGACAACATCTTGCACATCCTTCCCTTAAGCATTGATCTGCAACAAAGCGTGTATTGAAATACTTAAAAGGCACTACAAATTTTGGCTTGGTTTATTGAAGACAATTGATATCGGACTCTATGCAATTTATCTCTCTTTTGGATTACACAGATGCACATTGGGTGAGCTCACATTTATCTATGCGATCTACTAGTGGCAATTGTTTCTTCATAAATGGTTGTCTTATTTCTTGGACCAGCAAGAAACAACTCTGTGTTGCAGTTTCTACGAGTGAGTCTGAATATGTTACTCCATCACTTGCAGCTCATGAGCTGATCTAACTTCGACAAATGTTGGTTGATATTGGTCATTCTCCTCTTTCTAGCACACCATTGCAGTGTGATAACGAAAGTGCTATTAGTCTTGTAAAAGACTACATTCAACACTCGAGGCTCAACATAACAAGTCAAATCGTATTGATGTGCATTATGATTATGTCCAGTATGAAGTACGCAAAGCCTGGGGGATTCACCGTGGAAAACCTACCGCATCACGTAAGTGCAGGGGAAGAGGGTTTTTTTACAAGTTACATAAGAGTATAAGTTAGGGCAGGCCCCCAATAATTTATCTCCCAAGATTAAAAATAAGGGAGGGGGGTATCATATTTGGGGGGGGGGGGGGGGGGGGGGGGGGGAGGGGGGGGGGCTGACCCGGGTTGACTACTTGTAATGATTGGTCACCGGTGTGCAGTAGAACTTGGATGAGTTTTGGGGAAGTTTTTTATAAGGTCACACATCAGATTTTGCATCAAGCCGGTCATAGATAAGGGATGATTTGGAGCAGTTCAAGGATTGATTTACACCAGCTTTGGATGGGTCATAATTGGATGAGTAGCCAAAGTGCAAGCTGTCGAGCATCTAGTTATCAACAGAAGTGGCTCCTTAGTATGTTGCAAGTCACTATGCTACGCACTCTTTGACTAGTTTTACTTAGTTAGATTATGTGAGACCTAAATTCTATATGTAAGATAGGGGTATGATAGTTTTCTTTATTGATTGTCATCTAAGCATAGAAAGGGGGGTGATATCTCCTAATATGAGTCGTATATAGGGGTTTTATCAAAGTTGTCCGCTTGTAGGTGGTGTCCCATTTTGTATATAGAGTGAATCCCCCAAGACGCAAAGGCACTATCATAATACGAACATTTTTCAAGTGACCAGATGATTGCAGACATTCTTACCAAAGGCCTCAACGAGTCATGCTCCATCCTCTTGCACTCAGAGCTGGAGTTTCTTCTACCTCACTCTTTCTAGATTAGCCTCTCTGCTATTATGGTAGATTTGTACATATGACATTGTAATCATATAGGTACCATGCACTGTGCACACTCCACACTTGCACATTATGACCTCTTGGTCACTTGTATATTTGTGCAAAGATACACAATGCACTTTCACATCATTATTGTTGGTTTATATTTTCACTTTTGTACAGGGGCTTGGGCTTTTCCCTTGAACTCCCTAAGGGTTTTTTCATCCAAAGCTAGAGACCTTTGTTTGAGTGGGGGTGTTGGAGTTATATATGGCTCACTCTACTCAACTTGGTCTCCCCTATATATATGTATCTTGTCCTCAATATGAATCAGTCTTTGGGGGCATACATGGTGCATGGTGTGTCTCTTGTCTCGTATCTCTCCCTCCCTCTCTCTCTCTCTTTCTCTCTACATCTCAACACGTAGTATCTGGGCCTCTGACTTGTGTACTTGGTCAATGTCATGCTCATTACTTTTTAGCACAATGGGTATCTCAAGGGCTGTCTCCTAAGTGACTAGATAATCCTAGCCTCTTGAGGAAGGAAATCCTCACATAGTCTAGGGAAAACTAGTGACAAAAGCATCTCCCTAGGATCTTAGGTGCAATTGAAGTCTCTATTGTCTCTTTCCCTTTTTATTATTTTTTACATAATTTATTTTTATTTTTTTGGGGAGACAACAAAGGATACCCATCCCCAACTCCTAAAACAAAAAAAAGTACAAAAGTATTGCAAAGAGAAAATGCCTCAAACTCTTGAGAGATATAGAGAATAGTTTTTTCCACGTGCAATTATACATAGAGTTTTGTGTATGGCTACTTCTTTGTGTGTGTGTGTGTGTGTGTGTGTGTGTGTTGGGAGGGGAGGGGGGGGGATGAGTTATGAGGATCTGGGGACTAGCACATGTGAATCACCACCCAACCATGCCCTATATAGGACCTTGGCCATGCTACTTATCCAAAAATCATTTTTTGACCCTTTCTTTTACCTACAAGATTTGAAAGTCCATTTTTTCAAGAACTTTTCTCCCAAAAAATAAAAAACACTTTGTTCTCTCCTCCTCCTCCCTCCTCCCTCCCTCTCCTCTCCCTCCCTACCCCTACCTTCCTTCTCCTCCTCAATCTCTCCCTCCCCCACCTCCCCCCTTCTCTCCTCCCATCTTCCTCCCTCTCCCTCCCCCTCTATCTTTTCATCCTTGCTTCCTCACGCAACAATTTTCATGGTGCTTACGAACATCATAAATGGTTTGCTTCCACGACCACGTACTCCACACCTCAAATACGACCATTTGGGTGGATGGCCATTTGTACCCTTACAATCCTATAAGCCGCTTCCATCCACCCTTTAATAGCTTTTTGACATTTCTTCAATATCTTGGGAGGGGAAAAGAAGGCTTGTTAGGCTATTGCAAGCGGTTGTGTATGGATGTAGATGCTTCTTTGCGTATGTGGATGTATGAATGTCAAGCTCTTCATTTCAAGATGGCGGAATTACAAGATAGTATTGCCTCTTCAGAGTTGGAGGTTAAAACTCTTCAACAAAAAATACAGGAAAAGGATTCCCACATTATGAAGCTTGCAACACCATTACATATTTGAATGAAACGCCCCTTGGTGCAAGGGAATGCAAACGCGCGTACTCATCCATTGAAACCCTTGCAGATGTGGGTGGAGCACGCAAACAACGAGTGATAGCCAGAAGGTGATTTGGTCATTATTTGCATGATACATTCTTACTTCACACTATTTTCTAGCATTTATCTTATTGTTTGCTAGAAACTTCATCCAGGAGGCATGCGGTGGAATATTGAACAAGCCAAGATGATCAAGTCAACCTTCTCACTAGTTGTCTCAATATCCATGATGTGACTTCTATCTTACAATCACCTGGAGGGAAGCACATTAAGGATGCAGCCACCAAGGACCTTATGCGCAAATTAAGAAATGTGGTTCATGAAGATGACGTGACAAGCTTGTGATGAGGCTAGGATCAGCACCAAAGCCTATCAGGCTATTTTTCAACTCCTAAAGGTTGCCCTCAAAGAGCATAGCATTGTGAAAAACCTACTTCCCGTTCCGCACAAGGTCAATCTTGCAAAGAAGACCACAAACAAAGATGTTTCTCTTGCATTGGGGCATACCTACACATTGAGGACACAATGCCAACTTCGCTTTATGCTTCGTTCACAACAAAGGCAAAGGAAAAAGGTAAGAAACACTCCATAATATCTTCGTATAAGGGCTTCCCTTACACAATGTGGAACAATATTTTTGTGGACCTTAGAAGGCTTCAACAAGACATGCTTAGATTTTGCTTAGATTTTACGAGTTACCTGAAGAAGGTGACACACTATACTTCTTTCTTTTGGTTGTGTTCTTATCATAGAATTTGAAGTATAAGGTCTTGCCACTATTTATTTTGTAGTGCTTGGCACAAAGGTCGCTTTTGTACTGAAACTCAATGAGTGTCAAATAGTGAAAGGTCAAAGGTTAAAGAGGCTAAGTGTCACTCTAATGAATGAGGCCCTTTGGCAAACCAAGCAAAGGAATTCAGTCGAGCCATCTCCCACCCCATCTTTTAGTGTGTAATTAGAGAAAGAAATTTGGTGATTGGGTACGTGTTATTGAGGTGCCCAAAGAGACCAACAGAGTACTTTCATGGATTTCTGAGAGAACTCCATGGATCACAGAGGTAATACACTCCCAAATTGCAGGTGAGAAGTTGGAGGTTGAGGGTTTTGATAGCTATGATGTGGAGAGGCACTTAGGTGGGGACTTAAAGACCATAAAGTTTTTGCTTGGATGCAAACAAGGGGCTTTGTCTCTCATGCCTTATCCATTTTGCACTCGAGGGTACAAACCAAACAGACAAAAATCACACAAGAGTTGTGCAAAGGTCGGTTCAATGCTTCCATGGCAAGGGGATGGAGAACAAGGGTTGGACTGTCGTGATGTCAGAGATGAAGGCAGAGAATGGGAAGTGTCTATTTTGAGATGCCCCATGCTCAATGCCTCAGACTGTGCACAAAAGGACCAGGCTTGGAATCCAATCTTTCCATTTCCTTTATCGAATCTACATTTTTGTACATTATATGCATTCATGCATATTTTTAATAGGCTATTGAAGCTCCACAATGAAGCCATTGAAAAAGTCCCAAGAAGTTATCAAAAGGATGGAGGCACTCTTGAACTTGCCAACACACACACATTGTCTTAGGGTGTGGAAGACCTGTCACCACAATACCCTCTTACAACTGACACAAAATTGTCAATGAAAACACACTAAAACACTTTCTAAAACAAGATCAAATGATAGAAACTTAAAATACACAAGCCACCTTGAATTCACCAAACCGTGTTGCACGAGTAGAAGGACGAAGATTTGAACATTGAATCACGCCTTTGATGCACCAAACCTCAATTTATTGATGATGGAGGAACATATACAATAGTGGTTTTGAGAATTTAGAACTTGCACTCTCTCACTTGCAATGTGTAGCTTGAAATCTTCTCTCACACCAAAAGTGAAGCTCACAAAGTGGTTGATATGCCTAAGTCTCTCCTCACACATAAGGTGTTGGGGTGCTATGTGAGATATTCGAGCTAATTTACAAGAAGGAGAGGGGCCTATTTATAGGTTGGAGATCTCTCATTAAGATTATTGGAAGTCCTAATTTACAAGCTAACAAATCAGGATTATGATGTTTTTTAAATATCAAAGCATTGCTGGCCTTCTTTCTCTGCTTGAGTCATGGATGTGAGTCATGGATGTGTGCTCAAAAAAGAGTATTATTGATGGTAGATAAGGTGAATTTAGAGTTTTAAGGAAGGAGAGAGAGAGAGAGAGAGTTACTATGCACATGTATACTTGAGGTGAGGTGTCTCTTAAGGTTAGGTCAATGGCTATTTTGAGTTAGTATGTTAGTGGTTAGTGTTAGTAGTTTGTAGTTAGTAGAATGGGGTAGAATTACTTGGCATATGCACTCAAGGTTCATTATATGATTTATACAATGATGAAAAGTAAGAGAAGGATTAGAATATACACCATTTGATAAAAACCACAAGTTGGAAAGGGAATTTTCAACCTATCTCCTCCAGTGAATGAGCGGTTGTAGAACTCTGTAGGCGTAGTTCTTGTGACCATGGAAAAGTTTAATTTTCCATGATCAAACTTCTCCTTTTGTAAAGCTTGAGCTTGGTTATTTGCTGGATTTTTCTCTTTCTGTGAAAGGATGAAGAGGTTATGGTAATATGAGTTTGATTTTAGAGAGAGAAATTGAGTTATATGTGTGTAGAGATGATAATTTTGAGCTATGGAGTAAGGGAGAGCTAGGAATGGTGAAAAATTGAAAGAAGCCATGAAAGTTGTAGTTTTGAGTGAGGGATAGAGAGGAATGAGTGTGTGTGTGTGTGGAGAAAGGAGGTGAGAGAAGACTATGGGCTACTTGTGAGGAAAGTGGGCAGACTAGGGTCCACTCAAAAACGTTTATGTCACCGGTGGTAGCTCCAAAAATTATTAAAAAAATTGAGGCTATTATTTAGCTCTTGGTGCACATTTTATTTTGTCACTACCGCTTCAAATTCAGAGTGGAGATGGATATAAAAAATCCCACCAAAATGCCTATTTTTCTTCATAAAAAAGTATGCAGTGGCCCCCCTTTTTTTGAATATTCATGAAGCTCCAAAGATAAGCCCCTCCTTGCATGAGAGCATGACCTAATAGATTCTTAGGGGTTTGAAAATATACATGGTTATGGATTATGCATAAATATAATATATGGATATGATGAAAAAAAACAGGTTAGTATATATAAACAATTCATGGAATGTAGAATAGTGTGGGCTATATATAAAATAAATATATAAAAATATAAGGAAACAAATGAGGAGGGTTCTCATTTGTTTTTATTGATGTATATTTATTTACAAGAGGTAAAAAAGAATACCTTTAGAAAATAGGAATTTAGTGAAAGGCAATGACTAATGGTGGAAGGTGTTTTTTGTGGTTTTTTCTTGGAGTGGATTCACACCAAAAATAAGAGAAGCTTGCATGAAATGATTTTTTATAGAATACATAGGTAAGAAAGATCATGTTAATGGTGAGTAAAGATACATACCAGAATTAGATAAATAACACACACCTAAGCATAAATATTTAAATAAATACCAAAATAATTATAATAAAAATCCCTATATTTAGGTCCTATATACAATGAAAGACTTATACACAAAAGGGCCATAATATACTTTGGATTCTATTTTTATTTACTTTTTTGGCTCAACTAGTGCAGTGACTAGCTAAGTGAGGGTTTGTAAGGAGATATGGGGAAAGTCCCCTAACTCACACATGCCTATGTACAATGAAAAGGTAGGGATAGCTACAGTGTTTAGGTGATTTTGGTAGGGTGAGGTAGCTCACTAAGACAATTTTGGATAGCCAAAAAAGTGATATTATTAGCCCTCCCCCAGGATGATGCAAAGAGAGTGCTTCTGAGTCCTTGACAAGATATTCATTGTTTGGCCCCTTGGGATTTTGGCTCAAGTTACACTCAAGCTTCATGCAACAAAAAACTTACATGAGAAAGCTTCCTTTTGACAGATCTTTGGTAGATCCTTAGTAGAAGGCGACTCAAATAGCGCTTCAGGAAATACTCGTTTACCTTCCTAGAGTACTCTTTACCATTCCAGTCCATAAGCTGATAGTAACTTGAATTGAAAGCCTTCTTGACTATGTATGGCCCCTGCCATCTAGGTTAAAACTTGGCATTAAAACGATTATCAAGTCGATTGTCATACCTTAGCACAAGATCTCCTTCCTTGATGCCTTTGTCCTTCAGTTTCTTGTCGAAATTTTCTTTTTCTTGTATAGCTTTCCTTTTGTAGCACTCGTAAGCTGCTTCTCTTTTCCACTCAATCTCCACTAATGTAAGAAGTCAATCCATCCATACCTCTTGATCATCTTGTGCACCTCTGCCATGAAGTCTTCTCGTTGGGATGTTCAGCTCGATAGGCTACAAAGCCTTTTGGCCATAAACCAAGTGAAATGGAGTGAACTCTGTGGCTTCCCTATATGTGGTTCGATATGCCCACAAGGCACCATCCAAGAAGTCATCCCATAACTTTGTCTTGTTTTGCACCATCTTTCAAATGATGCCTGCAATGACACCATTAGCCTTCTCTACCAAACCATTTGATTGTGGGTAGTAGGGTGTGCTATCACCATGTGTAGAATGTGAAGCTCTTCACAAACTTCCGTGAGTAACCCTTCCTGAACGCTGGACCATTATCTGAAACAATCTCCAGAGGTGTGCCAAATCTACAACAAATATTAGTGTAGACAAACCTGCTCACTATTTTCCCATTTACCCTTGCCACACTTTGAGCCTCTACCCACCTAGTCATGTAATCTGGAGCCACTAGAATGTAGAGTTTACCATTTTTTGTTCTAGGAAGAGGACCCATAGCATCAATGTCCCATTTTTTAAAGGGTCCATTTTCAAGCACTATTTGCCTTGGACCATGGACCAAGCTTCTATTCCATTTACCTGACAATTGTGACAGCTTTTACACCAATGTTGGATATCCACATGTAGGCTTGGCCAAACATACCCTGCAAGCAAAATCTTCTTCACAATTAACTCTTGGGCAAAATGACCACCACATGCCTCTTCATGCAAACCTTTTAGAATGGCTAGAACTTCCTCGATAGTTGGTACTCTTCTGCACACTTGATCCTTCCCTCTTTGATAGAGGGAGCCTTCTAGGAAGAGATAGAAACTTGCCTTCTTCATGAGTCTCCTCTTTTGAGCTTTTATGAAGTCTTGTGGAAACTCACCCTTCAAAATGTAGCCAATAATGGGAGCCAAAGACTCCAATCCCTGGTATCTTGGTTCCTTGACAACTTCTACCACCATGATGACCTGCACTTCTTTCTCAACACATGTAACTGCTTGTTGTGCAAGTAAATTAGCATCCTCATTTTGTTTCCTAGGAATATGATATAGTTGTACTTCTTCAAACTGATTAAACAACCTACAAATGGCATGAAATTTTGTCCGTATGCTCTCATTCTTGCATGCCCAAATGCCTAAGAATTTCTTCACGATGAGAAGTGCGTCCCTCTTTACCATGAGACGTTGTATACCTTCAATAATGCACATCTTTAAACCATGAAGTAGTGTGTCATATTCTCTTTCATTGTTGCTAGTTGAACTTGGTAGATTGACCTTCTCTTTCATGACCACCTCTCTACTTGGGTTGAGCAACACTAGCCCTCCCCCTGCTTTTCCTGTGACTCATCGAAAAGCTCTGTCAAAGAACAAGGTAAAATAATTAGGAATACTTTTTGGTGGTGGCAATGGTAGGGTCTTTATTTCAAGCACCTTAATCTCCTTCTCATGTATCCTATAAGTGAGAATCCCCGCCAATTGTGCACACACACTATCTTCTACCTTGAAAGAGTATTGGAACTCTTGCAGCTCCATAATCCACTTTGAGATCCTAGTACTAATTGAGATGACCCCAAGGGAACAATTTTTTTGCAATGAGAATTACAAAAGGTTTTGGTAGCAAGTAGGATCTAAACTTCCTCACTACAAACATGAGAAAAAGCATCATGAGTTTTGCCTCTGTGTAGCCTCTCCCCAAAGCATTCATGACCCTACTAGCAAAGTAGATGGGTCGCATCCTCGTACTGTGGGAATCTTGTTGTAATAAAATTGCACCAATTGTTTCCTTTCCAACACTAGAACTAACAAAGAATGTGTACTCCCAACAAGGAGGCATGAGTGTTGGTAGCTATCACAAAATGACTTTAATGTTACAAAAGTACTCTTCAAGCTCATCAACCATGCAAAATCTACTTGTTGTGTAAATTTTTGCAAAGGATGAAGAAACTCCAAAGCTAAGTGAATGAAGCATGACATATACTTCACCTTTTGAATGAATGAGATGACCTCTTTGAGATTCTTGGGTGATGGGAGCTCAATAAGATCCTTTGCCTTTGAAGGATCCACCTCAATGCCTTTATAGGAAACCTTGTGACTGAGCAAGATCACTTCATCCTCACCTATGTGGCACTTGTCGGGGTTGAGTTGACCTCCCATGTCATAAAGCTTCTACCTTTGTAGAAGAAATGATTTTGAGCTATAAATGCAAAAATCATCAATGAACACCCTAATTGAATTTCCAAAGAATGCTTGAAACACCATGTTCATGAAACATTGAAAAGTTGTAAGAGCATTTGTTATGCCAAAAGGCATGACTCTAAAAGCATAGCAACCCCAAGGAGTGATGAAGGTTGTTTTCAATTGATCATCCGATGAAATCCCTATTTGAAAGTAACCTAAGTAGCCATCACACACTATGTACTTCTCGTGACCAGCTACTTCATTTAGTATCTCATCCTGAAATGGGAGGGGAAAGTGATCTCTTTTTGTTGCCTCATTTAGTGGACAGTAATCAACATACACCCTTCACTTGTCGTTCTTCTTGGGAGTGAAAACAACAGGAGAGACCCACTCTGAATTCTCCATTGGATAAATGAAACCTGTTGCTAGAAGCTTTCTTACCTCCTTGAGTAAATCCTACTCCTTGATGACTCCTAGCCTTCATAGCTTTTGAGCCTTAGGTGTGGCCTCTGGCTTTAGCCTCGATCTTGTGTTGAGCATCATCTACTCCACACATGTCAGTGTAGTCTTTAGCAGAAAGCTTAGGAAAATTTCTTAGCACACATTTGAAATCCTCTCTTTCATCCTTTGTAAGTGTGGTAGACAACATACCTTTTTATAACATTCCTTCATCTTTCACATTTTGGCTCTCTTGAGGACCTACCTCCTCCAAGCCTGGGCAAGAGGTTTCTTGGTTCCTTGTCTTAAACCTTACCCCCATGACTTCAATGGAAGAATCCTCTTCCATAGTGCTACCACTACCTTCTTCTTCTGAAGTGCTATCAGTCCAGTCTTCCTCCGCCTCATTTTTTGATGATTCTTCATGGAGCTCCTCTTGACGTTGCTACTTCATGTCAAAGACAACCTTCTAATGATTGTCATTCCTGCAGATCAACTTTCCACTTTTCCAATCTTACAAAGCTTGCATTTTCATTAGCCATGGTCTTCCTAGGATAAATGGATAGCCACTTCCCTTGGTTGACATAACATAAAAATCCATTGCCTTCTTAATGCCAAAGGCCTCCACAAAACATTTTTACAAATGCCTACACACCTAGCCTTGCTATTGGTTTCCATCTTGAATTTGATTTTAGGTGTCTCATGGATGTGCATGCCTAGTCTTTGCATGAGTCCCTCTGTCATGATGCAAATTTGTGCACCCCCATCCACTAGACCTTTCCTAACCAATCTTCCTTTGATGTAAAAATATAGCACATGTGTAATATTCTCATTCATTTCAACTTGTGCAATTTTTACAACAAGCACACTCTCTTTTACCTTTCTCCTAGTGCTAACTGCCTTTGTTAAATCTCTCCTAACTTGTGGACATAATGCAAGAAATTGAGGCCATGAGATATCAGGACCCTTACCTCTCATGTCTTCCAACAAGTTGTATGGAGTCATACCATGTCCAAGCGGGAAGTCTTGGAGGTTGATGCAATGTCAAGTCCTCTTAGCTTCTTTGGTCTCGTTTGCCTTCTTTTCTCGTCCATAGTCAGTTTGTGACGTAACTCCTTCTTTCTCCTTACCTTTTTCTTAGCCACGCTTAATGTCAACCTCTTTTGAATTTGTCACCTCTACCACATGCACATTTGGGTCTGGCAAAGGTGGAACTCCTTCCACTCCTTTGTGAAGGTGGTCTTGCCCCATTCGGTCTTTCCAACAGACATGGTTGTTGACTAGTTCCTTCACCTGCTTTCATCCTTGGGTAATTCAAGTTAGGTCTCCCTGGCTCCCCGCGGGGCCAAGGACAATTATTCATCCCATGCCCAGATTCCTCACAATTCCAAAATTGTCGTACTCGCCTGGGTCGTGGCTCTCGCTCCTCAGCTTTCTTTGTTTGTCCCTTGGGACCTGTAGCTTGTGCAAGGTGAATTGACAAGTTACTTAAGGATTCATTTAACTTTTCAATTACCTCTGTTGTTACCTCAGGAATCTCTCTAGATGTTGATGCTTGCAATTTTCCCTTAGGTCTAGGACCCTCTATTGGAACCTCTCCTCTTACACACTTGATTTTCCTATACTTCTCAATAGCCCTAGTTTCAACTGCATCAAAGGTAGCAGGTGCACCCGCCTCAACTTTTATCTTGAGTGTGGGAAAGAGACCGGTCATGAACCTCTCCTTCTTTAGGAACTCTGCACCATCACCAAGGTTAGCAACATTTCTCACCCATACAGCCCAAAGACATAGAAACTCTTGTTTATACATGTAGTAGTCAGCTAAGTCTTTTTGCTTGTGAGAAACGATGTCTTGCCATATCTTTTGAGTGTTTTGGGGGTCAAAGAAGTATCGCTTGAAATGATCAATGACTTCATTATAGTTTTCCTTAACCTCCTGAGATAGAGATTCAAACCAAGTGCTAGCATCCTTCCTCATAACTACCTCAAACATTTCTAAGCGTTCCTCGTCTCCTATCACTCTTTTCATGCGGCAAGCCATTTTGAAATTTGCTAGGAATAGCTTGGTATCCTCACGATCTCCAAAAAAGAGAGGATATCCTGACATTTGGCGTTGGACCTCCATTGAATCGATTTCAAAGTGACAACACGTTTTTTTCTTTTCTAGAAAATTTACCCAATAATGTTTTCTAAGCTGCAATCTATTCTACAACAAAATAAAAATATGCACATTAAATGATCTATGATAGTCAACAAGAGGCAAGGTAACAGGGTTTGGTGACGCTAAAAGTTCTCCTACTGTTACAAACATGAACATCGTACGCTGTTGAAAATGGATCTTTCTACCAATTGCAATGTTTATTCTAATGTGTGGAGCGAAATGAAAGGGAAAAACCTCTATTCCTGGGTCATTATCCATGGCCTATGCATGTCTTAATTCTTAAAATAACACAAAAATATAGACGTCTAAGCTAATATCGTACCTAATGAGAGACAAAATAAAAGTATTTACCAAAGCGTTTATTTCAGCTAACCTAAGAGGACCTAAAGTCCTACAAATTACACATTGAAATTGCAGCTTAGTACTAACAATTATGTGTATCTTTTGTCTTCCAATGGGAATCAAAGGATCATACAAACTATCTTGATTCATGCAAATTACTCGACTATTCTAAGGATGAACCTATACAAAAACATACACAAACCCTCCTCAGTGTGGGCACCAAAATTGAGGCGGTCCGGGGCGGTCAACAAGAGAGGCGACCTCTAAACACCCCTCAAGTCTCTTGTACTGATCAATTGGGGCTCGGGAAACCATGGGCAAAGAACAACAACAAACCCACAGCTAAACAAGTGAAGGGGCACCACCTAGTTATGGTATGCAAAATAGGATGCAAGAGAGATTTTTCTACACCCAAGAAGATGCGCCACAAAACACACACAAGCAATCTCACACCAAGACACACACCAAATGGAGCAGAGAGAGCTAGAACAAAGGGATGAGAGAGAGAGTAATGGAGCTTGCGTAATATCTTGTTTGTGACTTTCAAATGGAGATAATTTGTTATGATGCTATCATAGAGCTTGTACAAAACTAACTCATGCACATGTAGGCTTGAGGTGAGGTGTCTCTTATGGTTAGGTCAATGGCTATTTTGTGTTAGTATGTTAGTGGTTAGTGTTACTAGTTTGTAGTTAGTAGGATGGGGTAAAATTACATGGCATCAGGTGCATTATATGATTTATACAATGATGAAAAGTAAGAGAAGGATTAGAATATACATCATTTGATGAAAATCACAAGATGGAAAGGAAATTTTCCACCTATCTCCTCCAGTGAATGAGCGGTTGTAGAACTCTGTCGGTGTAGTTCTTGTGACCATGAAAAAGTTAAATTTTCCATGATCAAACTCCTCCTTTTGTAGAGCTTGAGCTTGGTTATTTGCTGATTTTTTCTCTTTTTGTGAAAGGATGAAGAGGTTATGGTAATATGAGTTTGATTCTAGAGAGAGAAATTGAGCTATATGTGTGTAGAGATGATAATTTTGAGCTATGGAGTAAGAGAGAGATGGGAATGGTGAAGAAGATGAAAGAAGCCATGAAAGTTGCAAGTTTCACTGAGAGGAATGTGTGTGTGTGTGTGTGTGTGTGTGTGGAAAGGAGGTGAGAGAAGACTATGGGCTACTTCTGAGGAAAGTGGGCAGACTGAGGTCCACTCAAAAATCTTATCTCATTGATGGTAGCTCCAAAAAATATCAAACTTTTTAAGGTTATTATTTAGCTCTTGGTGCACATTTTTCTTTAAACCACTACTTCAAATTCGGAGTGGAGATGGATATAAAAATTCCCACCAAAATGCCTATTTTTCTTCACAAAAAAGTCTTCAGTGACCCCTCTTTTGTTGAATTTGCATAAAGCTCCAAAGGTAAGCCACTCCTTGCATGAGAGCATGACTAATATATTCTTAGGGGTTTAAAAATATGCATGGTTATGGATTATGCATAAATATAATATATGGATATGATGGAATAAAACAGGATAGTATATATGAACAATTCATGGAATCTAGAATAGTGTGGGCTATATATATATATAATAAATATATGAAAATATAGGGAATCAAATGAGGAGGGACCTCATTTGTTTTTATTGATGTATATTTATTTACAAGAGTTAAAAAAGAATACCTGTAGAAAATAGGAATTTAGTGAAAGGCAATAACTGATGGTGGAAGGCATTTTTTGAGGTTTTTCCTTGGAGTGGATTCACTTCTAAAATAAGAGAAGCTTGCATGAAATGATTATTTATAGAATACATAGGTAAGAAAGATCATGTTAATGGTGAGTAAATATACATACCATACTTAGGTAAATAACACACACCTAGATATAAATATCTAAATAAATACCAAAATAATTATAATAAAAATTTCTATATTTAAGCCCTATATACAATGAAATACTTATACACAAAAGGGCCATAATATACTTTGTATTGTTTTATTTTTATTTTTTTGGCTCAACTAGCTCAGTGACTAGCTAAGTGAGGGTTTTTAAGGAGATATGGAAAAAGTCCCCTAACTCACACACATCTATGTACAATGAAAAGGTAGGGATAGCCACAGTGTTTAGGTGATTCTGGTAGGGTGAGGTAGCTCACTAAGGCAATTTAGGATAGCCAAAAAACGGCAACTCACTACGTGGTACAAACGATGATTTGAGCTGGTCTAAAATTGAGAAACCTATAGGTCACTCTAAAGTGAGAGGTGTAGAATCAAGCCTACTGCACTCCACAAGTCAATCACTAAATTCTAACTCAGCTGTGTGGTGAGAGATATACTACTACACCACACAAGTGAGAATCTAAGTCTGTCCTAAACCAAAATGCAAGAGGATTTCCTTGTCCGGATTCACCGTCCAACCTCCCATATATAGCCCTTGGTCCTTGAATCCCCTATTCCACAATCACAGCCGGCCACCTGGCCCAGGTCCGTGACCCCCCCCCCCCCCCCCCCCCCCCGGGGTATGCCCTTGGCCTGACATTACTCCCCCCTTGGAGAAGTGTTTTCGTCCTTGAAAACAAAAGTGGGAAACTTTTTCTTAAAAACACTAATGTGTTTCCAAGTGGCGCCTTCTTTAGGTCGATCTTTCCACTTGGCTAAAGCTTGCCAATGACGAACATGATGACGCGTATGTAAATCATGATAGTCAAGGACTCTCTCACGTTCATGCGGTGGGGTATGAGGTTCAACAGAATCAACCAAAATGTGTTGGTCGATAACATTGTCGCCCCCATGCAAGCGTTTACATAAACGGCTTACATGAAATATTGGATGGACACGAGAGTGTGCTTTAAATGCCCACAATATCTTGGCCAACCCCACCATAACTGGTGACCTAGGTTAAAAATGGTGCATTAGCATGAAAGGACTAAATCCGATCGTGACATGCTCCGCACTGTTGTAAGAAAATTCAAGAAGAGGTAGATACTCTTCCCAATTTGTTTGTTTCTTGCTAACTTATGCTTGTAGCATATCCTCTAGCACTTGTTTAACTCGTTCAATTTGACCATCCATTTTTGGATGATCTATTGTACTGAGGTTGAGTTGTGTACCCAATCATTTAAACACAACCCTCCAAAAATGAATGTTAAACTTGGGATCACAATCACTCACAATGTTACTTGGCAATCCATACAACTTGTACAGATTCTCCACAAATAACTTAGCTAATTTTGGAGTCTTTATGGTCGACTTGGTTGGAATAAACTTGCATAGTTTAGTCAATTGGTCTACAACCACCCATATCGAGTCATGACCTCGTACAATGGTTGTTAAACCCATAGTAAAATCCATAAAGATACTTTCCCATTTACCATTGGGAATCTCCAAAGGATGTAAGAGTCCTCCTGCCTTCAGGTACCCTGCTTTGTTAACTTGAAATTTTTGGCATGCAAAACATAGTCTTGAGCAAAGCCATGTAAACCTGGCCAGTAAAACTATCATCTTACAAGAGCATAAGTCTTTTTAATGCATGGGTGCCTTGCACTTATTGTCGTGACATTCATAAAGAATTTGGCATCAAATGTTTGTGTCCGTCGGTACATAAACTCTTCCCTATGGAGTAGGTACCCATTATCGATGAAAAAAATCTTCCATCTTTGTAGTTTATCACTCGATGGAGTAGAACTCTGTGTGGAGGTTAACTAAACACTACCAGCATTGGAGTGAGAAGGGTCCCTCATTTGCACATGGCCTCCACACTTTGGAGTATGCATCATCATGCTCATATTTACCCTTCAAAGAATCCAAAAACTCACTTCGAAGTTCTGTGAACAAAAGAGAGTTGATCTCAGGCATACAACTAAGAGCATCAGCCACACCACATTATATCATCCTTTATGATACCGCAGCTTTGTGTCATACTCCTGAAGAATCTCACCCCACCTGGCCTTTCGACCCTTCAACTCAGTTTACCATTTTATGCTTTTGTGGTCAAACACAATCTCAAATTGAGCTCCATACAAATAATGTTGCCATGTCTTTAAGACAGACACTATTGCGTAGAGTTCGCGTTCATAAGCAGAATAATTTTTTTTCTCTAAATCAAGCTTCTTGCTTTCAAATGAAATTGGCCTCCCCGCGTGTAGAAGGACTGCTCTAATGTCACTGGTAGCCGGCCACTTAGCTTGGGTCTGTGATCCCCCCTGTGTTAGGAAATATGACATAGCTAAGTAGATAATTGAGTAGCTTACTTAATGGAGAGAGACAAATCTTCACACACGAGAGATTATAGAGTAGAGAGAGAGAGAGAGAGAGAGAGAGAGAGAGAGAGAGAGAGAGAGAGAGAGAGAGAGAGAGAGAGAGAGAGAGAGAGAGAGCACGATATACGTGGTTCACCCAATGCGGGCTACATCCACGGAAAAACAGCCACTCAATGACTTTGGTACTTCAAACAAGAAGTAGGTTACAAAGGGATTATACCCTTAATAGAGCTCCCGCCTTGCTTCACTCTCACCACCTCACACCCACCTTGTTGCATCAACTTCACACTCTTAAAATGTGTGTAGAAATGGCCTCCTTTTATAAGCCAAAAGCTCTGCCCTCTCTCATGAGAGGCACTCGTGTGTAGCCGCCCTTGTGAAGACAAGTCGAAATTGGACTCTCCAATCCACCCATGTTTGGCCGCCGTTGAGAAGACAAGTCCACCTTTGAAATCGGCCACCGGCCATTGACTTTCGACCACCGACCAATCGATTAGTCATTTTTTTACCACTTTGCAACCGCCGTCCTACCATAATATTATGACAAAAAGGAATATTCCTACGAGTGATTTCTCTTCATGCGCGATGGCTTCTCCTCATAACGGGGGCCTTACAAATGTGCAGTTTTAATACAAAAAATTACAAGGGGTGAATCAGGATCCATACTTAACCCCCTGGGTATGCCCTTGGCATGACAAAAATCCTTCCCTGGAGTGAGACAAATGGCTATACAGCACGAGAAAAGCAACTAGATTCTACTCACTTCTTGAGTGATCTGGATGGCTACACACCACAAAGTGGACTATAAACTGCAAGCCAACTCTATGGTGAGAGAAAAACTACTACACCTCGCAAGTCTGGCACAACACAGAAAAACAAGTTAGTACACATTTAAACAAGTTTAAAAGTATACCTCAATAGTCTCTATCTATCTATGGCCCTCCAATAGCAGTCGTCGTTGGCTTCAATCGAAACCGGTGACTGCCTTTGTATAGAAAAAAAATTCAATCAAAAGATATTTTGATTGAAATATCTTTTGATTGAAATGAAAAAATATGTCTATTTGGTGATTATTTGAAATTTTTTTGTATAATGATGTTTTATATGTATATTTCTTTGATACTGGCGTATAAATGCAACCCACCGCATGTCTGTCCTAGACCTTGGCTTTCCTGGTCTTAGCTTAGTCCCAACATGAGTCATGGTTGAGAAACATGCATGCACACAAACTCAGGGTATGCTATGTAGTAGCACGTGAGTTCTCTCTCTCTCATTGTAGGTGCACGATAGTATTATGGTGCTTAGGACAGGTGAGGAGTCATATTCTATATATACTTGTCATAAAATCTAATATCTAACCAACCCAAATGATTTTCTCACATTAAACTGATCATTTAATGTGGGAGAATAGACGGGGACAAGGGTTAGAATACAGACATGTGCTTCGGGTCTATCTCAACACAGGGCCAAAGGTAAAGGGGTCCAAATGAGAGATGATCTGTCAAAAGAAGGCTAGCTAATGGAGCTTAAAAACCTTAGGGTTAGCTTCATTAAAGACCTCCAATGGTTAGTGTTAAAATCCTTTTGACCTTAGGTAAGCTAGGGCTGAGCTTGAGGTGGGAACCATGCCCAAGCTTGAGGTGCTTGTCGTGCTGGCTGACTAAGATGCTTAAGGTTCTTGCCATGCTTGATGACTAAGATGCTTTGAGATGCTTGCCGTGCTTGCTGACTAAGATGCTGCACGTGCTTGGCGTTCTTGCCAACTAGGGAGCTTGAGGTGCTTGTGGGAGCACTACCCAAGCTTGAGGTGCTTTGTCGTGCTTGTTGACTAAGGTTCTTGTGGTCCAAAAATCAACAAAATCCCTACAGAGGGTGAGAGCCCTAAAGCTAGGGGGATGAGAGAGAACACACACACACACAAAAGGTAATCCCAAGCTTCAAGAGGCAGCAAGGACACATGTCAAGCCCCTACCCATATTGCCCTCAAGTTGTGCTTAAATCTTATTGGATAGGCTTAAAAGGGGGTCCAATGAGAATTTAGATTAATTAAATAATTATCTAAGCAATTATCAAGAATCTCTCCATCAAAGGGGAAAGAAGGACACTTTTCCAAAACCTACCCTTGTTGCTTGATATGCCTCTTGCATGTGATTGGCTAGGCTTGGAGGGGTCCAATGAGCTTGAAGCATGAGCTACAAGAGGGGGGTCGACCATAGTAAGCAAGGGGTGTGCTTGAGGGGTATACTCACTCTCACACTCTCTCATTTGCTCTCATTCTTCACTTGGTGAAGTGGAAGAACTCCATCTCCTTCTCCAAGCTTATTGAGAAGTTGGGAGCCTACCCAAATACTCTTGGCTATGGAATGCGAATCCGATCAAGATCCATGCTTCAATGCTTAATCTTTCCATCTTCTCCATCTTCATTACTATGCTATTATGTACGCTAGCAAGAAGAGTGATGATAAGTGAGGAACTATTTATTTCTCCTATGAATGTTTCTTCTTCCTCTTCGCTACCCACATTCCCCGCTAGCTCTCTCCACCTTTGAAGGTGTTTGAGGACTTGGTATTGAGGCTGGGGATGTTAATATTTTTTTACAAGGTCTATTCTATGCTCGTGATGCATGAAGCTTTCCATCTTCATTGCAGCACCTAGGTCACAGGGAACACAAAGATTGTATTGTACCAAGTCTCTCTTGATAGGAGAATCTATAATACAAAAGCCTATTGGAGGGGGGATCGGCTCCACATAAATTTGGTCCTCAAATGTTGTCAATGTCTCTAATTCTCTCTCTTTTTCAAGTTATTGCTCATGCCATGTTAGCTAGGGAATGTGTTTAATGTTGCTCTCTCCATTCAAGCACTCTCTCTACCTACAAGAATGAATTTCCTTAATGAAATGCTCAATATGTTATTCTCTTTCCGCTACAATCTAAGTTAATAGGCCAATTCCATTACATTGGTATTAGAGAATTTGGTTTCTCTTTTCTTGCTTAAGAAGAAAGGTTCTTAAGTAGTCTATTAATGGTTGATTTTGTTAATTATATTAGGGTGAGTGGGACTGGGACCTATTAACAGTTTTGCTGAGCCCACTATGTGGGATATGGTGCACACCTCGAGAGCTTTGGTCTTAATAATGGGGTCTTTTTAGACTTGCCTACGGCTTTACCATTATTGAGCCATAAGAACTCTGAAAGGAGCTATCCCTCGGAAATTCTACAATATTAGACCCACTCCACTACTCTCTATAATTAACCAATTCGAGCCGTGGGTGTAGATGCTTAAGTGATGATTTTCAAAGGCTAAGAGGATTAGAAACTAAGGTTTTAAACTGCCAAAGAATACACTAAGTAAACACACAAATTTTGTTAACATGGATGACAATCATGAAGAGAGTAGGATTAATGTTAATAACTTTGATTTTGCACATGAAGGTGCTAATGATGATGCCGCCATGTTTGTCAGTTATTTTGTTACTAAGTTGCAGCAAGCTATGGGCAACCCTGCTTTGCAAGCCGAAGTTACTCAGCAACTTCGTGCTTATGGGATTTTCTCTCCTCTACAAGAGGAGAGAGAGCTTAGGAGGCCTCTTGATGAGACCCCCAAAAGAAGCCTCTCTCCCATACAAGAAGAGGAATTCAAAGAACAAGAAAGTAATGAATCCCTAAGTTCCTCTGAAGATGTGGCTCCACGAAGACAGCGGTCTAGATGGTTGCCAACTCCTCCCAAGAGTAAATAGTCAACCCATAGTCCTTCTCCTTGTCACTTCAAAAGGGAAGAGAGGAAACAAAGGAAGAAAAGGGCAAGAAAGAGGTCACCCTCTTCTTCTTCTTCTTCACCTTCCTCCTCTTCCAACAAAAGCTATGGCTATTCTACTAGAGAGTACAAGCGAGGAGGACATCACAAATCTTACCCTGCATGGCGAAGGTCCCAAAATCTCAAGAAGGTCAAAGAGAGAAGAAAGAGTGTCTCTTTTCTCACCTATGATGGCACCTTTGGTGCTACCAACAAAGTATTGGCCTTCATCTAGTAATTTGATGTGGCCTTTGAAGACGAGGGCTTCATAGAGTCCTCCAAGCTACGCCATGTAGCTATGCACTTCCAAAAATCGGCTTGTCAATGGTGGGCTAGCTTTCGTGACAATAGTGAAGCCCCAAAGACGTGGAAAACTCTACGAGTTTCCATCATGAAGCGATTCCTTGCAAGCAATGCAAAGGACAAAGTTCTTACCGAATGGCAAAGTTTGATGTTTCTCTCCCATGAGTCTATTTACAAATATGTGGACAAGTTTTGGAATTTACATCTCATGGCTAGTGTCTTTCAAAAGATAGACTTTGCCTAGCAAAAGCAACAATTCTGTGTGGGATTATTGGAAGAGATGGCCAAGTATGTCAACTCTCAACGGCTTGGTTCTATTACCAAAGTAATCCACCACACCATGGTTGCTTCACGCATCAATTTCCTATAAGGGGCTAGACGAAATGTCAAGCACATGGAAAACAAAGACAAGAGTGATGCAAAGGAGAAAACCAATGGCCAAAATTATTCCCAAGGCAATTCCAACAACAACAACAATCAGTCCAAGGAGAAGGGAGTTAACAAAGGTCAAAACAAAATATCTCCTGAAGAGCTTGAAGCTTTTTGCAAGGACCATAAATTTTTTTAATTGTGGGGAGCAAGGACATGGCTATCGTTATTGCCTCAAGAGAAATTTCTGCAATGAGAGTCCTAGAGCTTCCAGTATCCAAGATCCAAAAGAGGATGCTCATTGCAAAGGATCAGCTCTCTCCCATGCTTGGCTCTACTCACAACTTCATATCAATGTTGTTTGAGGCTCAGGCTCATGTTGTTTGAGCCTGGCTCTACTCACAACTTCATATCAATGAAGTTGGCCACCAAGTTGGGCATTCAAGCTTTTGAAATGGGAGATACCGTAACGGTCGACACCGCTTTCAAGGGACAGCAAGCCTCCATTACTCCCTTGATTGGGAAGTTGAGGCTTCATGTCCAAAGCTATGTCAACAAAAAAGACTTTTTCATCTCTCCTCTCCAACATGAGGATGCTATCCTAGGGGCACTATGGTTCAACCGCATGGCTGCCAACATGAAGTTCCATGAAAGGAGAATCTAATTCACCTATAGGGAAAAGAGCATGTATATAGATGCTAGTGAGTCTGGTCATACTATACCACTTGTAAATCATTCCTGCTTTTGATAAATCAATGAAAAGCTCAGTTTCTGCATACATGATTTTTGTCAAAGAGTCCCTAAAAGATCCTAATGTTTTATCAAATGTAAATGGTAGGAATCAAGAAGAATTAGACTTGTCTAATCTTCTAAAAGGATTCCACGATGTGTTCATCTATGATTTCCCTATGGACTTACCTCCAAAACAAGGGGATGATGACCATCGAATTGAGCTCCTACCAGGATTCTCACCACCTAACAAGCCTCCTTACTGAGTTTCCCAAGCTCAACAAGAGGAGATCATGAGGCAAGTACAATAATTGGTAGACAAAGGGATGGTGAGGACTAGCTCCTCTCCCTTTTGTTCTCCAATCCTTTTAGTGCAAAAGAAACATGGTACATACCGCATGTGTGTGGACTATCGTGCACTAAACCATATCACTATCAAAAAATAGTTTCCCGTGCCTCAGGTAGAAGATCTGTTTGATAAGCTACAAGGCTCTACCTACTTTGGTAGGATTGACCTTAAAATTGGCTACTCTTATAAAATAAGGATATTGGATGAAGATATCCTAAGGACCGCATTTCGTACAACGTTTGGCCTTTATGAATATCTAGTCATGCCTTTTTGCTTGAATAATGAATGAACCACGTTAAATCGTCACTTGAAACACACAAAGATGCCTCTCTATAGTCCAAGGCACTCACAACACCCCACTCCTCTCAAATTCACCTTCAAAACAACACAATTTTCCCACCCAAAACTTACCACACCGTGCAAACACGCACCAACACAACTCAGAGAATTCGAAGTAACACCACACCCTATGCTCCGATTACACACCCTGCAACCACACCACAACTCTCTCAGATTCTCTCTCTCTGTACCACATAGCCCGCCATCCGAGGGAACACATACACGCCCCGAAACCAATACCAAGGAGCAAAAACACTAGAGTAGAGAGAAAGGGGATGGGGAAATCCACAGCAGTAAAAAAAGGGCGAGCTTTTATAATTCCAAGCTTGTATAAAGTCCTTCTTTCTTTGTCGAGCTCTCTTGTCCTCATTTACCTTCTTGAGAATCCCCCCAACGTGATTCCCCCCCCCCCCTATAGGGCATTCTCTCATTTTTTAGCCTTTCTATTCTTGTCGACATATTTTATTAGCCCTTCATCCATGGGAACAACCATTCCCACCCGATTTTTTCTTAGCATGCCCACTGTGTGTGTCTTCCCTTGGCAGAGATATCATGGCGCCTGTGACAACCCTTGTGGGAGCCCCCCTCTTTAATAAAAAAATTTGGGCCATTTCAGCCGCGGGGGAATACCCCCCAGATTGCCACGACAGCATTGAATAGCTCCGCTTGAGGGTGACGGCCTATAGCAACCAGTGCTCAGATTTGTCGAGCATGCGGGAGCGCCACCGCAGCAGTGTCCACGGACACCCACGCATCGAAAGTCATAGCCAAGACCTCTAGGATCTCTCTCTCTCTCTCTCTCTCTCTCTCTCTCTCTCTCTCTCTCTCTCTCTCTCTCTCTCTCTCTCTCTCTCTCTCTCTCTCTCTCTCTCTCTCTCTCTCTCTCTCTCTCTCTCTCTCTCTCTCTCTCTCTCAACTCATACACAATGGGCCATGCACGCTGCCATATATATAGTACGCCCTCCAAGCATCCTTCCATGCATATGGGGCTACCTCTGCCACCACGTGGCATATCCTCGGTAGTCCAGCCCCAAAATCCCCATAAAACTCCATTGAAACCAATAAGAAAACCTTTTTTGTACTACCACATTTGATCTGCAATAATCCCCTGGTCACATTTCCTATGCTCGATCCGCAACATCCCACCAAAACCTAAAATTTTGACTTCAAACCATGCAAGCCTTACCGCCTTCGGACTTCGATGTGTCCTCGAACCAAGAACCCAAAGACCGAAAAAAACATATGGCAGTGCCATGCTGGCAAATGCCGCCAATTTCAAGGTTTAGTATCTTGTTGATCAGGACTCTGATTAACGTGTCATCGATTCCTATGGCCTTCACAAACTACATAGATCTCATACAAACCCTAGCGAGGCCGTAAAAACCATGTATGGCACACCGACTGAGGCAATCAAGTTGACACAGAACTCGCCCCTGATGAAACTTCAATTAACCATATTTGAGCTGTTTGAACTCCAATTATTGGTCCGAAAAGATCGACATGTACCATATGAAGGGCGCTTCACGTCCATGCACTCACTTCATCTCCAACCCTTCATCTGAAGTTGTCCAAACTGGTATGGATGTGCAAATCACTTTCAACTTCAAGCTGCCATAACTTTTATCCCGTAGCTCCGTTTAAAGATCCATCTAGACCATCCTGTAGACCATATTGAGGGCCACCTTGGGTACCCCCATTTCTACACTTCTCACCCCTTGTCCATCCACCCCTGAGAGACACCATATCATAGCATTTCGGCACTAAAGACCACATAGGAATACATATCCAATGCTCCTTGCCTGCTCTTGACCTCCACAGCTGCTCAATCACTTTGGCACGCCCTTGAAAGCCTACACAACCCTACATTTCAATATTCATAGCACCGAATAACTTTAGTTGCACTATCATTGCCCTACCCCCTTGTTGAGCATTCATGTTCAACCAAAAACATGACTACTGGAACTAGGAAACTGCAAAACTGTAAACATTGTGAGCAAACCAAGAAAGCACTACTGTATGTACAAAGTATTATTCACGATGAATATGAATCCTGCTTAGGTTGGTTGTCCAAACTCCTCTATCAAAACTTGATGCACTGCAAGCACCAACTCCATCTCAAACTAGAGGCAACACCTATTCTTAGATCAAAGGCTTCCCTACCTGCATCATCTTCATCTTCTCTTCCATACCTGTAGCAACCTTAAGCTCCTCTTCAAGACCATCCAAGAAAGTAGATACATACGGCTCCACTAACTCCTCTCGTACGTCATCTTCATGAACGAATTTTTCTAATACAGGCTCTACTGCCATATTTTTAGACAAAAAAGAAGGAAGCTCACCCCATACCATTTCATCCTGGAGCATAGCATCAACAGACTCCTCCTCCTTGTAGGAGTGGACATACCCACTTTGTTCAACTTCATCACCATCTTTCTTTGCCAAGCTCGAATATGGATCCACTTCATCTTCATCACACAGGGTAGACTGGTCACCTCAACAGCACTCTTCTTGAAAAATCCTCGTACTTGTTGCACCACTATTGCATACTCGATGGCTACCTTTAGGAACATAGATACCAATAGGGTACCGCATACCACTTTTTTTTGCATATCCTCTTCTGCAGACTTTTTCTCTTCAATTTGCTCTTCATTTATATTTTCAATCGACATGTCTTCATACACATAGTCATGAATCTTTACTCTTACCATCTTGACCTCATCGGAATCAGTTTGCTTGCCATAGGATATGAAGTCTTCATACAGGCTTTCCTCTTTGCTAGTCTCCCAAAACTCGGAGCTTGTATTATCATCATCCTCGCCATAGGTTGACTCTGTATCTACATCTTCATCCTCTTTCTGCTCCATGAAAAGTTGGCCACCGTCTTGGCTTTGCACACACTCTTTGTCCACTTTTGAGCTTTTGGTATCGGCAACCTGACTGCCATCTCCTACTTTTTCATGCACAATCTCAGTAAGAACATACTCCTTTACCTCTTTATGCTGCTCTGGAAACTCGACATCTGCTACCTCTTTAGCACACCTACTCTCTTCGAAAAGAGGCTTATCCTCATTGATAAGCTTGTCCATCAATGGCACATTCACATCATAAACTGGAAGCCTCCAAGGAACATAACCAACCATAGGCCTTACCTCAACATGCTCCACACTTCGAACAATTGGCACCTCCTTTGGTTGAACCATAGGACACTCTGCAATCGTTCCAATAGTCACATAATCAAAAGGCTTCAGCAAGCCCAGCTCTAGCTTCTGCTTCACTTTTTTGCTCTTCACTTTGGCCAAATAGACCATATCTTCATAGGTATCGGCTCCACACTCCACCTTTTCCTTGATATTTGGATGCAAGCACTCAAGAACCTTTGACAACTTCAGGTATAGGTTGCCTTTGACCCCAATAGCAATCTCCAATTCCTTCTAGCATGCTTCAAATTACGCAAGAAAAATGGAAAAGTCTTTACTTACATCTTGATGTACTGCCATCAACCTAGCACCGGCTTCTTCAGGAGAGATCGTTTGCCAAAATCGCTTCAAAAACTGCATTCATAGCTCTCGCCAGTAACTTCGACCACCATCACCTAAACCATTGAACCATGTCTTTGCTTGTCCTCGCAACAATAACGGTACCATCTGCAGCTTTTCTGCATGTGTCAATCTACACATTGACATCATCCACAATTCAAAATCTGCTGCCCAATCCTCTGGATCTTCAATACCTGTGAAAATGGGGCCAATGCTTGGCTTTTCCATCTTGATCAATTCGCAACTGCACTCTTTACTCTGACCATTTGCCAATGTTTTGGCAGCTTCAAACTTTGCTTTCAACTTCTACCAAGGAGCATCAGCATACTCCTCAGTGGGGGCACCACTGATGGAAAGGGGGAAGTGGGAACACACCCAGCACACACAATGTTTGCCTCTCTATAGCGCAAGCATTCCGCTGCACCCCTATCCACACAGAATCTTATACACAGACACGCCTATCTATAGCCTAGGTCTTCCATACCTATTTTAGCACTTTCTCATGCATCTATCAGTATACACATCACTACATGTGCCCTCTGCTAGGTTTGACACACTTTGGGCATGCAAATGCACAAATGAAAATTCCAAAATCACAAATTTGACAACAATGCATACCACACAAGACTTGAATCCAATGGCACCATCCAATTTCCGATTACACAATGTGTAGGCTGATTTCATCGATGCTCAAAGGGCTAATATTAAATTCCAAAATCAACAAATCATTAGGTGATTAGCACAAATTTCCATTCGTAGAATGCAATCCAAGCCTTTAATTTGGCAAATAAGCACAAGAACAAAATGTTAGTGCAATGAGTAGAAAAAAGGGAATGTAAGTTGGGTTTAGACTATTGTGAGAGAGGTTAGTTTTACCCTACTAATGAGCGATTCCGCAATAGTAATTCAACTAAGTACAAGAGGAACCATTGATTCACATAATTGGTCATTGTGCTTGTTATAAAGGAAGTTAATAACGAGCTTACCATACACCGAGCGATATTTTTCGAGCGAACCAAAATCCGAGCGAATATTTATACGACATGGACTCATGTTGTCCAATATGTAGCAATTGGTAGCTTCTCTACTCAACCTTACTGGGGCCCAATCCTCAACATTAAGGATGAAGTAGAGGGGGTCATGCCACCTAGGGACATGCCTACAGTTTTCTTTTATACACACACTCTCTCTCTCTCTCTCTCTCTCTCTCTCACACACACACACACACACACACACACACACACACACACACACACACACACATTTCACATGTGCTAATGAATGTAGGCTAAGGTGGAAGCTGCTAGGGGAGTAGGGCAAGACCCAAGGTACAATGTCACATAGGCTAATCAAGGTGCAAAGCAAGCACAAAAAAGTCATACCTCCAAAATAAATTAATCAAATAAAATTTTGTCTCCACAAGATTTTTTTCTAAAATGCGCGCCAAGATTTGTGTATTTGTGTCTAGGTGATGTGTGTGTGTGTGTGTTTAAGTATGAAAACTCCCCTCATAATCAAACCATACTTAGACAATTGTATTAAATAACAATATTTTAAAACCAGATGTCATAAGAGTATGCTTATGGGTACAGCTATGCAATGGGCTATTCAACAGGTACAGGAGTTCTTAGAGGAGATTTCCATCTTCTATGGTTGGGAATGTATGCCAGATTGGTTCGAGGCGGGTGACGATATGGATGATTCATCTGTTGAATAAGATGGTGAGCATGATCGTGCTCAATTTGAAGAGGAATGGATGCTTGTGGAGGCATGGAGCAGTGAAGGAGCGATGTGTGCATTCTATATGCACCATTGGTTATGTGCATGGGCACAGTTTTACAGGAGACTACTCCAAATGAATGGTTGCACTCACGGTTATGTCTTTATTCTAGGCGGAGGCGTTGCTATGATGTAGGGGGTTGGGCAACCTACTTGAGGGTTGACGACAATAAGTAGGAATAAAACTATATATATGGTTTTTGGTGTGTTCTCACAGTGTTTTCGAGTGTTTACAGTTTGTAGATGAATAAAGACTTCTTTTGGTTGAACATAAGTGTTCAACGAGGGGTTGGGCTACGATGGGTGCAGCCAAAGTGTGTCGACCCTAGCAGAGGGCACATGTAGTGATGTGTATGCTTACAGGTACAGACATGGGTGATAAAGCAGATACGAAGGCCCATTACAAGCAAGGAGATCGAGTAAGTGCATGTTTTATGTGGTTATGAAGACCTAAGCGTAGAGATTTTATGCTTGAAGAGAAGGTTTTGACATAGGAAAAGACTCTTAGGACATGCAAAGCAACTTGGGTAGAGGAAGACATGTGGTCAGTGGAATAAAGGAAAGTGTGGGAGAGACTTCACACCTCTCCATGAGGTAGACCAAAAAAGTCTCATTCTATAAATTTTATGCAAAATGGGTTTTTTTGTAAAAACTGGCCTCGAAGAAGAAGGAAAAGGGCGTTTTGAGCATTTTTGCGTCTCACACACATAGGCAAATTTGGCACCAATTAGCAGATATTTAACTTTTGGTGCTTTGCTATGTTAATGAGGGTGACAGACAGAACAAAGAAGGAGAGAGTTTTGATGGTTGTATGCTCCACCATAACCCATCAATGGAAGAAGAAGCAAGCTCTGGTTGTGTTGCTTTTGGTGTTGTTCCCCGTCCCCTCTCTTCTCTTCTGCTTTGTTGCGCGGTGTTTCTGGGTGGGTGTGTAGGTAGGTGTGCCCCCCTGAGGCTGTGATGTGCAAAGAGAGAGAGAGAGAGAGAGAGAGAGAGAGAGAGAGAGAGAGAGAGAGAGAGAGAGAGAGAGAGGTGATTGTGTGCAAGGGAAAAAAGCAATTGATGTGTTTATGGGTGTGAGGTAGATTGTGGTCGATGCGAGTGTGTGCGCATTGATTTGGGTGTACTTGCGAGTTCGTTTGAGAAAAGAGTGTGTCTGTGTGTAAGATTCTGTGTGGGTAGGGGTGCAGCGGAATCCCTGGGCTATAGAGATGCAAACATTGTGTGTGCTGGATGTGTTCCCACTTCCCCCTTTTCAACGTTACAATATGTTTTACATATAATGACGAACCCCCCCTCCCCCCACCCTCCCTCCTCCCCCGTGCCTTGAGGACACATAAAGAGGATACAAAGAGGCAGCTTTAAACCAATAACAAGCAAGAAATTTTCTTTGGACATATGTTAGGATTGTTGATAGAAATCACTACAAGAGGTTGTGTGCACTTGTGACGATTTTAGCGACGGAAATACATTGGATTTCTATACACCCCGGTGTCTCTAAGATCGTCGCTAATAGCATCCATACAAGAACATCGCTATGAGCGTCGATATAAGAGTCACTATATAGAGACGCATATAGTGATGCTTACAGGTTACCTATAATGATGTTTATAGAGACGCTACAGAGCCTTATGTAGCGACGCTTATAGTGACGCCCGAGAGTAAAGATTTTTGGTGGTAGGACATTGAATGTCCTGCCACCCATCAACCATATTGAATGTTTCAATAATAGAGCAAACCTAAATGAATCCAAGATAAGCCCACATTCACCTTTGAAAGAAAGTGCAAGCTTAGATATAGACCCAAAGTAGTCACCCACAAGACAATATAACCATTAACTCCATCATCCATAGTATTGTTTGCATAATAAAGATACAAAATTGACAAAAGTAAATGGATGAAAGTAAATCAATGACAATTGTACACATCATAGGCAAAATCACTTGATTGTTAATCTTTGCAAATGTAATAGTTACAACACCATTGTCATCAGGGATTTCATTAACGTAATCACGATCGGGTGATTACGTAAATAACTATAGTATTTACACAAAAAAATCACATGATCACGTTAATTGTTAACGTGACTTTGATTTTGACCTGCAAAAACCTATAAAGCCGGTTAGCCCTCCGGGCTTTTTTATTTTCCCTGTGGTCCCCGCCGGGCAACTTCATTTTCGCGGCGGGCCCGCCGGGTATATGCAGTAGCCCGGCGGGCCTGTCGAGAAAATGAAAAGCCCGGCGGGAGTAATTATATATAGTAAATAGTGTGCTAACCCCGGTCTTTTACCTATAAAAATCCTTGGGGAGTGTCTCCGAGTGTCGGGTATTGTCATCTCCTTGTGAATTGACCTAAGGTTACAGAGTCACAGGTCCTTTTTTTGGGCTGACCGTGATTCTTAATTCGGTAACCACTTCTAAAACAATTTAATTCGTTTACCGACATAAAGGTACGAAACCAAAACAACTAAAAACTTGGAGAACCGTGCTCATTGCGAGGAAGCCATTGGTCCAAATGAGGGTTGTAATTGGTTTTAGAAGATGAGCATATGTAAATGATGAGTCGATAGTCAAGGGTCGGATGTCCTCTACTAGTGTACCAGGCATATAAAGATCCTTGAAGTCTTGCATGTGAGTTGATTTACAATATAAGAGCTATAATCCTTGATTGGATTAAAATAGCTTTTATATATTGAATTGGTTGCATGGGTGGGCTACAATCCTTCACTGGGTACAAGTAGTCTCCAATTGGGTGATTATATTGAAGATTTATTTGTGTTAGTTCATGCATTGGTTTATACAAAGAGTGCATTATGTATTACGATAGATTATTAGTGCATGGAATGACCAATCATATATTTTATTGCTTTCGTTTGTTTTTTTGTAGCAAGTGAAATTAGATGTGCCTTATTGTTTGCAAATCAAAGTGGACATTTAAATTATCATTATAATAAAAATTGCATACAGAGATTCATAGCATTGTTATAGTTATTACGCCATATATAGACTACATTGCAATGTGTATGGTTGCTCACAATATAGGTGATCGATATGTGGATTGACTAGCATGCATTGAAAATCTCATACTGTGCATCATGGTTACTTTTATATTGAATGATTTTTAAATTATAATATATATTGAAAAAAAAAATGTTTTCAAAATTGAACATCTTGTTATTTTCTCTTCAGTTTTAATTTAAAAGCAATGGAGTAAAATGTGGGCACAAGTGGTACGAAGAAGCCAAAGAATAAAACAGCTCCTGGCAAAGAGTGGGATTATGCTCACAGCATATGCGGACGATATATGGAGTGGCAATGTAAATTTTGTCACACAACAAAATCTAGCGGTGCACTACGTATTAGGGATCATTTTCTAGGTAGCGCTAAAAACAGTTGTAAAAAATGTGAACATTCTCAGGCACCTGCAGTTGCAAAGCGTTTGAGAGAAGAGATCGCCAAAAAGGGTGGCAAGAGACGACATATATATAGCTCTGTGCCTTCGAGTCAAGAGTTCCCAGAGCCAAATATTAACTATGTAGATCCTATAGTGACGCCAACTAACCTTGGAGAACAACCTACGCAAGGAGAGGAAATTCTGGGCAGTGTTCCTTTTAAACGTCACAATGAAGGTGGACTTTGTCAAATGCGTCAAAAATCATTACATCAAAGCTTTCGAGTGCATTCTCTAGAAGAAGCACAAACAACACTGGCCAAAGCAATAATCTTTACTGGAAGTGCTTTGGTCATGGTAGACAGCAATCATTGGAAGGCTGCTTGGAAGAAAATCGGTGAGTTTGGTCCAGGATTTTCAGCTCCTACTTATCACACGATAAGAAATGTTTTCTTGGACAAATGTTACATCGAGGTCAAAGAGCGTGTTGGTAAAATAATTCTTGGGAATATTTTGCTTTCAGGATGTACGATTGTGAGTGATGGTTGGTTAAATGTTCAGAGAAGACCGCTGATCAATGTAATGCTGGTTTGTCCAAGGGGAGAAACGTTTATAAAGGCTATTGATAGTTCTGGTGCAATTAAAAGTGACAAATATATTTCTGAGATCTTTATTAATGTAATTAAAGAAATTGGTGTTGAACATGTCGTTCAAGTTGTGATGGACAACGCAAATAATTAAAAAAACACCAGTAAACTAATAAAGAAGTGCTTTCTACACATTTTTGCCAATGGTTGTAATACGCACAGCTTGAACTTGGTGCTGAAAGATTGGTACACTAGCAAAGAAACCACATGGTTCGCCAAAATAATTGATACAACACGTCAGGTTGTGAAATTTATCTTGAAACGACAAAGAGTGCTCGATTTGTATAGGATGCGCATGTCAGTGATGCTGAAACTTCCTGTTGAAACTCGGTTCTGCACACACTTTTATACCTTAGAATCACTTCTCCGTAATAAATGTGTTGTGATTAACACATTCAATTGCGCGGCCATTGATGAATGGCAGCTTGAGCAGAAAGAAACAGTGAAAGATAAAATCACATGTCTACATGGCAATGTAAAGAAGGTTTCTTTGTGGAGGAGTGTAATGGATGCGTATCATGTAATGATGCCCATTAGGTTCGTGATCCGCAATCTTGATCAAAGGGCGCCAAACTTCGGCATAGTGTGGATGACATGATGGTCAGTCCAACAAAGTCTTGAAAATCCTGAAGAGCTGAAAGAGTCTGTAGTAGAGAAGGAGTGGCAATTACCATTCTTTGGCAAACAACGGAAAATTTTGGCTAAGTATTTTCATGCAAGGTGGAAGAGCGCTCATAGTCCACTCCATAGCGTGGCTTACATGCTCGATCCAGAGTATTGGAATTTAGATCTGATGTCCAATACAGAGGTGGTAGGCGATTTCTATCACGTAGTCAACGCGTTCTACTCCAACGTTTAGGACCGAATTGATTGCATCAAAGAAATGAGTGCATTTAGATTAAAAGAAGGCCCTTTTGCGAATGATTTTGTACAGGTAATGGCAAAAGAGAAACCTGCATGGAAGTGGTGGATGATGAATGGTGGAGAGCATTACTCTACCTTATGTCCTCTTGCAATGAAAGTACTCGCACAATGTGCAACAAATTCAAGTTCAGAGAGAAACTAGAGTATGTACAAGTATGTTCACAGCACTATTTGCAACAAACAATTAGCAGATAGAGCAGAGAAATTAGTGTATATGTATGGCATCATAAATATACTAAATCACATCGAAAGTGCTGGCTACAAGGAGGAAATGCCAACCTGGTTGTATGATTGTCAAAACAAAGATTTCAATGTTGGTGTATCTCAATGCACTGTAGATGAAATAGAAGAGAATTTGTTAATAGATGTAGAGGTTGAATTACAAGGAGAACCACAACACTCATACTTAGAACCAGATAACAACTCAACTGATTCAATATAGCTTGAGAGTAGAATGAGTAAATGTCAAAAACCATTGTAAAAGACCTTGTATTCAAATGTTTTTTGAGTAATTACAATGCTTCATATTCTTGATAGTACATAGTTTGTCACGATATTACATAGTTTGTCAATCTCAATTGTGTTTCCCTGAAGTAGCATCTTGCTCATCAAACAAATTTCTAATTGGTTTAGGGGTATCTGGGCGTGCTTGCTTGAATGCCAAACATAATATATATTTCTTGTGGAATATCTTGTGATCAGATTGCGCATTGACTACTGTTTTGCATCAAACGAATAAGACAAACTAAATGATAATAGTGACCACATGTCAATGTATAATATCCACTCCATCCATCAAAATTCTTGTAGAAAACTGGACATTGGCAAGATGAGGATGCATCTAAAGTAAACGAGGGGACCAACTCTGGATGCAAGACAAGGTGGCTGATGTGTGTCCCTTGTACAGGTGTTGGATTCACTCGATGTGTTAGGTTTCGAACGTCCGGACTTAAGTGGTGAATGCTTTTCTCCATCCGGACTTGTGAGGGTTGCGGTGTGTGGGTGGCTATAGAAAGACGTGTTATTTATGCATCTTTCTCTGCCAACTGTGTCGTGTAAATATCCTTCTCTCTCTTTAAATGTAGGTCCGTGCCTTCCACTATCAATGCCAACTCATCTCGGGTGAAAGTGACACAACTCTCCCTTAAATCATAAGTGGCAACAATTGTCTCCTTTGACGAGAAGTCTACTGGTCGCTGTTGCACAAAGTGAACATATAACATTTTTACAAAATATAGCGCACAATCTGCATTGTGCAGAGAATGGCCATAAACCTCCAAATAAATCCTCTTAGTGCTATCTTTGATACCATCATGGTTGCACTTCGAAACCTTCCACCTTCCTTTCTTGATATCTGCGTCCTCACATGGCCATATTGTCTTAATCATGTCCTTTTTCACTTCTTTATTGATCTCTTTACACTGCATATGGTTTGGATTTGCCCACTTTGAGAGTCGGCGAGCAGTAACATAGCTTGTTGTGCCGACATGCCGTGTGCCAGAGACTTCATGCGCGGAAATGCATTAACAGCCGCTTGTTGTTGATCATCAAGCAATGATTGGGTGCCAATATCTTGTTCTTGATCGACCATTTTCTCTTAGAGCTGCAGTCAACAAAGTGTCAAATATTCAATATCATTGGCAAATATATATTCTCACTCATTGGGACACTGCGCGGAATCCACTCAATCAAACCACAACAAATGCGACTAATTGAAACACAATGCAAATTTGAAATACTGACAGTTAAATAACAAATTTGAAATGACTAAAGATAATTGACTCAATTAGGTGAACCACTTCAAACCAGATAATACACTTCAATAAAAAAAAGAATACGCTTGAGAAGACATGTATACCATAGAAATGTTTAAATCGGATAAAATGATGGTGCAAGTTCAACAAGTGGACGTTGGACAGGGCTAGGGTCTGTCTTTTAATGTTCTTTGAAAAATATCAACATGTTAGAAGCATTCCTTCTTTGGTCCCGCTCTTTTAACTTCATCCAACAATCTACTTTAATTAGAATAGCCCTCATAACATCTTCGTCCGGTGGTGAAAAACTTCTTCTGGAAAATTAAATTTTCTGGCTGTACTCCAAAAATTTGCCAGCATGTTGAATACGTAGCCCAATGCATAAATGTCACTCGCTTTTGTGTATGCATCTACATACCATGGATTATATAGTTCGGGAGCAATCCACGATCGCTTAACCATCTCGGCATTCCCTACTCTCTGTGCATTCAAAACTGCTTCGTCCGACTTTGCGCTTGGAGACAGATAATTATTTGCTACGTGTTTAGCAGGTGTTCTCAGCATCATACCCCAATCAATGATACCGACGCGGGGTTTATTGACACGAGTAAAGTCCAACATTACATTGAACAGGTGCAGGTCACTGTGCACTATACCGGCTGAGTGGACAGCCGCAACGCCATTGATTAAGGCATGACAAATTGCTGGCATTTGCTCGACCATTGCTTTGATCCACATCGTGTCTATCTCGCTTACAGGGTTGTTTGCTACAAGCAATGACCTCTAGCCGTGTTGTAGCCTGTGCATGTGCCGTCTGAACAATCCGTGAGCAAATGGTAAGCGGCACATCATGTTGCCCACGGTACCCCCATTGTAGTATGGGAATATAGTGATCCAAGGAGCTTCTATAGTAAACCCAATTCACCTTACAATGGAGGGGTGAAGGTTTGCATTCCTTGCTCTGTCTGAAAGCTGTCAAATTTCGCCTCACTCCCTCGCTTTTAGCACTTTTCCACATATGTAATGTGGTTTGGAAAAAGTGAGATGCCTTTGATGGTGTACAATGTGCACACACCGAAGGAGCTTGCTCCAATCCTCATACCTTCTACCAAGGCTTCGTGAGGGATGCCGACAAGATGAGTGCAGTTTGCATTCAAAGCAGTGCGCATGATTGTGTCGGTGCCGCTGGCATCTCATCTTTACCTTATGTTCTTCCCATAATTTATCCCAGAGCTCTAATTTTGACATGTCGCAAGCAGGTCGGATATCTTCCTTTAAGTCTCTGCAACATACTTTCATATTGCTCAACACTGTCCTGACCTTGTGGTGGGGGTCAAATTATTGTATCCCAGCTGGACTCAACAACTTGTATTGTCCTTCAAGTCGCAACCTGCACTCTGTGTTCTCCCATATAGCGCTAGTGATGTCTTTGATATAGACATCGCTTTCACTAATCTGTTGTATGCGATCAGCTGCACATGATGAGATTGCCAAACTACATTCTTTATGAATGGTATGCATAATACAGTTCTTTTGATATGGCATCATATTTGCACTGGACAATATAAAAACAACATATCAAATACAAATTCATGGTTGCGAATGACATTAACACTCTCACACTATCGCACGTAAACTCTTAACCACCACTTGAAGACTTTAACAAATGTGCAAGGAAATATTGATAAAAATTGAATATAATCTTCACTTAAAATTGCAATCTGTTACACGTGTAAAAAGCAGTTCAAATAAGTGGTTTACAAGAACTTAATTCAGATCAAACAATACATGTTAACGGTCTTTAATATTTCAACATATATTGAATTTTTAACTTAAATTTTTCTCCGTGTGCACATACTAATTCAAACAAAGCACACACCAACTTAAAATCTTCAAAAACATTTAAAACATTGGAAGTATACAAATTGGACTAGAATTGTGTTCACACACTTTTTTACATAGAATTTATGTAAATGTAGCAATCAAAAAGCGATGATAATTGATGCTCTTTAAAAAGATACAAAAGAATATTTAACATGCAAATTGTGTGCATTTAGATTTTTGCAGAGAATTTATGTAAATGAAGCATTAAAAATAATGATAATGCTTGAGAGTCCTTTAAAAAGATTAAAAACAAATATTAAACATGCAATTTGTGTGCAAATACTTTTTTACATGTAATTTATATAAATGGAACATTTAAAATAACGATGATTGATGAATAAAGTATTCTATATAAATGAAGCATTTAAAATAGAGATGATTGATGAATAAAATATTCTATATAAATGGAACATTTAAAATAGCGATGATTGATGAATAAAGTATTCTATATAAATGGAACATTTAAAATAGCGATGATTGATGAATAAAGTATTCTTTTGAATATAATTAGCTAGTATATAATTTCAAATGGACAGTTAAAACCAACAAAATCAAACATTTATACATTTTGTATATGAAATACTCTTCACAGCCGCGTCACCGACCAAGTATTTTATATGCTTAATACTTAAAAAATTAATTGCACATGCACATACAAATTATATGACGTTCGTATGGCCGGGTTAACGACCTGAATGCCACATTTATGAAAAAACATATACTTCTAACAAAGGACACTCTATTAGCCGCGTTACCGACCGAGTGTCGCCTGAATCTAAGGAAAAACAATGGCCTACATACGAACATCATACAGCCACGTTACCGATCGGTGCCCATATGTTTTTGGGGAAAGGGGAAGGGAAGTTGACTTACCATAAGGATACTAGATTCGCCATCTTACCGACGTAGTACCCAGACAGTAAGCCAATACTTACCACAAGGACACCATCTTCCCCGCGTCACCGAGGTGATGCCCCCGTGATAAGCACTGTTCCGTAGAACAACTTACACACACACTCCCATTGTGTGGTAAGGTACCTTATTACTACCGTGCACTATGACAAAAGGCATGCTACCACACAATGCATACACACACACACACACACACACACACACACACACACACACAAGACATACCTGGATCGTGTGGTCAGGTAGTCTGCTATTGCTGCCGTGCACTGTGACGCAGAGCACACTCCCACACGACCCCCTCTCTCCCTTGCTCCTCTCTCCTCTCGACGTACCTGCAAAGGTGGTTGCAAGCTCTCTCTCTCTCTCTCTCTCTCTCTCTCTCTCTCTCTCTCTCTCTCTCTCTCTCTCTCTCTCTCTCTCTCTCTCTCTCTCTCTCTCTCTCTCTCTCTCTCTCTCGCTCTCTCTCTCAGAAGATGAAAGCAAGACGCTAATACACCCAGCGGGCCCGATCGGGCCCGTATATATATAACGCTGATAGTCCTCCGGGATTTTGAGTATTCCCTACGGGCCCGCAGGGAAAATAATGAATTTCGACGGGTTCGCCGGGGAAACTGAAAAGCCCGGTGGGAATTTTGTGGGTTTGCAAGTCACCACTAACCGGGTTCTGTGTGATCATGTTTACTGTGATCATGTAAATGTGTCAATAAGACCTTGTGATCACACAAATTTGATGTAATTACGTAAATATGAAATCCCTGATTGTCATTATTGAGAAAATATACATGGTTTTCCAATAGTTACAAAAATCCGTATACACGTCATCTCATGATACATATGCTATCACAAAAGGAAATTAATGCTATCTAGCTACGGATAACTGACGTCGTCTAATCAGACGTCTCATCGCGTCCAAGTGGCGTATCTGTCGGATTCTGCAAAAAAAAACAATAAGAAAGCTTTTTGTAAGTATAAACATATAATTTACAAAACAATATAACATATAGAAAAAAGTAAACCCTAATACTAACCATGTCACAGTGAGAACTCAGAATGTCCATCAAGGCGTTTAAGCCCTTCCTGCTTGCGTACTTGCGCTCGTATGGTGTGGGGTCACATCCTATCATCAACCACTGTGAAAACATATAAAGAATCCATTATGTTAGAATTTAAAAACCCCTAAACCCTAAACTATCAAACCTAAGAGCAATGCAAAAACACTTACAAAATCGGCCTCAAATGATGCCCACCCGCCGCTCCCCAAGTGGTGCGAGTTCCCTGCCTCTACTCGTGCTTTGACTGCCTCCTTTTGTTGCTTCCACTTGTCAGGATTCTCGCATGCTGCTTTCTTTGCATTCTTCCAATCTTCTTTGGCCAACCAATTTGGTATGTTCCACCCATGATTTATTTCTTTTGCACTTCAGAGCGCTTGTGCTTGCAGTATTCGCACATTCAAACCTTCAGCACGTCTTCATTGAAGCGGTCATCTCGTGTTAAAACAGGAAACTCTTCATGCAACATGCTGATGACTGTGTCTTTTAAATCACTCGATACTTCAATCCGAGTGTTTAGTATGTAGTGTCTAAACACCTGAGAGCAAAGACCGCGCATGCATGAGATCACCTTCTTGCCTTCATCATCCAAGATGATGCCGCTGCTGAAGTAGACGAAGCAAGGCAAGCTCTCTCGCCTGTGACGCATGAACCTGGGTGTCCTGACAAGGGTCTCTAGCGGCGTGTCGATGGGGGTATGGACGTCATGTGTCTCCACTGGAATCTGGGCCCGGAAGTGAGGAGTGTCGATTGGGGTGACTCCCATAGGAGTAGGTAGTGGTGTGCATCTACTAGAAACGGCCGTCAGCCATGCAAAACCTAGTGTAGATGGTGATGCCATGGCTGGTGTGGGGGCGGGCAAAGAAGGGGAAGGTAAAGAGCCTTCTCAAACACGAGGCGGTGTCGAGGCATCGGCGGCGGCATTCCCACAACCACCACCACTGCCACCACTAGAGCGTCGATGCCTAGACAAGTGTGAAGATTGTCTCGTCGACACTGAAGCTTCGGAGCACGCTGAATGCTCCAAATAGAGGGAGATGCTAAAGGAGTAGGAACACATGATGGTGCTCTAGAGAGATGACGATCCTCGTACCACTACCTCTTCTGGGGTGACAAAGAAGAAAGAAACTCATCATCATCCATACCTGCATTAAACACACGAAAATTTAATCTTAATATTGAATGAACGGAGAAGAAAACATGGAAAGTAGAGAGAGAGAGAGAGAGAGAGAGAGAGAGAGAGAGAGAGAGAGAGAGAGAGAGAGAGAGAGAGAGAGAGAGAGAGAGAGAGAGAGAGAGAGGACTCATAAAGGGGTAGGGATTCCTATGGAGAGAGATTTTTTTAAAGTTCTTGTGAATTTGTAAAAGCAACGCGCTCCGGGTGCGATGGAGACTGAAGCTGCAATCACGAAGGTGATCTGTCTCTGCTCATAGATGCTGCTTGCCCCACCACTAGATCTAGTTGATCGGATGAAAGAGACGCTAAGCATTAGTAGTGAGTCTTAGCATCTCTTTCACCAGATCAACTAGATCTAGCGGTGGGAAGAGCAACATGCATCTATGAGCAAAGATAGATCACTTTCTTCACGATTGCAGCTTCAGTCTCCATCGCACTGGGATCGTAGTGCTCATCGTCCCTGCTTGTGAGAACATACCTAGAGCATACGTACCTGGAGTGGACGCAAAGACGATTAAATACAATGACGCAATGACGCATATAGACAGGAATGGACAAAAAGCCACATGAATACAATATATATTATAAAACGGAGCAAAATTGTTCAAATACAATATTTATGGCTTTAAGAGGTCTCTCTCTCATCCTCACATAGCTCAACTTAACTTCCCATATCTATATAGAGATCTTCGTTTAGACAGATGTCCTCTGTTTCATTTTGTAGATCCTCTGCATGCACCTCATAGAGAGTAGCAACTTGATGCTCGTCTGGTACCACCTCATCGGCTTCTGAATGAGCATCTTCTTTGATTGATACCGTTGTGATTGTCACATGGTAGCCCTCATACGTCCGTGCACTATGAGGGGCTACCTCTATGATGTACCACCAATTTGATGCAGACTTTGTAGGATGAAATATCACATGCTAAAGCCACATAACTTACATTAGAGCTTCCAAGCACATAACTTCCAAAATTGGATGTTAACTATTTACACACTTGTTCACAATGCTCGGGTAGTACGAAAGTGTCTCTTAGGTCAGTCCATTTCTTAGTTGAATCCACCTGAAGGAAACCAGATTCTCCTCTATGCATAGTAGCATTGTGACCCTCCATGATTATCTTGAACCATTGCACATCAAACAAGTCAACAAAAAGTCCTCTATAATCGATCCTCAAAATCTCTTGTAGCGTGCCGAAGTAAGTGAGTTCCGCCACCATAGGATATGCATCAGAGGACCATCCTCGACTAGAATATTCAAATTTTTCCATGTTTCCAGAATCTTGAGTAAAATGCTTTTTGTCGATCTGTTCCACCCTAAAATGTCGACCTTTACACCAAGATGTTGTGTAAGACTTATACTACAACCACCAAAGATTATAAGTGGCCGTTCAAACATCTAGAAAGTCACTATTTGTACATTGCAAAATTACTTTGGTCGCGTAACCCCGAGAGTACTCCCGCTCCTCCTCGGTCACTTCTTCACAGCACTGTTGTGCGCTTTTCAATTGGTTGTGCAACCATCTTAAGCTCATGAATGTTGGTAGGCTCTCTAGACCCGTTGGATAATGCATCGGTGGTCGTCTTCCCCGTCTCCACTCAATTAGTGCCCTTTGTCGCTCTTGCTTTGCATCCTCATATTGTGAAATCCACTTTGGCATCACGGATTGTGAAGCATGCAAAATCGGTTGATTTTAGCCTCTAGATCTTCCATCATCTTAATCTCAACATCGGGATTGCACATGACAATCCCAGATATTCGCGCATCATCTATGGTTCGCCATAGCATGTCCCGGGCTTTATCAAATCCGTCTAGCCACTCTCCAATGTAAACTAGGGACTTTGATACCAGCCAACCTTCTGCCATGCTACCCTCCGGACGTGCCTTCTGACGCACATATCCCTTGAGCGTTTTCATGAAACGTTCTAAAAAGAACATCCATCTAGAATGTACTGTGCTAGCTATTTCCACCTCATCAACTTTGTGAACAAGAAGATGCACCTGAATGGTTAGCATGGTAGTAGGAAAGTGTTTCTCAAACATGCACACAACCTCCACAGCATTTAGTTTGGTGAATGGTATGGAGTCTACATTGATCTCCTTTTGTGAGATCCATTGCACCAACTTTGCAAGTTTGTAGATTGTGTTACGGACGTCGAGAGACAAACATCCCTCAATGGACACCAATAAAATAAACTGCAAAACACATGTAGCAATGATATTAAAGTCCACACACAAATTTTCTACACAATTCCCACTATGATAGATTCCACTTCAAACATACCTGACACATTTTATGCCAGTCGTGTGACTTCAAACCGGTAAGCTTTCCTTCTTTAGTAAAAAACATTCAGAGCGAGTGCATTACTCCAGTCGGGGTCCACACAGATCGAATGGTCTCTTTTACTTTGCGTTCTTGGGCTCTTGTGAAAATCCATGGCGCTTTAGGGAGTTTTATCGATCCATTGGATGTTGTCTGCAGCCAATATTGCTCCATACGATCCACATTTCTAAGGTCAATCCTGGCTCCCAAAGTATCTTTCTTACCGGCTAGATGGTCCCATATTAGATTACCCACATTCTTGAATATGTGAATTGGATCGAGCAAGTGATTGATCATGAGTTGGGGCCAATATGGTAACTCGTACCATAGAGAGAGTCTCTTCATCCCTGGGGACAAATCATCATCACACATCTCCTTCTGCTCTAGCCATGCTTGTGCAAACATCCTCGGTGGATCTCTTCCCAAAAATCCGTCGCATAACACATGATTCACTGGAAGATATGCTTGATGACCTTCGTAGATTTGCTTCTTCAATGAGGGCGCCCGACGTGCATTCAGTCTAGGTCCACATGTGACACATGCTCTGTATCTGATTGTTTGAATCCCTGCATGTATACACATAACAATAGATAGCTTGAGAGAACCAAGATTTACAGTGTTTGAGTTTGAGTGTAAATCACTTGAGCATTCCGTTAGTGCGGGATAGTCATGCATGGTCCACATTAGAATGCCTCTGATCAAAGCATTCCATCAACCTGTGTGCCGGCTTATATCCATCACTTCTATGCCAATCCACAATTGTTGTAGCTCTTCCAATAGTGGACAAAGATACACATCCATATTCTTCACTTTATACCACCCCGGCACAATCAAGTTGTTCCCCTTCTTGGTAGTCAACCACGGGGGGATGTTGTAGTTGACAATGACAACAGGCCATACACTGTAAGATGTTGATCTTTGACCAAATGGATTTACGCCATCCATAGCCAGGCCTAGGTGCAAATTTCGAGCTTCCCTGGCAAAATCTGACCATGTTTCATCTATATGTTTCCAGACTGCGCAATCTGCAGGAATCCGTAGCACACTGTCCGAAGATTTATTCTCCTCATGCCATGATGCTAGGGAAGCCATGGACTTACATTCAAAGAAATTCTTGATGCGAGTAAGTAGAGAAAAATGTCGCAAAACCTTTTGTGGAATTCTTGTTTCGTGGAGATGTACTCGATATCTCTCGAAATCACATTTCAGACACTTCTCCATGTCTATGTATTCCTCTCTAGAAAGAATGCAATCATTAGGACAAGTGTGAATCGAATTATAATCCATTCCCAAGTTTCGCGAGATCTTTCTTGCTTCCTCTCTGGAATCTGGCATCACATTATCAACTGGAAGTATGTGCTCTTTGAGCAATCTATATAGCGAAAAAAAAGCAGTACAGTTGTATAAGTAATTTATCAGATCATTATACATCTAGAGTTTTTTATTAAAGTAAACACATTGTAATAGATCACTTGAAAAGCGCTATGACGCTAATGTCACTCCATTCAAACTTTGCTTGCATGTTGAGAAGAACTAGGAGCGCCTTCAATCTAGACACACGTGCTCCATCATACAATGGTGTATTGGCTTCACTTTTCATATCATCATAGATAAGCCTTTCTGAATCCATGATTGTCTCTATCATTTCATCGATCTTGGGCTCAAACATTGCCTCGTTGGGAATGTGGTCTGCATGATCATCCTCCGAGCTGTCAAAGGCTATAACTTGTGGCCTCATATATGTTGCTTGACCAAAGTACCTGCGAACACGTCTATTGGGTTGCAAGATTGCTGCCTATCATTAGGTGAAATTTGGACTCACAAAGGGACCCTTTAAGGAGTTTGACTTTACCTCTCTCTACCAAAATGGATGCATGGATAAATTTTTGTAAACAAACTCCAAAGTCAGTGGAGGTTTGACAGTTAGAATGTCCTCTTCAAGCTCTATCTATTGATATATAGCACGCCATGAGATTCCTCATATTTTAGAAGATTCTAAGATAGGTGAATAAAAAAAGAATCTTCTAAAATATGACGAATCTCATGGAGTGCTAGCAATATATTAGTAGATAGAGCCTAAAGAGGATATTCTAACTGTCAAACCTCCGTTAACTTTGGATTTTGTTTTCAAAAATTTATCCATGCACCTATTTTGGTAGAGAGAGGTAAAGTCAAACTCCTTAAAGGGCCCCTTTGTGAGTCCAAATTTCACCTAATGTGGCCAGCGTCAGAGTCCGAAGAGTTATAATTGGCAAAAAATCGATCTATAATAGATGGATCTTCGCAAAAGTGCTCCAAAGACAGGCGTCTTGTCCGTCGCATAGCATGCCTGCATTGATTACAAGGACATAAGATCCTTGTTGAGAGATAGGTGTTTAGGTTGGACGGTCCCACATTCTCATCACTACTCATAATGAGGGTAAAAACCTTATAAGCTAGACATAAATTTAATCTTCTATTGGCATCCTCTGTCTTTTCTCTCTCTCTCTCTCTCTCTCTCTCTCTCTCTTCTCTCTCTCTCTCTCTCTCTCTCTCTCTCTCTCTCTCTCTCTCTCTCTCTCTCTCTCTCTCTTTGTTCACACTATAAACTACCTCACATTCTCTAGTCATGTCCAATCCCCACACACCTCGGTCTAGAAGTGCACTGAGATCAGAACCACCGGGTTATAAACTCGTCTTTATTGGTCAATGTCTATATTTGTGGGTACGAGAAATCTACACACCCACGTCTACATGATAGTGCATGTAGTGGAAAAAACCCCATTGCCTCTTCTCTAGCTGTAGCATTTCACAGCATCTTAATATCTCTTCATAGTAAATCTTTGTTCCAGGGATTACTTAGCACATTACATGTTGGTCTCCAATCTGAGTATCATGCCATTGAAAGCTTTCCAACTTAAGGTCGCATCCGTAGAGAGAAACAGAGGGATCACCGTTCCTCTAACACTAATTTTTCTGTCGTAATCCCGAACGTAGACTCTAATATAAAAACTCAATCCAAAATCTAATCTTAAATCTAACCTAATTGAACATACGGTGATTTGTGTCTAATTGAATATGGTTGTGTGTGAGTTAATAGGTGTCACATTTTGATGGGAATATATTTGTGTAACTAGTGTTTGCTCTTTGGGCGAAGCGTGCCTTCATTGACAGGCACTAAAATTTAACCTAAATCAAATCTAATCTTAAATCGATCATAAATTTAGATCTAATATAATCTTAAACTCAAAATAAACCTAAATCTAATCTGATCTTAAACCTAAGCTAAATCTAAATGTAATCTAACTTAAATCTAAATTTAATCGAGTTAATTTTAAATCTTGTCTTACTCTTACATCTAAATCTAATTTAATATTAAACTGAACATAAACCTAAATCTAATCCTATCTTAAATCCTAAACCTAAATGTAATCTAACTTAAATCTAACATAGCTAGCTAATCTTTAATATTTTCCTAATTTTAAATCTAACCTATTCTTAATCTAACATAAATCTAAATCTAACCTAATCTTAAACTCAACATAAACATAAATCTAAATGTAATCTAGTCTAATCTAATTTAAATATATCTTAACCTAATCTCTCTCTCTCTCTCTCTCTCTCTCTCTCTCTCTCTCTCTCTCTCTCTTTGTTTCCTCCCCTTACCTCTTTCTTTCATCTTCTCCCCCCTCTCTCTCTTTAGTTTTTTACTCTCTCTCTCTCTCTCTTCCTCTCTCAATGTGTGTGTATGCATTCTTTGTTTATGCATGTGCTCTCTCTCTCTCTCTCTCTCTCTCTCTCTCTCTCTCTCTCTCTCTCTCTCTCTTTATATCTCTCTCTCTCTCTCTCTCTCTCTTTCTTTCTGTCAAAGACACAATGTGTGTGTGTGAGAGAGAGAGAGATAAAGAGGGGAAGGGAACATGAGAGGGAGGAGAGGGAAGGAGCATACCTGGCTCTCCTTCTTCTCCTCGTGTATGTGTGTGTGTGTGTGTGTCCCGGGTAGGTCACCTAAGAAAAATGTAACCTATCACGTGAGTTCAACAGAAGGGTATTTAAAGTCCTTGAAACTTATAGAAATATATATACAAAAGGGATACTATTTTTTAAAGTTGAAAAACACTTATAGATTTTAAAAGAAAAGGGTACATTGTATTCCTTAAAAAATTCACAGATAAGGGTTTTTACAAACATGTCTTGAACGCACGTGATATGGTAGTTTTACACATAGTGAAGCCGCCGAGGTGTGTGTGTGTAGGGGGGGGGGGAAGAAAGAGAGAGAGAGAGGGAGAGCACGGGTTATCTCTTTGATTGAGAGCCAACACTCAGATCTGAGATCTGAGTTTTCGAGCGCTCTCGATTTATTTTTTACCCCTGTCGGTGTCGCTAACAAATCAAATAGCGACGCTCATAGCAATGCCCATAGCGATGCCGTGGATTTTCACTTTTGAGCATCGCACTGCGAGCGTCGCTAATGTGAAGTACCTCTTGTAGTAAAGAGAGTTTATAACCCGAGTCATCAATTCTAACAAGTGAAATCAAATTGTGAGTCAAACATGGTACGTGATATACATTTTGGATGGAAGATCTCATACCGTTCAACAAAACCATAGCAATGTTATCAATGCCAACTATGTCACAAGCATAACTATGGATCACCTAATGTGATGGAGCTAATAATCTCTTTATAATGTGTGAACCACTCCCTATGTGGGTTCACATAAATAGATGCACCTGAATTGAGGATCCACATATGTGACAATTCACCATTGACACTTCACCACACTGAAGAAGCAATTCACCACATATGTGACACTTCACCCCATTGATTAGAAATTTGGCCATGAGATTTATAAAAAAAGAGTCTCTTCTGCATAGTAAAACACATTTGTAGACTTTTCCAACAAATTAATTCCTCATTGTCACTGTTTTTGCTTTTCCTTTCTCGCATTTCCATGTATAAAAATATTTTTGATAAGGCCATACTTATAACGAAAATGACACTGCTTTCCCTTTTTACTATGAGACTTTGATCTATCATGAGATGTATCTTTTTTGCCATCTTTGCCAAATCACATTTCCAAGAATGACATTTCCTATGTTTTCCTTCTTTCTACACATAGTGAGCTTTTCCATGATGTGAGCTACCAGTACTCTTATGATGCAATTATTTTGAAAGAAGAGAATCAGTGACATCATTGTACATTAGAATACCATTCGGTAAAATTTATTAACAAAATTACAAAATGTATGCCATGGAAGTGGCAATGAGAAAAGCAAGTGAATAGATTTCATCTCATTATTTATTTATCTTTTATTTTGTAGTGTACTATATAGCACATCAAGTATGGTTGAAGTTATGAAACACATACATGAGAAACTATGCTAGCAACAAAATGTTCTTGATGCAAAAGCTATATAATCTTCCTATGCAATAGTTATCTAGTGCTGCTAGCCATATCGATGAGTTTGACTTTTGTTTTCCTAGATTCATGCTTATCAAATGAAGATAAATAAATAATGAGATGAACTGACTCAACAAGATGAAATCTATTTATAGATATGCAAAGTGTATCTAGATCTTCCCATTAAATTTGAATCACGTTCATATCATCAATCCTTGTAGCATATGAAATGGAATGTTTTTTATTTTTCTACACTAAGACATCCTAGATCTACTCTATCCAAAGCACAAAGTTTTCTCCATCAAACTTCTTGTAGATTTTTGTTTGAATTTGGTAGAAATATCAACCAGAGTGACAGTTAAAGTGCCATATGCATAGAATAGAAATGCATAAAAATGCTCTCCTAGCAATAGGCACAAACTAGAGAATAGAGAATTGTCTATGTATACTGGCAAATAACTACCAACAGGGAATCAAAGAACTCAGTCCTCTCTATATAGGGCCAATGGAAAGGATACAATCGTGGAGAGTTATAGAAACCTAATCCACCTTACACTAGGTAACCTGGCTCCTAGTGCTTGGCTTGAGAAAACCTCACCCATGACCCACACAGAAGGCTAAGCAATGACATGACTATAGTCAAGTCTTAGAAATAACTATCTATTGGATCCTCAATTCAGGTGCATCTATTTATGTGAACCCACATAGGGAGTGGTTCACACATTATAAAGAGATTATTAGCTCCATCACATTAGGTGATCCATAGTTATGCTTGTGACATAGTTGGCATTGATAACATTGCTATGGTTTTGTTGAACGGTATGAGATCTTCCATCCAAGAAGACTTACATGCTAGCCAAGATGGCTCTACGAATGCATACCAAGTTAGTATCCACAATACATGTGGATTTGAGGTTGTATGAGGGAGTTATGGCCAAAAAATGCATTTGTGGGCTAACAAATGCACCTTGCAAAAAACTATTTTTGCTAGTCACATTGTGGGCTGAATAAACTTACAACAAAATAGTCCCAAATATATAAAGAAAAGCTCTTAAATGAGCTAAACACATTCTAAAGATCTCAACTCCAAATTTCTTGTCCAAATCATATACCCTACTGCACTCCCACGTGTGACATGTGTGAAATCAAAGGATACTCTAGTTGAATACTCTAATTTGTAAGAACTCAAGAAATAATTGAGAACTTTTGCAAACTAGCTCCAAATAGTGCACAATGATGAATCTATCTTGTCGAAAACCAATCAGTTATGATACTAGAATGAAGGGAATCAAACGAGTAGAGTCGGAGGATACGTGCAAACCACCCACACACACACACACGCACGCACGCGTGCACACACACACACACACACACACACACACACACACACACACACACACACACACACACACACGGAGAGAAGAGAGCAGAGAGCAAGAAATAGATAGATAGAGCACATGAAACACACATATGGTGAGGCGGAGCCAAACATATTCTTCAAAGTGGCACACAATAGTGCATTAGTTTGTGTGTCTCTCATTAGTTGAATATTTGTACATTTAGAGGTTAGTGTGGAACAATGGGCACCTGAGCCTACATTGTTAGTACCTCAATGGTAGTGATGGGTTTGTGGATTCTTAACATTGAATTTTATTTAAAGAGCATTCAGAGAAAGAAAAAGACACTCTCATTTGCATGGGTCTTGAAAGTCAAAACCGAAGGGTAAAGAAAAAGGCATACTAATGTTAGTGATGGAAGTTGACATAGTAGAATGACAATGTCACATGAGAAAGAAAATCAGAATAATGAACCTATTATTACCAATGAAATGGATGATATTTATAATGATATATGTTGAAAGAAGACATAGCAAGCATAGACATTGAAAAAAGAAATCTGATCACAAGGAAAAATCAAGACATAGAGAGTAAGAATTAGATCATCATAGATCCAAACAATATCATGGAGAAATCTCTATTGACTTGACGTTTTCCTTCCAATGTTCAAAGGTAGTAGGAAGGATGACCTAGATGTGTACATCCAAACCTTTCAACAATACGCTGACCTGAAGGAGGACATTGATGAGGATGAGTGGAGAGAATATTTACTACAAACTTTCAAGGATGTAGACAAGAAGAGGTATTACCATTATCTAGCATGCAAATTTTGGACCTACAACAAGTTGAAAAAGGCATTTCTTCAAGAGTACAATGAGAAGGGGGATGAAGATATCCTTTGTGAACTAGATAAGATCAAGTAGGGGGAGCTATCATTTATTAGAAGCTATGTGGAAAAGACCACGAAACTAACCAGAGAACTAAATGAACCTCCTTCAGAGAAGAGATTGTCTGCATGATTTTTGAGTGGATTGAAAAGTAAGAAACTAAGGAAGCAAGAGATACCAACACTGACTAGAAACTTTGATGACTTAGTCAAAGAGCTTTGAAATTGGAGTCGCAGGCAAAGAAAGAAAAGGGCCGTAAGAAAGAGGGAGATCAAGTGAAAAAAAAACATCTATTGATGATTCCAATTCTAGTTCTAGTTCTTTTAATAGTGCATCATAGGACCAATCAAAAAGTAAAAAGAAGGGATCTTAGACCAAGAAGATAGAGGCAATCTCGAAGAAAATATTTGAAATGTGAAAGTCCATACGTGTAGTTGGAAAGGTGAATACCTCATGTACTAAGTAAAAATCAAAAGAGCACAGATTTGATGAGCGTTGCCAATGTACCTACTATATAGCATTTGGACATTTGTGAAACAACTACAAAATAAGAATGCACCATGTTCAAGAAGTCAAATATGTGCCCTTGATAGCGTTGAAAACCTAGAATTGGCAAAGAAAGAGGGAATTTTAGAGAATATGGATAATGAGAGTGGTACCAAAAAGATGCCATGAAGGGGATGATATCAAAATTTTGATGGTCGAGGCCACGGAAAAGCTAACTATACAAGGTGTAACTTTAACTATTATACTTGTTGTAAGTGTGGACACTTTGAAACTCAAATCAAAGCTAAAGTGGCCAAAGGTAAGATGGAATACCTAGTTCTAGTGTGAGTGATCACCAAGAGTGATAGGATTGTCATCAAGGAGCTACTAGAAGAGTTGTTGAAGCAAACAAACCAAAGTGAAGAGATTGATTAATGAGGATCTAGCAAAGAAGATGCCAGAGAAGCCTAAACTCTTGAAGTCCATAAGCATTCAACAGATTTCACCAAAGGCTCTAGAGGTTCTAGAGAAGGAACTCCCATAGAAAGAATGTGGTAAGGGAGATGCTGGGAAAGAATATGCGGGACTAATAAAGGGATCAAAGGAGAACTTGGATAAGGATGCCTGGAAAGTCAAGGTAGACTTGGCCGAGTTTGATCAATTAGATATGAGGATGGAAAATGTTCAAAAGTAGAAACACAATTCCCTACAAAAGGATCCATTATCTAGGGTATGCAAGAGGCCATTAGAGGCACGAAACTGAAAGAAAATTCCAAAAGGGAGATCCTCAAGTTTAGATAGTAGCTCTAGAAATGATCGACTAGATCTATGTCAAGGTCCATGAGAGAATTCAAAGGCTTTTTATCCAAGAAGCAAAGAAAGAAAGAATTAGATGCAGTGGTAGTGGATTTGTCTAAGATCAAAGATGATAAAGTGTTGATCATGTAGATTGATTATAAGGTTAAAAAAAAATGGGAGCCACTATCAGGGGTCATAGTGCATGGTGGTTCTTGTGTCAACATTCTTGGGGAGGAAGTGTGTCAAAGATTGGGAATTTAAGATATGAAACTAGATCCTTTCAAAATTCAAATGGTATACCAATGGATAGTCTACACCAATGGTCTAGTTAGATATCGTCAAATCAAGGTAGGCTCTAAGAAGCTCAAAACCAACATTTTGGTATAAAATATGCAAGCGACATATAGTATGCTATTGGGAATCCATGTCTCAAAAGTGTAGGATCCATACATGAATATGTAGGCCAAAGCTTGAAAATTAAATGACCTAATAGGATAACTCACATTAGGAAAAATCACACAAGAAGCTGGGAAAGGGTAAGGAGGCCAGAAGAGCTTTGTAGGAAATATGGAGCAAATCAAACGAATGCTAGAATCCATGAGCATAATTCCCATACCTAAGACAAATTTAAATGTAGTAATTTCAGATTTAGAGAGGCGGGTTCCAAAGAAAGTAAATCTAGAAAATTTCATTGATTCAAATCTAGGTGAAAGACAAATGAATCCTCATGATAGGTTGTGTGAAGCATAGGGAAGTCAAACTATAGGGGATGCTGTAGACGGCTAGATAGCTCACTATGTGGGAACGTCTTCTTAGAAGATAGGCAGCGAATTACTAAGTAGTTACTATGGTAATTACTACAGTAAACCCAAAGTGTATAAATAGGGACCATTACATTGTAATCGGGTTGGCAGTTATTATCATTTGGGTTAGTGCCTTGGCTATACTTGTACTTGAGAATCATTGGCAGTATTGTCGGTTGTACTTTCTCTCTGTAAATCATATTCGCTGTAATCTTGATCTGTAATCCCAATCATGGCATATATTTCAGTTATACTTACTTCTCGTCCAGTCTTCTGAATCTGAATCTGAATCTGAACCTTATTTCTAGTACATAAGTCTGATTCTTATTTCAGTATCCACATTCCAGTCTAGTCTCTGATTCCTGTCCAGTCAGCTGTCTGAAATCTTCCCACACTAGTAGCTGAAATCTTCCAACATTGGAATTAGCTGTCTCAAGAGATCAGCTCCAATTCCATTTTGGCGATCACGGTGACTCTGAAGCTTGTTGACTGAAAGACTCTTCTCCCAGTTTGAAGTTTTCAGCAATGACACCAAAATACAATCGTGTCCGGAAATCAACCATTCGTGTTGACCCCATTCCTGAGGAGTCAGGAAGAGAGTTTGACCCCAAGCAAGAGAAGATGACTGACACTGAGGCTCACGAGGAGCATAGTCAGGCTGATGAGGCGCAGGACTCACAGCACTCCAGTCATTCTCGACGCCGACGGGAAGAATGAGAAGCACAAAAGGCAAAGAGTTCCAAGAGTTCTCGGTCCCGACAGAAAGATGAGGATACCAAGGGCAGTAAGGGAAGTCACCGTACTTCTAGCAGACAAACCAGAGAAGACACTAACACTGAGATAGAGATAGAGATTGATTGGGATGCTGACACTGACAATTGCAAGAAGGCTCCGAAGCGTCATTCTGAATCCAAGAGGCGAAGTGGCAGGATCAATAGTAATCGGAATGATTACACAGCTTCCCTGAAGATTTCCTTTCCAATATTCAAAGGGGGGAAAAAGGATGATCCAGATGTTCACATACAAGCTTTTGAGCAGTATGTTGAACTAAAAAACATTGATGAAGATGATTGGGGGGAATATTTTCCACAAACCTTGAAGGAGGCAGCAAGGAAATGGTATTACCATTACCCTGCATGCCAAATCAGATCATATAACAAATTGCTTAAGGCCTTCAGGTTGGAATATTCCGACAATAGAGGGGAGGAAGATATTCTCTGTGAATTAGATAAGATCAAACAGAGGAATTTGGCAGTCCGCAGCTATGTGGAAAAGATAAAAGAGCTAACCATGCAGTTGCAAGAACCGCCATCTGAGAAGAGATTGAGGGCATGGTTCCTGAATGGGTTTAGAAGCAAGAAGAATAGGGAACAAGAGGTACCCGCCCCTACAAAAAAATTCAATGATCTGGTCCAAAGGGAATTAAAGCTGGAACAACAGGCTAAGAAGGAAAAGAGCCACAAGAAGCGAAGGACCAGTAGCAGTAGCTGTGCTACTGAAACTTTTGATTCCAGTGAAATGTCCAGTAGCTCCGAGAGCAGCTCTAATGAACGAGCAAAAGAGAAAGAAAAGAAGGGATCTTGGACCAAGAAAATTGAAGAGATGGCTAGGTAGATTGCCGAAATTAGCCACACAAGACAACCAATTTGAAAGATGGAGACTTGGTGTTCAAGATGCAAATCCAAGGACCATATCTCCATTGAATGTCCACAATATACCTACTGCAAGGCCTTTGGTCACCTATGGAATAATTGTGGCATCAGAATTCACCACTTTAAGAAAGGAAAGGATCTGTCAGTGGTTGACTACACTGAACCAGTGAAGGTAGAACCAGTGAAAGTAGCTCAAGAGGAGAGACCAGATACCAGTGGTACTGGTCAGGGACGGGGCCGATACCAACCAGGAATGGGTAGAGGTGGAGGAAGAGGCAACTTCCAGAACAGGAGCATGAATTGCTATACTTGTGGGAAGTATGGTCATTTTGCAGCCCAATGTCCAGATGCACCTGTAATGACTACTACTGAGGCTAAGGCACCAGAGCCAGTCCTAGTGAGGGTAGTTACTAGGAGCAAGGGAGTAGTCGTTGAAGAAATCCCAAACACTTCAGAAACACTAGTCAATCCTAACAGCAACAAGTGGACTCAACAAAGGGAAGTTTGGAAGGCCAAAGGTAAAGAGAAGGTGGTAGATGAGTGGCAAGAGCAGAGGTAACTAGCAGCTGAAATCACGGAGGATTTAGCTAAGAAGCTGCCAGAGAAGCCAGAAAGTTCCGAAGCTAGAGTCATTCAAAGGATACCAGCCCAATCGACTGATAAAGGTCAGTCAGTACCAGCCATGACTGAGACCATGCTGGCTGTGGTACATGGACTAGCTGATGATATGGGAGTGGATGAAAAGAGTGGAAGCACTGCAAAAGAAGAATGGCAATGTGAAGATACCAGTCCTTCAAGATCTGACAATCAGACTGACCAAGAGAGAGAAGAAATTCATGTGAAAATTTGTGATAGAATCCAGAAGCTGAATGTAGAGCTGGAGGATATAAGAAAAACCTTGCATGAGGTGGCCAACTTTATCAGACAGCGCAAGAAGGCTGAGGCAGAGGCCAGAACAGTGGACCTGACGACTGTCCGGGATGATGAAGTTCCACTTATTCAAATAGACTACAAGGTCAAAAAGCAGTGGGAACCTCTCTCAAGCGTTATCCTGGATGGAGGGGCAGGAGTCAACATAATGGGAGCCCATCTTTAGCAAAGATTGGGTATCACTAATATGAAACCAGCACCATTCAAAGTAAGAATGGCAGATCATAGAGTCGTATAGGCGGCATGTATGATTGAAAACATGCAGATAAGAATTGGGAGGGAGAAATTCAAAACCAGTTTCCTAGTTCTGGATGTGCAGGGAGGATATGGGGTGCTACTAGGGCGCCCATGGTTGAGAACAGCACATGCTGTTCATGACTATGCAAACCAAACTTTGACCATAGAAGGGGCCAGTGGTAGAATACAAATCCAGGCCAACAATACCAGGAGCTGGAAAACGAAACTGAGACCAAAGGAGTTGTGTCAGAAGTACAGAGCCAAGAAGATCAAGTGAATGCTAGCGGCTATGAACATATTCCCTTAGGCAGAAATCGAATTGAATGCAGTCTTGCTAAACAAAGAGCAGGCTGACAAGCAGAAGAGACAATTCCCTGATCAGTTTACCGAAGTCAATACAGGGGAAATAACAATTCAGCTAACTGGAATGATGGTGGAACCAACGGATACTGGTATAGTAGAGGAACCAGTATGTTCTGAAGAGTACCTACTGGATCAGAATAATGATTCAGAAATGAATGGACCATCCTGGGATTACGCTGAAGAATCGACCAAACGAAAAGGAGGCGGACCAAACTGGTTGCTTCCAGACGACCAAGAAGTAGAAGAGTGGAACCTAGGATCAGAGGAAAATCCTAGAATCATCAAGGTTAACGAGCACCTCAGCCCAGCAATGAAGGAAAAGGCACGGAAAATGTTCCAGAACTATAAAGATGTATTTGCCTGGGAAAATACAGATCTGAAGGGAGTAGATCCTGAAGTCTATCAGCATCGAATACCACTGAAACCGGATGCGAGACCAGTATGATTGCAAAGATACCGAATGAACCCCAACTATGCAAAGAAGGTCAAGGAGGAGATTGATAATCTTCTCAAGGCTGGGTTCATTATGGAAGTAGCAAGAAGTGATTGGCTATTTCCCATAGTCGTCGTCCCCAAGAAGAATGGAAAATTGAGAGTGTGTGTCGACTATAGGAAACTTAATGCCCAAAATATTAAGGATCCATTTCCCTTACCTTTTACTGATATGTTGCTTGATGAGATTGCAGGATATGAGATGTATAGCTTCATGGATGGTTATAGCGGCTATAACCAGTTACAGATCGCTCTTGAAGATAGAGCCAAGACCACTTTCATCACTGAGTGGGGAGCTTTCATGTATCTGGTGATGCCTTTTGCCCTGTGCAATGCACCAGCTACTTTTCAGCAGTGTATGAGGAGATGTTTAATGAATTTCTTCATCAGTTCCTTGCCATTTTCATGGATGACTTCACTATCTATTCAAATGAGGAACAACACCTTATATTTCTAGAAATGGTTTTCAAACGCTGTCAGGAGAAGCGGATTTGTTTGAATCCATTCAAATATGTTTTTCTAGTCTGGAAGGAACATGTGGTTTCCCGCAATGGAATAGAAAAATGGGACATGAGGTTTCCCGCAATGGAATAGAGATGTCCAATGACAAAATACAATGTATTCAGCAAGCTAAAGCACCCAGAACTGCTTCAGAGTTAAGTTCTTTCTTGGGTTATGTGAATTTTTATAGAAGATTTGTACACAAGTTTGCTTCTCAAGCAGTACCACTATATGAGCTTACAAAGATGACCAATAAGTTCAACTGGACTGCTAAGTGTGAGGAGAGTTTCTAGAATTTGAAAAAAGCCATTATTAGTAAACCAGTCTTTAGGCAGCCGAATTAGGATATTATTTTCCACGTACATGTAGATGCTTCGGGATTGGCAATGGGGGAAATATTAGCTCAGCCAGATGGCAGAACAGACTATCCAGTTTATTTTGCTAGTCGCAAATTCAGTCAGGTTGAACATGGCTATACGACTACTGAGAGAGAAGCCCTTGGAATGGTTTTTAGTGCTACGAAGTTCAGGCATTACCTGTTGGGAAAGTTATTCCATTTTTATGTGGACCATCAAGCTCTTCTGTTTCTGATTAACAAAGTCATTATTCAAGGCAGGCTGATAATTTGGATGATGTTCCTTATGGAATTTGAATTCAGAATTTTCCATAAGCTTGGCCGAAACCATTGTGGAGCTGATTTTCTTTCAAGAAGTATGGAAGGATATTCAGAATCACCCTTGAGAGATGAACCAGTGGATGCTGATTAATTTCAGTTAGAGGCAGAAGAATCAGTGGATCCTGAATGGTATGATATTTATCAATTTCTTTCCCAAGGTGCCTTTCCAGAGGATCGGAAGCAGAATCAAAAGAAAGCTCTGATCATAAAAAGCCTGAAATTTACTATCATAGGAGGATTACTTTATCGACTGGGTGTTGATGGTATACTTTAGCGATGTGTCCCGATGGAAGGAAGAATGAAAGTAATTTCAGAAGCTCATAATGGTGAGTCTAGTGGACACTTTTCCAATGAAGTAACCTATAAGAAGATTCTGCAAGCTAGTATGTGGTGGAAAACATTGATTGATGCTGCCAGAAGTTTTTGTAAAACTTGTGACATATGCCAAAGAATGGGTCGACCAACAGCTGTAGATATGACTCCCTTGATGCCAATACAACCACTAGGAGTATTCATGAAATGGGGAATGGATTTTATGGGACATTTTAATAAGGTTACTCCCAAGAAGAACAAGTACATAGTAATGGCTACTTGTTATGTTACCAAGTGGGTTGAAGCTAAGGATCTTCCTGACAACACAGCCAAGTCAACTGCAAGGTTTCTATTTGAGAATATTGTCTGCCAATATGGATGTCCAATAGAGATTGTGACCGATCAAGGAATACATTTTATCAATGATACTATGGAAATCCTATTGGATATGCTTTCAGTCAAGCATCGGAAATCTACTCCTTACTATCCCAGATGCAATGGACAGGCTGAAAGTAGCAACAAGACAATAAAGAATATTCTCACTAAGGTGGTGCAAAAGAAACCACACCAGTTGGATTTGAAACTTCAGACTGCTCTATGGGCTTATAGGACAGCTTATAAGGTAACTACTGGAATGACACCATTCAGAATGGTGTATGGCACTGAAGCTGTAGTTCCTATGGATTTTGTGATCCCCAGTATGAGAATGGCTGTGAAGTATGGGTTAGACTTCAACCATAATCTTAAAAAGAGGCTAGATGAACTGATGCAATTAGATGAACTCAGGCAAAGGGCTATGTTGGAACAAGACATTGTTCAACAACGAAGGAAGCACTGGCATGATCGCCGAATAAAAGTTCGAGAATTCCAGAAAGGAGACTTAGTGCTTCTATATCAGTCTAGACTGGGTCCAAAGAAGCCGAACTTGAAGATTGCCTGGGCAGGACCATTTGAGGTAGACTGGGGCTTCTCCAATGGCACAGTCAAACTGAAAGATTTATCTTCATTGTTGTTTCCAGGGGTATATAATGGGACAAAGATCAAGCTTTATTATTCAGAGACCAGAGAAACTGGGCCAGAACAAGGTACTAAGGAGCTGGAACTTGCTGATCAAGAGATACCAGAATCAGACATTTTTGGACTTTTTCATGTGCAACCAATTCATGCTTCAGATTCAGGACCAGTACCAGTAAAATCAGATCAGGCTGACCTTAGAATCAGTACCAGTAGGGTCGATCCAGATTGGAAATCAGTCCAGTACCAGTGTGGACACACTTTCCAATTTTTAAGCGCCCAACGGTCAAATGGCACGCGAGTGGTAATTATTTCAAGGATGGGTCGCAGTCTTGTCCAATGCATGTCTGCCACGATAGCAACGATGCACACAAGTCTAGGAGCGGCGAGTGGTGGAGCTTTTATGACGCGAACACGTATAATAGTCAGAAGAGTTAGCATTTTTCCTCATAAATCCCCTACGCGACGCTTTCCTCCTGTTAACCATTCGCCATCGCCAAGCTCCGAAGTTTCTTCGCTACAGCCGCAAACATCGACCTCTGAAGAGACAGTTGACTGTCAGCTAACCTTGCCAGCAACACCAGGGAACGGCTTGGATATGACAAGTAAGTCATCTCCTCCTTTGCCAGTTTCATCGTCATCATCCTCACAGTGTATGGGTAGAAGGAAACGCTCAGAGAAGATGCAGGAGTCTCTTGAGGAAACCCAGGCCATAGCTGCTGAGGCAAAGGCAAGCCTTCCCATTATCACGTAGAGTAAAATCTAGCGTTATGTATTCATTGATCAAGCAATGACTCTTCTACAACTCTGGGATCTTCGAGTTGTGTTGCAAGCTACAAGAATTGGTTTTGATGCAGATATCATCGACGCTGAAGATGGCAGTGCCATGGTAAATGGTAGGAAGGTGTCAGTGATACTAGAAGCCATAGCATTTGCATTCCGAATGCCCAATGAGTCCAAACCTTCTGTGGCAACTGCGCAACAGATAAGTATAGCTCTGAAGGAGGATGAAACAGCTAGACGAAAGCGCAAGGCAAGTGCTCAAGGAGTTCCAGTAGCAGAACTGGAAGCCTCCACTGCTTACAGGTTTGTAGCTAAAGCAGTAAGCCTTAAAAACAACCCAACGTATGTATCCGAAAAATTGTTTTGGCTATGCTATTGGCCAAGATATTGGATCCACAGGTTCCTATTAATCTTTGTCAAATTCTCTCCCACAATGTACTCCAGCAAACTGCCAAGCTAAAATCTCAAAATGTTTTCAAAGCCTGGTATGTTTGGCAATTCCTGTATTGGGCTACTGCAGCAGATGCTAATGAGCAGATAAAGAAGGCTTGGAGTGAAGGCTTGGAGTGAGAAGCCAATTTTTGAGCCAAAGAACATTGAGCTGTCCTCATATGATGAAGAAACAGACAATCAAACTATTTCAACAGACCTGAAAAGGAAAGCAACTGCAGAACAGGCTAGCAGTTCAAAGAAGCCAAAGACTACACTGACAAAAAGCAGTGAGTTTTTGAAGAAGATAGAAAGCCAGGTCAAGACAACAAACACTGAGAAAGCTATAGTGAGCCAGACAGAGCAACAATCTTCTAAGAAGACTATGCCTAACTAGTCAGTAGCAAAAAGTGCAGTTGCTACTGTTCTGGAAAAGATAAGGCCAAGCCAGCCACTTCTGAGAAGATAGTAGACCAGTCCGAGGACAAAGGAAAGAGCCAACTGGACAAAGGGAAAGGTCCAGCTTCCTCGATTATGCCTGGTGGAGTTCCTACTCCAAATACAGGAAACCTTCTGCAACTGGTAAAACATGACAAGTTGCAGCAAATGGAGACTAAGCAATTGAAAGGGCATCTTCTGTGCAGCAAAGCTGATTATGTAACTTTACCCTACATAGCTCTAGTGGCAATATATGAGCCTATTGATTCTAATCCAACCACAGTCAAAGACAGATGTTCAGTCCTTATATAGCCTTCCTGGAATACCATTGTCAGTTTTATGGGACAACTGACGGAGGCTGTTGGATCAGAAGATGAAGTGAAAAAACTCAAAGCTGATTTGACAGAGGCACAAGATCAGATTGAAAAGCTCCAAAAAGCCCGGAAAGAGCAGAACATACAACACAGGGTACTAGAAGCTCATTCAGAAAGGACTAATGAGTTGCTAAACAAAAAGTTAGCTAAGGCTGAGTCTGAAATAATGATCATAAAAAATCAACGAAATGAAGCACTGAGAGCTGCAGAGCGGGCTGAAACAATGATCAGGATGAAGCGGGCGGAATTCAAAAACCTGCTAATGCGCCATACAACTCTGAAGGCTTCTCTGACTGAAAGATACATCTATAACAGCTTGTCTGAAATTTTGAATCAATCTAGAAATGCTGTTTTCAATCTAGAGAATTTAAAAGTCATTGATGGAAAGTATGTAGAGTGATTTGCAGGACAAGGTGGCTGAGTATAATAATGATCTGATGAATCAAGCTATATTAGATTATATTGAGCAACAGACTTCTCCGGATGAGGAAGAAGAAGACCAGGAAGATGAAGCTGATCAGGAGGAGAATGATCAAGAAGCTGGGCATACAAAGGATGATGATGATGCCCCACCACCATCTCCACCTCGAGGACCTAGTACTGGTAGGATAGGGCCGACTGAAGGAGGCCAATCACAGCCAGACCAGCCAGGCCAACAGGAAGGACAGGCTGAAGGACACCACTCGGGTAACCAGCATACTGAAGAGCAGCAACCCAGTCACACTAGGAATCAGCCAACAGATTAGTCCCAACTCAGCAAAGATGCTAAAGGGAAAATGAAAGTGCAGGATGAGGGACCAGTTTGCTGATCATCAACATTCACTACAGCTCATTACCCTGAATAGGCAATTGAGACATCAACAGGCCTCCATAACCAGACAGTATCTGGAGGATGAAGATCTCTTGTCTGACTTGGAAAGATTTCAAAGGTTATATGTGGGAGCCAGGGAAATGGTAGAACATTGGAAATCAACAGCTTTCCATGATAAAGAAGCTTGCCGTCTACCTGCGCATCCCAGTACAGTCCAGCTGTTGGAACGAGTTCATGAATGGATACTCAATGTTGATGAAAGAGTGGCAAACCCGCATTGGCAAAGGCAGTTGTTTGCGGGTACGCCGCAACGGACAATGGAGCACAGCGAGAACACAGACCAACAAACTGTTAATCCGAGGATGTAGCTGACCCGACTAGGGCATGGAGGCAATCTCTGGGTTGTCAACCCTCAGCTAGACACTAACAACACTCTACAGTCACTAATCCTACCACAACACTACCATAAAGCAAAGAAACAGACAACACATCCTACGAAACACTACAAGCTTGAAACAGTCTCAAATCATATTGGAATGACTCGAAATCGGAGGGCAAGACTCACAAGGACATATCCTATATGGCCAAACACCTAAACCCTGGAAACCACAACTGTAAGACCTCTAATCGCTGTCGCGATAGGCTCAAAACAATAAATTTCAAAGTGTCCGAAATTGATCCACAAAAACATCAACACGAAGAGCTTCTCGCCCTGATTCTAACGACTACTTGATCATTCAGAACGGATGTTGTTTGAGGTACTTACGACTAAATATAGCTCGTATCAGGCGGGCTCGCGATGTGGTCCTCAGCTTGCATTGCTTGCGTCGACGCGGAGAGCTCCTCTATGCTAACACGCTCCTACTCTCATATCTGCAATGTGATTAGTGTGCGCGATGGTGTGTGTGCGTGAAGCTCACTACGTTGTGCTGCAGAACCCACGACTGTATATTAATTGAGATAACGTAATGTGTCCTTTACAAAGCCTTAGGTTTCAGCTTATATACCAAGCCTTCAAACCTAATGTCCGGCCAAATGACCTGAATTGTCCCTAGGCTTCTACAGAGCCTAACAAGAAACTGAGTTGGCTTTACTCATTATACAAGCATTTGCGGGCAAAATAGAAGTAACGATTTAAAATATGAGGTTCCCATAAACATTACAAAAGTGGTCGTAATGGCTCAAAATAATAATAACGGGATATTTGATGACATCCATGAACTCGTATCTTCATGTTGCAGCATCCATCTTCATCTTCATTACTTCATCACCATCTTCGTGTGGAATCTTTACAAAATCTTTGAGGAATCTTAATGGAATCTTTATGGAAACCTTGTTTAAAGGGCATCCTTTCAACACTCTCCCCCTCTGAATTCTTGTCGTCCCCGACAAGACCCTATGTCTTTGCTGGCCTTGACGAGTTCTTGATGTCTTGGTGTTGATTGAAGTTGTTGTGGAAGCCTCTTCTGTAGTTGGTTGCTTTGCGTGATGTTAAAGCTGCCTTGAAGTTGTAGTTGTAGTGTATCTGAAGCCTGGAACTCTCCCCCTCCTATTGGTTGTTGTATCTTGAATTGCATGAGGTTGTATCAACTTGTTGGTGTAGCAGGTCATTGTCATTGTAGCTCTAGTATCCTTTTCCTGTGGTTGTTATCTAGAAGTCGTACCTGTAAGTTGACTTGAAGCTTTGTCAAGCTATTTTTTGGCCTCTCCCTTTTGACTTGTCAGTAGATTTGCAATTAGTAGTGTGGGGATATCGTGGTTCTTCCTGTTTTTGTAAAATATAGCGTTGTCAGGAGTTTTTTGGAGCAAGGGATTGCGCATATGTACATACACATGCATGGTGCATCAAATACAGAATTGCCCATTTTTCAGAGCCAGGTGGTTATGTGGGGCCCACATGTGTACAGATAGGACAACATGTACATAGTGCATCGATTTTCACTATCACCAGTACCAGTGTGTTTTTTCTACAATAAGGAGGAGTTGGTAGCGTGTAAAACTTCTCGAGGAAGCTATCCGGGGGCCGACGACATGAGGTAAGAAGGTGCGTCAGATGGCATCTAGTGGCGTCAGGAGGTCGAACGGGGTCAATATTTGCACGTGGATGAGTACGGACACGACGTGGGTGTTTTCTTATGATAATTATGCAGAAATTTCATCATGAGGACCATCTTTTTGGGGCTATTCCACGTGGTGGCGGGATGCATTATTGAAAAGAACTGAGTGCCAGGTGTGCGGATGATGCAAAAAGGTGACAACTATGCACTGCGAGGTCAGTTTTTGGCCTGTTCGGGGTCCGTTTGAGGTCATCTAAAAGGCCAAGGGTTCCCAAGTAATAAAGCTAAGTGTGGGAACTGAAAAACCTGAGAGAAGACCAGAAAAAACGTGGAGAAGAGAGGAGGAACAGCCGCAACTGTGTTTTTGGGGTTTTTGGACCCTGTTTTGGTCGTAAACCTCTCATCCGAGGTCGGATTTGAGCACTTTGACATTGTAGACTGGGGTTTCGGGCCATTCCGGACGCAATGGAGCTGTACATTTTGCCAAATTCCTCACTATTTTTCCAGTTTGTGGTTGTATCTGACTTATTTTACCCATACTGTGTGAGCTATTTGCTCCCTTGGTGTTGGCCCAACCTCATTTGTATCTAAATATCAGAAGTTCTTCTCTTTTGAGCTGAATTTTTTGGGTGTGTGTGTGTGTGTCTCTCTGTGTGGAGTGGGCAAACGGATAGTCTCTCTCCTCTCACTCCATAGGTGTGTTCCCTGTCTCGGCCATGTGTGTTGTGTAAGCCGAGTGGTGCACCATAGTGTGTGTGTGTATCTTCCCAAGAGTGTGTGTCGGGTCGTTATAGAGGCGTTTTGTGTGTTTCCATCCCGCTCACATTCTTTTGGCACCCCCACAGAGGATCTTCTTCGAGTAACTTCTGCTTCGAGCTTCAAGCTTCGAGATTCGGGATTACAGGTTGCAAACTACATGTTACAGGTTACAGGGACAAGTACAGGTACAAATGATTCACACAGGTACAGGTAGGTGGAGTACAGTGATATACTAGCAGTGGTGTCACTTGCAGTTGTTGTGGGTATGCATCATTTGGTGCCTGTGTGAGCGCATTGTCTGTTGGATTGTACGTTACTTGTGGAAACTGCCATTGTATGCCTTTGTGGATCCATATTTGGTTTTATTTGGCAGTCCCAGCCATTTCTGAGACTTGGTCTGAAAGATAGTCATTTCTGAGACTTGACTATACGCGATTTGCATTAGCCTTCGTGTGAGGGTCGATAGTGTGAGGTTTTATTGAGCTATGGGATTCTCTAATGTGGAGATCCTTTCGGTGATACAGGTAGCTGGAGCACCCTTTTCGTGACCTCGCCATAGGCTATGTACTAGTGATTCCTACTTGATGCTCGGGTTCTATTGTTGGCAGTTTATGCATACATATACGTTCTATATTTTGGGTTCTCACTGCTCTACTTATGGGGAAACTCTGTCAAAATTTTTCCAAGTTATGATGGCTGGTTTTTTGGTCTTTGAGCCATTTATGCTGTTATGCTGCTGAAATTATGGCAAAATCAAAGGATAAGTCAGGTGTGCTTTCTTGGGAGCTTCATGGTTGGATTTAATGGATGATCAAAATGGACCTCAATTCACTCCTTTTCATTTAACTCAGAGAGTCCAGATAATTAATGTTCATGTGTTCAGGAAGATTTTTTTCCTTCAGCGCATAGTCTTTATGTTCGGGCCAAGAAGATTAAGAGAGATCCTGGAATGTCCTTTGCCTGTTGTAATTCCGATGATCAACTATGAAAACTCATTTGATGTGCATGTGTTTGTACTTATCTAAAGTTGAGCTCCATTGAAGTTTTTGGGAATTGAGTCAATCAAAAGTTTTGGTTCTTGCACGTGTGTTCGAAAAGATTCTCAAAGCATCGTAACTTGGGTAGCCATGGCTTTCTCTTGTCCGGAGTTTCATGGAAGAAGTGATGAAGATGTAGAAGACTTTTTGGAAAAGATGGAGGTTGCATGCATTAGCAACCAGATTCATGACCCTGTGCAGATGTTACGTCTTCTCCAGATTTGTTTGAAGAGTGATGCACGAGTCTGGTCCAAAGCATTTGAAGAGGATTTGCGTGCAACGAATCCACCTATAAGATTGAGTTGGGACAATCTAAGGCATGGATTGGAAGTGGAGTTTGTGAAGATAGAAGATCCCGACAAAGTGTGGCAAGAAGTACAAGGTTTGGTGCAAAAGGAAGGTGAGCTAGTAGATGCGTACATACGTAAGTTCTCATTGGCTTGGGAGCAGATGTGCAAGGCCTTCGCACCGCAAGTACCCCCGATTGACATGATGAAAAAGGACATATTCTTGGCTGGTCTTTGGGAGAATATACGTTGGAGAGTGGAGCTAAAGAAGCCTACCTGACATATGAAGATGCACTAGAGGTGGCAAGGAACAAAGAGTGGAAGCTGAGGAAAATGAGCCAGTTAGGGGTAGAGTCTTTGCCCATGAGGCCCGAATTTCAGCCTATGGATTCTTCGCAAGGTCGCATGCCAGGGGTTCATCATGAACCAGTGGTTTCTGTTACTCCTAAGGTTATGCCAGCAGTGGTCACTATAGCAGTGCAAGATGATTGGCTAAGGAAATACATGAGGCAAGTGGTAGATTTAATGAAGAATCTCAGCCTAAACATGCTAGGTCAAGTGGGAAACAATCGAGGTCGAGGGAGGTTTGCAAATCAGCCAGGAGGTGAAGAAAGACCCAGGAATGGTGTTGGACAAAGTAATGGTAGGTTCTGGAGGTAGACGCCCACATGTCATAATTGTGGAGATTTGGGCCACATCAGCCCGCAATGTGATAAGCCACCAAGGATGGGTGGAAACATGTATCCATTGCCAAGACAGGTGCTAACTAGGTCAAATGATTATGGCATTGAAATTAAGGGGGATGAAGGAACCAGTGGATTAACCCAGGAGAAAAAGGGAAAGACAAAAGTGATAAGTGTAGTCACGTTGGAGAAGGCATCAAAGCTAGAGAATACATTAGTGATGCCTATTGGGAAGAGGACCACAGAGGACAAGGAAGGAAGAAGTGCCCCAGGTCCTAGTAGGAAGAAGGGAAAGAGCCATGAAGGCGAGGATGTCAAGGCCAAGAGGAAAAGGAGGGCTCGTCATAAGTTTCATGTTTCAGATTTTCCACTAGGGGATGGGCAATTAAGATATGACTTGAAGGAGGATCTGACGAGCAGGAAGGCAGATGTTACTTTTGGGCAGCTTATAGAGATGGTGCCTAAGCTAAAGCAATAGTGGAAGAGGATGGTTAACCCAATGAAGAAAGAGCTAGAGGGAGGTTCAGTGAAGGTGTTGGCAATGGATGAGCTACTAGACATTTGTCCAATTGTAGATGTGTGGCATAAAAGAAAAAATCTGGGACAAGGTTATGTGGATGGCGGAGCCCAAATATGTGTGATAACACACTCATGCGTTGAGAAGATGGGTCTTACAGCGACTGGGGTGTCAGGGTTTCGGATTAGATTGGCCAACCATCAGAAAGTAAAATGTTTGGGTGTTGTAAAGAGCTTAGAAGTGGAAGCATATGATGCAAATGTAGTGGTTGATTTTCATGTGATGCCAGCGGGGTTGGGAGCATATCCGACTATATTGGGCAGACCATGGTTACGCGCAGTGGGAGTTGTTCAAGATTGGAGACATGGTACGATTAGCCTCTATGGAAAGACAGGTACCAAGAAGCTTTATAATATGGACACAAGGAAATGATTGGAGGATCTTTATGAAGATGAGGTTGCGTCTAGTGATGAAGACTATTCCACGGTAAGACAGATGAGGACAGTGATAGCACTACCAGCAGTGATGAGGATGCTGATGTTGCATTTCTTTTGGTGAACAAAGGAGTCTAGGAGTCTGGTTTAGTTGCATTTGCAAATGAGGTTGAAGATGAAAACGAAGGTCCTTATGAAGTGAGTGAAGGGCTGATGCAGACCAAGGTTGAGTTGTCAAAGAAGCAGGAATTGATGACACAAATGATCAGTGGAGACCTCTCAACAATGGAGAAGGAAATATATTTGCACATGCTGGCTAGTTTTCTTGATTTTTTCATTACTTCATATGAAGAGATCAGAGGGTTCAAAGGAGAAGAGATGCATATAGAGTTAAAAGAGGGTGCTAAGCCAGTGCGGCAAAGGCTAAGAAGGATGGGTCAAGAGCAAATGGAAGCCTTGCGGGAAGAGGTGGACAAGTTGTTGAAGGGAGGGTTCATAGTCCCTATGGAGACCACAGAATGGGTGAGTCCAGTAGTAGTCAGTCCAAAGAAGGATGGGAAGTGGAGGATTTGTGTAGATTTTAAACCCTTAAATGCAGCCACTAACAAGAACCCATATCCTCTTCCATTCATCGATAAAATCTTGAATTCTGTGGCAGGTTATGAGAGGTACAGTGTATGTGATGGTTTTTCAGGCTATTTTCAATTGAAGATTGCTCTTAAAGACCGAACAAAGACAACTTTTATTACGCCATGGGGCTGCTATTGCTACACGGTATTTCCATTTGGGTTGTCAAATAGACCATCTTTCTATCAAGAGAGAGAAAATTGGGTATTGGAACCATTCATTGGCAATTGTGTTAAAGCTTTTATGGATGACTTCTGTGTATACAACAGTAGGGCTGAACACCATGAGAAGCTGCATATGGTATTGGCTCAATAGGATGAATGTGGAGGACAACTAAATCCAAAGAAATGTCATCTAGCACAGCCAAGGGTGAAGTTATTCGGCCATATGGTGTCAGAAAATGGCATTTAGGCTGATCCAGACAAGGATAAGTCTATTATTCTTCTTCCATCTCCTACGAGTACGAAGCAATTGGCAACTTTTATACACAAAGTGAAGTACATGGCACGGTTTATTCCATTGTCTTCGCAGCTCCTTTATCCATTACAGCAAGTGGCAAAGCATGATCCATTGCAATGGGATGACAAGTGTGAAGAAGTGTTTCAAGAGGTGTTAGGGGGCTTGTCAGCCATGCAGGCTCCTGATTGGGAGAAAGTTTCTTATGTAAATCCATCAGTAGGGGATGATGCCATTGGAGCCATGCTATTGCAAAAGGGAAAGGGCAGCCATTATATGAGGCCAGTGTATTGTGCAAGCCCGGTGAAGTTGGTAGGAGAGAAAATTCTTGGAAGTAGAGCTAGTGATGGCCAGTGTAATATTTTCTTATCGACGATTTCGTCATTACTTGCTACCACGACCTTTTGTTTTCTTGACGAGTTATGCCTTTTTGCCACAATTAATTAATGGCACTAACATGTCAAATGTGGTGAAGAAATGGGTAATTGAGCTGCAAGAGTTTGAGTTCTCTTTTCTAGTGGAAGACAATACAAGGGCTACCCTAGCTGATTTGTTGACCTACAAGGAGAATCCCCTTATTGTTAAGGAAAGGTAGTTGAAGAAGTGCCACAGATCAGCAATGCACATGTGTTGTTCTTTGATGGTTCATACAGAAAGAGCCATGATGCAGCTTCAGGGGGTATAGCAATTTATGATCCAGAGGGAAAGCTAGTATGCAAGAGAGGGTTCAAATTGGATGCTCATAGTAACAATGAGACTGAATATGCTACTCTGGAAGCCGGATTACACATTTGTTTGAAGCATGGGGTTCGAAGGTTGAGCATAAAAGGTGATGCCTTGTTAGTGGTGAAGCAAGTGCTGGGTGTGTGGAAGAGCAAGAACAGCTCATTGAAGGAAATGTGTTTCAGAATTAAAGGGCTTTTAAAAAACTTTGAAGCATGGAGCATCAGACACATTGAACGTTCTCTAAATGGAGAAGCACATGAAGCAGCTCAAAGAATGATTGGGGAGTTATTTGTGTTGGGGACCACTTTACCTCTTTTTCATGGCCGGGAAAGTTTGGCTCAAGAAGAGGAGTTTTTGCTAACAGGAATCATTCCAAAGGAGATTCAGAAGTCTAAGAAGTATGGTTTTGTGCGTAGAGCATACATGTACAAATTGATTGGTGATGTCTTATACATGAAAGGGGCTGATCTCTCGTTGAGACATGTACTTTGGAGGGAGGAGCTTTACAGAGTGTTGGAAGAGAATCATGAAGGCGCATGTGGTGGCCATTTTGTTCTAAAGATCACCTTGCATAAGATCTTGCAAGAGGGGTATGTATGGCCTAGTTTGCACAAGGATGTTCACCATTGGTGTAGGTCTTGCAATAGGTGTCAAGCATTTGGGAAGAGAGTGTTGAAGCCAGAGCTACGAAAAACCATTATGGCATTTGATGTGTTTGAAAAGTGGGGGATTGATGGAATAGGCCCGTTACCTATCACAAGCAGGGGCAAAAGCTATATTTTGACTGCAGTGGACTATCTCTCTAGATGGGCAGAGGCTATAGCAGTAAAACAGATCACTGCAAAGGATGTGGAAAAATTTGTGTACGATGAAATATGTTGCACGTTTGGGGTGCCATTGGAGCTACTTTCGGATAAGGGGCCAGGATTTAGAGCTAAACTGCTAGACTTTTTATGCGCGAAGATGAAGATTAGGCACCAGCATACCACTCCTTATTTCCCTCCGCAGTGTAATGGCTTAAATGAAAGATTCAATGATGAGTTGGTGCAAATTCTTTCGAAAGTGACAGAGCACCAAGGAAAGAATTGGGATTTGGAATTGCCTAGTGCATTATGGGCTTACTATACTTCGGTGAAGACAGGTATTGGGTTTACTCCATTTCATCTGGTATATGGAAAGGAAGCACTATTGCCTGTGGAGGTAGAGTTGCATGCGGTCAAGATGTTAGAGAAGTTGCTTGGGCTGCCTAGTGATGCATTCAAAGAGAGGCTCTTACAGTTACAAGAGGTTCAGCTGGATAGGATGAGTGCATTGGAACATTATGGGCAGATGCAGGATAGGGCTTTGGCAAAGATAAATGAAAAGGTCAAAAGTAAGGGTATCAAGAAGCATGACTTGGTTTTTCACTACAACAGTAAGCTGGACAACACCTTCCAAAAGAAGTTTCAAATTAAGTGGGAAGGTCCTTTCAAGGTAGTGGAGTGTTTCCCGAATGGTACATATCAGTTGGCTAACCTGGATGGGGTTCTACATAAGTCAAGGGTAAATGGATTGCGTTTTAAATTGTATCATGCCAGGTTAATGATGGTCGAGAAAGATGAGTTGTCTGTGGATCAAGCAGTGTTGGTGAAGGATGAGGAGACTTGTGACGTTGCGAGTCTCATATCGCTTTTTGCTGTTCTGTTGATCATGAATGATCTAGCAGGCTAGGGGATGGGAAAATTATGTCAGGAGTTTTTTGGAGCAAGGGATTGCGCATATGTACATACACATGCATGGTGCATCAAATAAAGAATTGCCCATTTTCCAGAGCAGGTGGTTACGTGGGGCCCACATGTGTACAGGTAGGACAGCATGTACATAGTGCATCGATTTTCACTATCACTAGTACTAGTGTGTTTTTTCTACAATAAGGAGGAGTTGGTAGTGCGTAAAACTTCTCGAGGAAGCTATCCGCAGGCCGACGACATGAGGTAAGCAGGTGCGTCAGATGGCATCGAGTGGCGTCAGGAGGCCGAACGGGGTCAATATTTACACGTGGATGAATACGGACACAAAGTGGTGTTTTATTGTGAGAGTTATGCAGAAAGGTCATCATTAGGACCATATTTTTGGGGCCACTCCACATAGTGGCAGGATGCATTATTGAAAAGAAATGAGTGCCAGGTGTGCGGATGATGCAAAAAGATGACAACTATGCACTGTGAGGTCAGTTTTTGGCCTGTTTGGGGTCCGTTTGAGGTCATCTAAAAGGCCAAGGGTGCCCAAGTAATAAAGCTAAATGTGGGAACTGAAAAAACTGAGAGAAGACCAGACAAAACGTGGAGAAGAGAGGAGGAACAACCACAACTGTGTTTTTGGGGTTTTTGGACCCTGTTTTGGCCGTAAATTGCTCATCCGCGGTCGGATTTGAGCACTTTGACATTGTAGACTGGGGTTTATGGGCCGTTCTGGACGCGATGGCGCTATCCATTTTTCCAAATTACTCACTATTTTTCTATTGTTTTGGCTGTGTAAGTTTCTCCTATGAGAGAATCTTTTGCTCTAGTTTGTGATTGTATCTAGCTTATTTTACCCATACTGTGTGAGCTATTTTCCCCCTTGCTGTTGGCCCAAGCTCATTTGTATGTAAATATCAGAAGTTATCCTCTTTTGAGCTGAATTTTTTGGGTGTGTGTGTGTGTGTGTCTTTATATGTGGAGTGGGCAAACGGATAGTCTCTCTCCTCTCACTCCATATGTGTGTTCCCTGTCTCGGCCAGGTGTGTTGTGTAAGCCGAGTGGTGCCCCATAGTGTGCGTGTGTATCTTCCCAAGAGCATGTGTCGGGTCGTCATAGAGGCGTTCTGTGTGTTTCCATCCTGCTCACAGTGCATATACAAAATGAAGGTCTTGGATACCTGGATAAGACTAAAGGGAAAAATCCAGTGGGAAAAAATATCTTTAGTCATAATTAAACGCGAGGCTATATGTACTTAGGTTCTAATGTTATAGAGTTATGATAAGTTAAAGTACATATGGCTATATGGATACTAGTATGGGCTTGATATACATGGATAAGTGTTAGTAGCTTGAAGTCAGAGTCATTGTTGTTGAGCAAAGGCTTATAAAACCTATTTCCGCTTGGTCATCGTCATTTGTTTGTGTAAGTGCATGGGTGGAATAAAAAAGAGTGCCTAATGCATATATCCAATGATGGGACATCTATATGCTTGCACAGAGTTATGCATGTTAAACAAGATGCGGTGCGAGAGAAGAGTATTGATGGGTTCTTCATGGAGTTAGGGTAGCGAGAAAAACATATAGCATGAGTGCTTCAAAAGCTTTCACTACTCACAAGAAGGGTTTTTGCTATCGAGGTTTCTCCACTCTTCCTCAGTGTGTCAAGTGCGTGAGTGTTTTTGTTTTGACTACTCCGCCTTCTCCACCTTATATATTATATGGACTTTGACTCTTATGCTCACCTCTTCCAGCATGAGCCACATGACTTTATGTATGCTCAACTCTCCAGTTTGAGCTTATACCTATTATCTAGACTCATAGACCATAGAAAAATGTTAACTTGAAGCTTGGGTCTGACACTTTGCTCATTTAGTGGATTAGCTGCCCGACTCTAGACTCTTATGCCATGTAAGTTTAATGGCAACTTGGACTTATCTGATCGCGGCATGAAATCCAATTCCAGATGCTTTTGATGTTTAGGCCTTTCTCGTTAGTTTTTGTTTGAGATTCCATGTTGTCCAATACATTGGCATATATCTGCTCTTCATTCCTTGGTAGCAAATTGTGGTCTCTTGATGAGACACCTATTGATGTTGAAGCAATAGTTGATGAAGTCTTCTTCTTCCAGATAGTGTTCTTCAAAACTGTGGCCTCCGCATTTACCGTTGCTTTCTTTTTGTTGTTAAGAGGCTGTAAAGGAGTTGTGTATCTTTCTTGTTGTTGAGCCTCAATCGTGGATTTTGGAACCCACATTGTTCTTGGGCCTGGTGTGATCTCCTTTTCCACTTGCCTTGTTTCTTCTTTGACTTGATGGTACCTTGTCTTTAATTTCCAAATATGGCTGTTACTTTTGTAAAAGCATTGCTCTTGTAGTAATTGACGAGGGATCCATCTATAGGTTGTAGTACTCTTGGGTGTAGTGGGTGGCTGCTCTTGATTTCTTGATGTTTCTTGCTTTTCCTGGGTGATTCCTTGATAAGCTACTACCTTAGGTATCCAGATTTGAAAGTTACCCTCATAGAATCCTTGTGCTTTGAGTAACTCGACTGGAATGAATCTTTGGACTTCCTTGGAGGTTATCTTCACTTGACTTTGTTGGGTAGTCTGGTAGAAATTTGATTTCATTACCGAGACTTGTCGTATGGTTTGTCTAGTTGAAGACCTTCTCTTTTGCTTTTTGTACATGTCCTTTCTCTTGGTTGAGTTATGTGATTGATGTTGATGGCTTTGTTGATTCTTGACTGAGTGGTTGTCATGGGATGGAAATCGCCAGGCTGTTATCTTGGGCTTGTTGACCCAAACATCTGAATTTCCTTTCTTGTAGCCTTGTGCAATAATTGACTCGCTTCATGTGATCCATCCTGTTACCTGTGCTTGTTGAGGTTGTTCTTGTGATTGTATCCAAATTGGATCATAACTTTAATTTGTGCCTTGGATACTAGCACTTGATTGACCTATTTTGACTTCCTTTGGAGACTTTCGGGCAATGGAAACTTTGGTTGATAGACTTTTTGCTTGGGTTTCCATTGTTTTAATGATGGTTTGGCTTTTGATGTAGAGGGTTTGTCTTGCACTTGCATTGGCTGGGCTAGAGACTGTGGGCTTACTTTAGCTTTGCCTTTTTCAGTAGCCAAGAATCTTTGAACTGTTGTAGGCTTGACCTCTGTTGCCACTTGATAGCTTGTCGTGATGACCATTGTTAAAGATTCAGGCTCGTCTTCAAAGACTTGTGCCCATGGCTTGGACAAAATCAAGTGTGTTCCCATTTTTCGAGAATCTACCACCAAGAATTTTTCTTTGACATTCTGTGAGTGTAGTTGGAGAGTAGCTTTTGCAATCCCCATACTTATAACATCCACTTCAGGTGAGAGATTTACCTTTATCTGAATATCATAAAGCTTTGGCTTACCTAGAAGTAACCACATGCCATATGACATGAAATTAGTTGTGGAATTTGTATCAATTTCTGCCATAAAATTCATCTTGACTCCGTCTTGTGCACTTAGCAAAAAGTTGATCTTCTTTGGTACTAGATTGCTTGTGTTCTCTTGAGTGACTTGAGAAATCTTTGGCCTGGACTGCTTGTCGTCTGAGGTTCCAATTGTAAGAGATGCATCATGTGGTGGTGATTTGCATCTAGCACTTTGGATAGCTTTCATACCTCCGTCCGCTATAGCAAGTGTAGCAATACCACCCAATGATATTTGCATCTAGCACTTTGGATAGCTTTCATACCTCTGTCCGCTATAGCAAGTGTAGCAATACCACCCAATGATATTGTAGAAATCATTGAGGTATTCACTTCTTGTCTATCTGACCCTTCATTATATGAATCACAAGCAGGATCACCCATAGAGTCATTGTCTTGACTTTGAGTTCATCATACTCAGATTCTCCATTTGTCTCACACATAACCCTTAGCATGTAGTAGGGGACTATGTCATACCCATTCTCATCGCAAAATTTTGTTGGAGTGGTCTCATTAACACAGACATCCAAAGTAGCCAATATCTGAGTCCACTCTAGCGGTTCTAACGCCTCTTCTGGAAAAGGTTCTCTTATGTAAGCATCATCTTCTAAGACCCTCTCTAAGGCATTCTCATTTCTCCCAAAGTCACTACACTCCGATGCTCCGCACATCCCGATTTATTTCTTTTTGGCCATCCACGGATGGTGTGTTGATCCACTTTGTGTTGCAGAATCAAAATCTTCCACGGGCGTTCTAGTTACATCTCGATAACTATGATTTCTCATAATTACACGTGTTGTGGTTTTAGCATGTCTCAAGATAATCATAACCCCAATCTTGTACCATCTTGAGTTGCCTCATGAATGGTCTTCCAAGGATGATTTCATAGTTATTTTTCTTGCAAAGTCAATTATGGCAAAAGTATGAGCATACTCTATACCACAAGAAGACACCACTATCGCTTCTAGCAATCCCATGGGTCTTTCCACATGCCCATCAGCTAACTGTAATTTTATTATGGTTGTATTAAAGGCGGGCCTACCCCATTTCTCCCAAATTCATTTTGTTGCTATGGCAATTCCTGCTCCGCTGTCAAGTATAGCTTTCGTTTCAATCTCATTGTACTCGATAGGCAAAGTGGCATTACCATCTTCTCCTTCACAGTACTCTCCTACTTTGTTCAGAGGTACCGGTCTTACATTTGATCTAGGCTTCTCGATCTCATCTAGCTCTTTTTCCAGGAACCTTAACGGGCTTTTGATCCCAATTTTTTCCAAGCATTTTCCTATATCCGTCCACATACTTGGTCTGATTTTCAAAAGTTCTGCCAACGTAATTGTGCAATTCACTGGCGTGGACAGCAAGTCAGTCAAAATTTTTGTGTCCAATTATTTCGTCTCCCCTAGCCTTCGTGATGGAACTCTCACAATCTTAGACTTTGCCTCAAAATCTCCCATGTACTGTGGCAAAGTTCTTAACGATGCAGGTCTACTGTTTTCAGAGGCTATCGATCCTACGTCACCATGATATGACCTTGCATCAACACTCATTTGTGGTCTATCTAATGTGATTTCAGGAAATGGTGTTGGTCCAGCATCCTCTTCTCTTTTTTGGGCATCTCGGACAGCCTTCCATAAATCCTCTGGCCATTGCTCCTCAACTATAGGAACATAGGGTGGGAAATCCCTCATTGATTCATCTGTTGTATTTTGGACTACCCTCGAGTCTTGCGACCTTGGTAGTGGTTCTTCCCTATGATCCACCTCTTCTCTAGGCAATTCGTCTACTTTAATGCTCTCATCTTTGTGCATTGGGGTGACTATCCTATCCTTCAATTCTGGTGGAGGTGGTTCTAGCAATGCTTGAGCAGTTTCAATGAGCTTCTTACACATTTCTAGCCTCTGCTTCTCTAGTTCAAGATAAGGATAAGTCATCCATCTTTGTTCTAAGGTCTATCTATTTCTCAATCTAGCCTCATAAGCCTGTAAAATTGCGTCTAAAGGCTCATTCACTTTGTCCGCTAGGACAAATCATCCTGAACTAGCACTCTTGGGGGCTTCAGCTGGTTTAAGGGTTTCAGCTTCCCTTTGCTGTGTCTGTTGCTCTTGAGTTGTTTCCAACTTAGTTGTAACAGTCTTTTCTTCTCCTTTCTCCCTTTCTAGTCTCGCTTTCATTGTAGTCCTTCTTGCTCGTCTAGAGTTTCTACGGCTTTTGGAACTCTTACTAGTCTCTCCATCTGTAGGCTTTTGCTCTTGCACTTTTTCTTGTGCTCTTGTGACAACGTTTACTGGAGAAACTTGCTTACTTTCATCGTCTTGTTGTTTAAGCACCTGTTCTTTTGCAATTGTTTCTTTCTCTGTTGTTGTTTTCGTCTCTCCTTTTGTTGCGGCTCGTTCTTTCTCTGATTTGCTGGTAGAAGGAAAGGTAACATGTGGTTGCATTTTACCTTTCTTTCGTGGATTCTTAGGACAATCCAAAATCATATGTGTGACTGCACACTCATTACAATATACATTTATCATGATATCATGGTGTGGACAATCCTTAATCAAGTGATCACTACTACCACATGTGTCACATGGACGTCTTGGTTGTTGTGGAAATACTTGATATTGACCTTGAAGTGGTCTCTGATCTACCACATATCTTTCTATTTGAAGCTCATGACTCACATATGCATTTCTAGCAGCTATGGGTCTTTCCCTTAAGAACACTTGTTCCGCTACAGGATGATATCTAGGAGGTTCAGACATAACATGCTCAAACCTTGGTGGAGTCTTAGGTCTATAGTTAGGACAATGTTGCGTCGGATGGTCCCCTCCACATGTCATGCACCTGCGTCGTTGAAGAACTCTATAGGCTGGTACTCTGTCAGAGTGGTTGATGCGTTGCATCACATTCTCTATGATTTGCTCCTCAACATTTATTTGGTTTTGTCCTAGATTCCCTCTTTGATCCTCAAGATCATCGGTTTTCTTTTTCTCACTCACATCATTCATCTTGTTCTGACCATCTTCATAGAATTCGCAATTGTCAACTAGGTCACTACCGCTTTGGTCACCTCTTCTAAGGTTTGGTATCTTTTCATGTATAGGTCCTTTTGGAGATTCTCATTACTAAGCCCTCTGATGAAGCATAGGATTTGACGTTCTGGCGTGGGTAACTCTTGGGTAGGATATCTAGCAACATATTTCTTGAAACGCAGTATTGCATGTCGCAATGTTTCTGTTCCGCCTTGTTTAAATTCCTGAATCTTAGGAAGGGTGTTATGTTTTATGCCCCTCTTGGTGAATTCTTGAACAAATTCATCCAAAATTTTCTCAATGGTTGTGAACTCTCTTCGGTTCAATAGTTCAAACCATGCTTGTGCATTGTCCTCCAATATAAGTCCAAAACCCTCATACTTCGTGTGGAAGTCCTCTACTCGTTCTGCTCGTAGGACTTGCTTGAAAGCCGAGACATGGGCGTATGGGTCTCCTATGCCATTGTACTTTCTATTTACCCATTTTCTTAACCGTGAGCATTTTCTCACAATTCTCTCAAATTGTCGGTTTTAGACACCCTTAACTTCCGGATGCATTTTGAGGCCTTAAACAACATTTTTTTCAACACTGACCAAAACGGTTGTCAATGAATGGTTGTCAATGGCAACCATCATTGGAAACCATTTTGGTCAGCTTACTCTAAGATCTGTAGTGTTGTTCTCAAGCTACGTTTTGATATAAAAACTTTTGGAATCGGAGTCTGTATGTGAAAGTTATGACCAAAACAGTGAGATGTAATTTGGAAAGTTGCTCTATCTGATGTTTTTGCAAGTGGTCAGTTTGAGCCCAAAATTGGTGTGTGCACTCCTTAGGCAATGATAAACCCAGTGGTATACTTGGTTTCAAAAAAAAAAATCCTGACTTGTCTATCGCGATAGGCTCACCAAGTACCCCTTGCAGATGTCCAAATACACTCAAACTTTGTGTACAGGGTATAATGGGCCTTCTGAACCCAAATATGAAGTCAGATATGAATTTTGATTTTTCTACAGTGAATTCCTGGGCCTATCGCGATAGGCTCACCAGAGTGTTACTGGGATACAATTTTTCAACTGTTTTTACAGATTTGAGTTCCCCCTTCTCTTGAGATACTACTCACCAAGTTTCAACCAATTTGGAATACTTTTCCTTTGTAACTTGCATCAAAAAACACTCTTTTCTGATCTTATGAATTAATCCTCTTGGATGCACTAACAATACTCCAAATTTACTCAAATTTTAACCATAGGCTCACAACAACATGCAGAACAAGGCCCTAAGGTCAGTTTTCAAAAATTCCAATTTTTGTGAAAAAGCTCCAGTCTATCGCAATAGGCTCAATAAATTCTTTAGTTTTGAAAATTTTCCAGATTTCTCTTCACCACTGTGTTCCCTATGCTTTGTACACCTTGCTCACCAATTTCCACTTGTTTTGGACTTTTTCTTAGGTCTCTAACTCCAACTCTAGAATTCTGAGTCTATCTGATCACTAGAAAATAGACTTAGAATGACTTCCCAATGTCCAAAATCCACCAAATTTTGTGTGTAACCTCCTGAGAGGCTAAACAAGCTATGCTCCAGAGGGTTTTGAAAATTTCAATTTCTTTGGCCCTACTTTAAGTCTATCGCGATAGACTCACCAAGTATGCTAAAATGACACTTTTTTCAATTTTTCTCTTCACAGATGTGTTCGCTACCCTCTGTAGATCATGTATACCAAGTTTCACAAGGTTTGGAAATTTGGTCAAGCTATTTTTACCAGTGTGTCTCTAAACTTAGACTCTAAACACTAGCCTTGAGGTTTGGTTGTCAAGCAGGTGTCCAAGTACACTCAACTTTTGGGAGCAGCTTTGTATTGATGTGTTTTACATGTGGTATGAGAGGTTTTACCTGATTGTGATTCTATCTCCAATTCACCAGTCTATCGCGATAGGCTGGGCAGAGAGCCACTGGGAAGTGATTTTTTTCTCTGTTTTTGGAGAGTTTGGTTCCCAATGCCCTTAGATTCCTATCCCCAAAGTTTCATTCAATTTGGACTTCTTTTCCTTTGGATTCAAGCAATTCAAAGTTCACTTCCTTACACTCAGAAAAAGCAAATTCACACTTAGATGCACAAGCACTGATGCAAATGCTTTGAAATTTTACATACAAGCTCTAGAGCATATGCAAAACAAGGTCTTGAGGTCAAACTTTTTTTTTGAAAATTGCAGATTTAGTTTCAGATTTTTGTTTCTTCAATGCAAAAACAAGCACTCAAATCGGCTTTCAAACGACCGTTTTAGAGCACTTTTACCATAATCAACACAATTCCGCCTTTTGTGTTTTCAAGCACATTTTCATGTCAAAATTTCTCTAGATCAACATTAGATGTCCTACACTACCTAAAGTCCTACTTTGGATGGTTGAATGGTTGTTTTTGCTTTTTGGCAAGCAAACAGCCTCCTGCTTACCTCTTGCGTTTTTCTTTGCGTTTTTTCTCTTTCAAGTTCTTCACAACCATAAGTCACAACCAAACACACAAACCATAAAACCTAATCTAAACACACAACAAAATAATATAACCATACCTCAACCTCATGGTGGACCACCTCGGCGAGACGCAGCCTCCCTGGCTATCCCTCAGTCAAAAGATCCACTCTCTGACTTCCCACTAAGAAGGCAAATGGTGACAACACTCTAGAAAACTCTAGAGAAATGATATACTATCAAACACGAGTGATGCGGTCTATGCTAGTTTAGGTGCTTCATCCCCGACAGCGGCGCCAATGTTTGCGAGTACGCTGCGACGGATGATGGAGCACAGCGAGAACACAGACCAACAAACTGTCAATCCGAGGACGTAGCTGACCCAACTGAAGGAGTACGAGCGGAAGTGCGACGCGAGAGAGAGTGCGAGAAGAAGAGAACGACGATATGGTGAACTCAGTCTACTATAATGTGTAGAGCATAGTGAGTTCTTATTAGGTTTTTACAAAAGAATATGTGTACATACCTGGAGGCCCGCCCACTTACCTGGGCGACCACATTGGGCTTTATACCCCAACAACCTCCCACTTAAAGTCCAATGTGGTACTTTAAGTGTGAGAGAAGCTACTATACAAGCTAATATACAAGAGATGTAGAGAAGTGATGTACTACCCTACACCTAACTGCTTGCGAAAATGCGCAAAGCTCTCTGAGGGAAGTCCTTTTGTAAGTAGATCAGCAGGATTTTTTGTGGTGTGAACTTTGACAAGCTGAAGTTGCTTATCCTCGAGCATTTCCCTGATGAAATGATACTTCACATCCACATGCTTTGTCTTTGAGTGATAAACTGGACTGCGAGCCAATTGTATAGCACTTTGACTATCACAATATAACACAGGCATCTCTTCTTTGATTCCCAAATCTGTTACTAGTCGATTAAGCCAAATTGATTCTTTGCATGCCTCTGATGCTGCAACATATTCAGCCTCTGTAGTAGACTGAGTAACACAATCTTGTAATCTAGAACGCCATGATATTGCTCCACCAGCCAATGTAAAGACATACCCTGATGTAGACCTTCGGTTGTCTAAGTCACCTGCATAATCTGAGTCTGTAAAACCCTTTACACTTAGCTCCTGACTCCCATAGCATATACGCATACTCTTTGTAGCTTTCAGGTATCTCAATATTCCTTTCACTGCCTCCCAATGTTTCTTGCCTAGGTTTGACATGTATCGACTTACTACTCCCACTGCAAATGCAATGTTTGGGCGAGTAGCAATCATTGCATACATCAAACTACCCACTGCAGACGCAGATGGAATCTTATCCATTTCAACCTGTTCTTCCTCAGACACAGGACAATCTTGTTTGCTAAGTTTCACATATGGTGGCAATGGAACACTCAGTGCCTTTCCCTTCTCCATATTGAAACATTGCAAAACCTTGTCAATATACTCTGTTTGAGACAACCAAATCAACTTCTTTGATCTGTCTCTCTCAATGCGCATACCAAGTATATGACTTGCCTCACCCATGTCTTTCATGTCAAACGATTTTGCCATCTTTGACTTCAAAGCTGAAATTTCTTCCGAGTGCTTGCCACCAATCAACATGTCATCCACATACAAAATAAGGATCAGCCAACTACCATCCTTAGCCTTCTTTGTATATAGACAGTGAGCGAACTCACTACGTTTGTAGCCTTGAGAAAGCATAAACTTGTGGAATTTATGGTACCATGCCCTCGGTGATTGTTTTAAGCCATAAAGACTCTTTAACAACTGGCATACCCAATCTTCCTTGCCTTTCTCAACAAACCCTTCTGGCTGCTGCATGTAAATTTCCACATCTAAATCACCATGCAAGAACGCTGTCTTGACATCCATTTGGTGCAACACCAAATCTAATATGGCAACCAATGCAAGAAAGCATCTCAATGTAGTCATCTTGACCACCGTAGAGAAGACTTCATCAAAGTCAATGCCTTGTTCTTGCTTAAAGCCCTTGGCAACAAGCCTTGCTTTGTACTTTGGCTGACTATCATGAGCGGTGATCTTATACCTGTAAACCCATTTACAAGGTAGAGCCTTTTTGCCCTGTGGTAATTTAACTAGCTACCATGTCTTGTTTTTATGCAGAGCTGTCATCTCTGACTGCATGGCCAATTGCCAATTCCCGGAGTCCCTCATTTGCACTGCTTCCTTGTAACATGAGGGCTCATTGCAATCAGTCAACAGGACATAGTTCATAGATGGAACAAACCTATCAGGAGGTGGCGTGACACGTCCAGATCTACGCACAATAGGTGGCTCAGGCTCAGCCACAACCTATGGTTCCACTCTATCCTGTCCTTGCTCCTCTTGAGCCCTGACATTTTGTCTTGCACGTGCAGGTCCATCTTCTTGGAAGACACCTCTTCTAATCTCCTCAACCCTCTCTGGTTTAGAATGATATTTGGCTTCATTAAAGTGAACATCATTGCTGCGGACAACCTTTCTGGATTCGGGATCCCAAAGTCTGTAACCCATCTCACCAGAATTACCATAGCCTAGAAAGATGCACTTTCTACTCTTTGGCTCAAGTTTGTTCCTAAATTCCTTTGGAACGTGAGTATATGCCTCACAGCCAAAGACTCTGAGATGCTTGTATGAGGGCATTTTGCCTGACCATACCATCTCTGCAAAACCTTGCTAGGAGATCTATTTACAAGATGAACAGCTGTTGATACAGCTTCAGCCCAAAACCCATTTGGCAGCTGTGCATTAGAAAACATACTTCTGACCTTCTCTTGTATGGTCCTATTCATCCTCTCAGCAACACCATTTTGAGGAGGATTGTAAGGAGCAGTAAGTTCACGTTTTATACCTTTTGACTCACAAAATTCCTGAAAGGCGTTTGAAACATTCTCTCCACCATTGTCAGTGCGTAAGCATTTAAGCTTCTTGCCACTCTGATTCTCCACAAGTGTCACAAACGTTTTGAAAACACTAAACGCTTCATCCTTGTGCTCGAGAAAGTAAACCCATACTTTCCTCGAGTAATCATCTATAAATGTCATAAAGTAAGGAGCTCCCCCTCGAGATAGGCTAGGCATAGGTCCACACAAATCACTATGAACAAGTGCCAAATGTGTATCTCTTCTACTGCTTCTATGCTTATGTGGCTGCTGTGTTTGCTTACCATACAGACAATGTTCAAAGAATTCAAAATCATTAAATGAAAAGCCAGGCAAATTACCATAACGAGACAAGATTTCCATTCCCTTCTTGGACATATGTACTAACCGGCAATGCCACAAAGAAACGTTCGGCTGCTCGGTTACATTGATTACATTTTTAGAGACATTTGATACATAAATCATGTAAAGTCCTCCAGACTTTACTCTATGTGCTACTGTCATAGAACCCTTGGATATCTTCCACATGTTCTGTCCAAAAGTGATCACGTAGCCAGCATCATCAAGTAAACCTGTGTTGATCAAGCTCTTTGTAATTGCGGGAACATGTCTCACATTCTTCAGCGTGAAAGAAGAGCCATTCTGAAACTTCAATTGAACATCTCCAACACCTAAGATCTCACATGTCTGCCCATTGCCTAGCCGAACATGATCTTTAGTGGTCACATAAGAGGTAAACCACTCCTTGTTTGGAGACACATGAAGTGATGCCCCTGAGTCTATAATCCAGTCACTCGGTGCATTTCCATCAGATGCTGTAAGAAGAGCTGAGTCCATTGTATTCTTCAAGAAGTAGATGTCTCCTGACACTAGCCTGTCATCCTCTGCAACAGTGTTTGTCACATTTATTTCTTGAATCTTCACTGAGGACTTGTTCTTCTCACCATGGTCTTCAGCTTTCTCTTTGCCTTTTTCTGCTTTCCATTCTCTGCAGTCTCTTTTCATGTGACCCTTCTTGCCACAATGGTAGCATTCTATGTCACTCTTGCCTTTAGCACTGCGGGACTTGCTACGAGACTGATTCCTCTTTCCACCTTTGTACTTTTCTTTGGTCCTTCCCCTGACAACTAAGGCTGTTCCTTTGCCGTTGTCCATTGTCTTTCTATTGGTTTCTTCAGTAAGCAGACTTCCTTCTACACCTGCTATGTTCAAACCATTTAGAGGTGCAGAATTACTCAAAGCTGTGCGAAAAGTGTCCCAACTTTCCGGCAATGTGATCAACAGGAACATAGCTCTAGCAGGTTCATCAAACTTGACACCTTGAGCTGACAACTGACTATAGATTGTGTTCAATTCATTCACATGATTGGACATAGGTGTCCCTTCTTTCATCTTCAAGTCAACAAGCTTCTTAAGCCAGTATACCTATGAAGCTGCACTCTGCTTCTCATAAAGATCACTCAGCTTTAACCATGCTTGATAAGCCGACATCTCGTCTGCTACATTGAAGTAAATGCTTTCTGCCAAAGTCAGCATAATGGTAGAAAGTGCCAATTCATCCATTTCGCTCCATTCATCTTCGTCCATATCTTCTGGTTTTATCCCCTTGAGGTTTATAGGTTTTGTCTGCTTCTTTTGTACCAACACGTGCCAAATCTGCTGCTTCCACAATGGGAAATTGGTTCCATCCAGCTTCTTGATATTGTAAAGAGCAGTGTCCTGTGATCCAACCATAGCTACGCTTCACAGTAGTTTACTTTCCTGGGAAAAATTCGGCAGAGTTTCCCCTACAAACTGACCTCTGAACCAATATCAACCTGTCAAATGAACCAAGAAAGCTTCAGATTCTGCAAAAATTTTGGCAAAGTCTCCTTTGTAAAATGGCTCTGGTGTACTCAAAAACAGACCAAAAAACAGCTCAAAAAACCACTCTCTCTCTAACACTGTAAGCTGCGGGTAAACCTGTCCTGCACCTGTACTGTCTCTCACTGTCCTGTCACTATCCTGTAAGCATAGACTGCGACAATGCCTCAACGGCAGTAAAGCAAAAATGCAATCCCAACTGTCTAACTCACAGTCAATACATCCTAGCTGCCTATCTAAGGGTGCTCGAGGGATCGCTCCAAGACCTGTATCACCGAAAGGATCTCAACATTCGAGAATCCCCCAGCTCAATCAAACCTCACTCGATCCTCAACAAAGGCTGCAGTAAATCTGACAGTACATAGACTTCCCACAAAGTCATACATCCACAAATTTCCCACTGTATGCTGTAACCGCTGCGGCGGTTGTTTGCTGCGTGACTCACAGCCAGCAAACCCTCAACAGACATACATCATCTCTGACAATACATCCCATGTGGAAGTACCTGCAATGTTAGGATGAAATCTGGAATATCAAGCAGCAAACACAAGCTACCTGATGAACTAGTGGATGTCGCCTACAGTCTGTGTGTAGATGCGCCCGTGGCGTATGTGACATGCCTCCAAGAACTGTGAGCCATCCTTCGATGTGTAGACAGCCACAAATCAACACTCTGGGAGTGTCGATATCCTCAGCACCTGCAGTCGTAGGCCGAAAAACCCCAAATTTGTAGAGTCGGATTTGCACCCGCTGAGACCACGTAGTCAAAAATGACCTGCGCAGACCTTTGTCGAAGCCGAACGGTGGCCGAGATGACCTCAGAATGAAATTCTGACAACACCAAGCCCTTCGAGTTGTCCCACGAGATTGGGGCCGTGTCTTCGCTTGTCGAATTTCACTCCAATCTGAGTTGATGACTCTAGCCTCTTGCAGTGCTGCCCCGAGCCTCGATCTGAGCTCTGATACCAGTTGAAGGAGTACGAGCAGAAGTGCGACGCGAGAGAGAGTGCGAGAAGAAGAGCACGACGATATGGTGAACTCGCTCTACTGTAATGTGTAAAGCATAGTGAGTTCTTATTAGGTTTTTACAAAAGAATATGTGTACATACCTGGCGGCCCGCCCACTTACCTGGGCGACCACATTGGGCTTTATACCCCAACACCGACTAGGGCATGGAGGCATCTCTGGGTTGTCAACCCTGAGCTAGACACTAACAACACTCTACAGTCACTAATCCTACCACAACACTACCATAAAGCAAAGAAACAGACAACGCATCCTACGAAACACTAGTTTACTCTTCTGCTTCTCTCACTTGCTTCATTGGCCTCTTTGACTTGTTTCCACAATGCATCAAGACCATCTATTTCTTTACAACTCTCGGGTATAGTTATGTGAAATCCCTTGGAAGAGTTATCCATGGTAATCAGCACTATTTGTCTCTAATGCGGAGTCCTTGAGATTTTGTCCATGCTTGTGACTGGAATCTGGCTCTTTTTGTTTCTGGTTTGGTGGGATTACTGGTGTAGGTGGGACAAGGTTTTAATCCAATTGGTGGTTCTAGTAAAGCTTGGGATTTTTGAATCACTTTCTTACACATTTCAAGCATGTCCTTTTCTAGTTTCGCGTATGGGTATGTTATCCATCTCTGTTCTTGGGTTTGGTTGTTTGTGAGCCGTGTTTCGTAGTCTTTTAGGAGGTCATCTAAATGCTCATTAACGGGTCATTAACCTTCTTGACCAACATTGATCCTCCCAAGCTAGTATTTTTTTCGATCACTTTTCGTTGATGGTTCTGTTGGAGATTGAGATGCCTCCACAAGAGAAGATGCAACCCTTTCCTCATGTTGTCTTATCTTCTATTCAGCTTGGGTAAGCTTCTTAGCTAGGGATTTTTGCTCTCATTCTCTATGTGCTTTCATTCTAGTCTTTCTAGCCTTCCAGCTGTTTCGTTTGCTCTTGGTTTTCTTAGTAGGTGCGTCGGTTTTTGGCTCATTCGTCTTTGGACTTGCGTCAGTTTTCTTTTTCTCTGTCTCTAGCTTCTCATTAGCGTCCTTTTGAGCTTGCGCTCTCGTAACTACTTGAACTGGTATGACATTTTCATTTTACGAGCTACTAGGTAGCTGAACAATTCTTGAGACATTTGTTGTGATCTTTCTGACTCGTTTTGGAGTTTTTGGACAGTTGGGGATCAAGTGAATGATAGCACAGTCAAGACAATAGGCATTCACTTGGGTGATCTCCGTTTGAGGACATTGTTTGACCAAGTGGTTGCCACGATTTTTGTGACAATCTATCTCCGATTGAGAAGCTTCTTCTTGCAGTTCCTCTTGGCTGTAAATAGGCTCTGACCTTGCTAAGCCTCTATTAGCAATGAGCCGCAATGTACTTTCGTCCATCTCATACCTTCTTTCTTCAGGTCGAAACGCAAGAGGTGGAGGTTGTACCGGCCTCATTACTCCATTTGTTTCTCTCATCTTTTGTCGCTTCAAACGAAAGTACCCGCTTTGGTTGTTATAATACATTGGAGCTGGTACTAGCGCTTGTTTGTTAGATGCTTCCATCATCGGCGTGTATCTCATGTCTATAGGAATTCTAGCACTTGGTTGAAGAGGTTGTTGTCCTAAGACAAGCTATGGCCTTGCAACTCCTACTAGACCTCGTGCACTCCCCATAACGTATCTAGGTGGAGTAGGTGCTACTGGAATAGGTTGTACATACCTGTCCTTAGCATTTTCCATGCCGTAGTAACAATATTCTCTTGTATGGTTTGTGAATTTTCTCTCAATCTCGTACCATAGAGGTTCGCGGAGATTAGATTTATCTAGAGGAGCTAGTCTCTAAGCTAATCCTTCTATAAGCTTCATTTTCTCACTGGATATCTTTGCATTTATTGTGGGTTTGATTCTTGGTGAATCACTCCTCTGAGAAGGTGTCTTACTCTCACTCTTAGTATCATACCTTCTCAATGTTGTGCTCTGATTTGGATAAGAGTAAGTTATAGGGTGTGGTGATGGTATATATAGTCGTGTTGCGACCATAATTCCACCTCTATAAAAGTCATGTTCTATGGTTGCATCTGGGTACAACCATGGTCCATTAGGTATTTTCACTTGAGGAGGCATGCTTGTCATCTCTGTGATCATTTCATCTCTTGTTATCGCTCTAGAAGGAAATCCAGGTGGCTCCCTTTTTGGAATTCTTGTATTTGATGGAGGTATCTATGGTCCATCATTGACCAAAATGTCACTTCTTTTTAGTGAATTGTGTGGGTTTATGTCAAAATATGGATAGATTGGCATTTCAGCACTTCTAACCTGGCTTGTCATACCTCTGGTCATATCTATAAAAGGATTGGTAGATTGGCTTTCTATCCTGATGATCTTAGATTTTCTTAATGTCACGCTCACTTAATACTCTCAAGATAGTCCTTACAAGCACCTTTGGCCCTTGATCAGGTCTCTCAGAAGTCACGAATTTGTGACTCTTTTGGTCTCTGGATGTTGGTTCTGGGTACCCTAAAAGTTTGGATTTAGGAAACCTGGAAAAACTCAGCTCTAAAACCAAAACTTTTCTCGCAAGCTTTTCTCATATATGTCATATTGCTCACAAGCTTTTATCTTGGCTATACCTGATTCAATTTGGAGTCGTCTATCAACAGTTAGAGCAGTTTTGGTGAACTGCACTTGAAACAACACTCAAAACAGTTTCAGGATCAAGGATTTCTTCTTGTATCTTGACCAAATGTGACCCAAATTTGTTGAAACTTGGTCACTAGGCTTACTTACAGTGATTAGCACTTCTAGGAGCTCACTGTGAGTTTTCACCTCCAAAATAGGGTTAGAGACATCATATGCGTATGAAGTCTATGTGCTCAAAATTTGACAAAAATTGGTATGTGAGCTCTCCTTGATGTCCTCTACCCATTGGCATGCTCAGTTTATGATTCCGACCTTACTTTGACACTTGAGACTTTATACGCGCATAAAGTCTTTTGTGGAAGAATGAGGTGACTTTTGTTCCATTGATTCCTTATCACTCAAGCAACTCTCAACAAGTTTCAAAATTCAATTTGGACATTTTTTGAGCAAATTAAGACCAATACAAGCCAGAATTTGCAATCTTTTGTCCTTTTGCTCTTTGCAACCCCAAACAAGCTCCACATACAATGAAATTTTGGCTAGAGACTTCTTTTATGCTCTAGGACACTGAGGTATACTCAAATGTCTGATTTGACCCAGATGTGGCCTATGAGACTTCATACATGTATGAAGTCTTTTGGCTCAGAATTCACTCAGATTTCTACCCAAGGTACTCCTTGATGCATACAACAAGAATATGTGATCGCAACAAATTTTGGATGTCAAAATTGCTCAAAATGACCACTTTTTCACCTTTACAGTATTGTATCTGCAAAGTCTCTGTACATGCAAAAATAGGTGTCCAAATGAGATGAAATTTTGCAAGCAAGCTTAACACCTCATTTACCAAACCCCTATGTGGTCAAAAATGAAATTTGACTTTTAGTTTTGGCCTTGAGACTTCATACGCATATAAAGTCTTTTGCTCAGAATTGGTCCGAACTTGGTGAGTAAGCTTGTCTTGTTGTGCTTAACACCCTGGTATGCTCAGATCTCAATTTTGGTCTCTAAAAGTGCCCTTTAGACTTCATACGTGTATGAATTCTAACTAGTCAGAGTGAAGTGAGTTTCACTTTACAGGTTCCTCTCTACACTGGTAACTCACAACAAGTTTCAGAATTGAATTTTGACAATTTTTTAGCAAGTTATGGCCAATACAACCAAGTTATGGCATAGGTACGTCTTATGGCCTTTGCAAGCTCAAAAGTGATCCAAAATTGATCAAATTTTCCCTTTATGCTCCTTAAATGCTGTAGATCACAAGGGTACACTTAGTTGTAACTTTTGACTGTCATATTTGGCCTTGAAACTTCATACGCGTATAATTGGATGTCAAATTTGCTCAAAATCATCAGTTTTACAAGGAAATCATCTAGAAGAGTAAAATCCCAATCTCCACCCATACCATGGTTGAGTTACTAGTTACAACCACCCCCGTGCACATAAGGCATTCACTATTTCACTGCAAGGCAACATGAGCATGCTAGGATTGAATGCAACGGCACCATGCTATCTCGGGCCACTCTTGATGCTAGTGATTGATGTTGTCGGTGGTTGCATCGTCTTCATGTTATCCTCAACTAACCTCCCACTAATGTACTAACCTCTCGCTAACTCCAAACCTCGCCATGCACCATATGGTGCTCGCACTCCATCATGCATCCCTAGTTCCAAGAGCAAGGTTGGTAACAATCAAGACACCGGTTGTAAGTATCATCATCATCAATAAAGTGTGCAATGCTGTCTTTATCTTTGATTCCATTCTCTATTTCCCTTAGCTTTATTTTCCCCACATTCTTGGGATGTTTCATCTCTTGTATATCACTCTGCTTGTGCTTTATCACGTGCGTCCCCTCCAGTTAGTCAGTATGCTCCATTCCGACCTTGTCACTTACCTCTCTCGTACACACACTCATGACTGTTGACTAGGCATTTTTTTTTACATCCGGAATTTTGTTTATAACCATTTTGTGATGGTTACCTAGAGGACACCTCACTCTTGCTACCCTAGGTCATCTATATCTACGTGCTAGCCGCACTTATGCTAGGTGGTGCCCCTCTAGAGTTGTAGACTAATTCCTACCTTGAGATGATGCTTGGGGATGTCAGGTTATGTGTGGTGTAGAGGCCACCCCCATATGGCATGTCCTTTCTGGTTCTCAGTGGGCTCGAACTGCTCAGATGGTCAAGGGGCTCGTGGCGATGACCTTGGATGGCATCTCAAAGGTCTCAAACTCGATTTGATAGTAGCCTCGTCCGAGGAACTGAACATCCAAGATCTTGCCCACCTCTTCAAGAAGGCAGGCCTGGAGAAGATCTTGCATCTGTCCTCTGCTAGGTTTGGTGCCGAGAATCTTGTAGATGATAGAAGTCGCCTGCAGAGAAGGCACTGAACCTCTATTGCTAGGCTCGTTTGCTTTGTGGGTGAAAGAGGAAGTCAAACGGTGGGCTCAGTGGGCTCGGGCGAGGGGACTTCACTAGAATTCCTCTATGGTAGAGCTTGAGCCTCCGTCGGTGTCTGCTGCTGTGGAGAAGAGGCAAAGAAACAATGATGCAAGGGGCAATTCCCGCCGGACCAAGCACGTCGAATGTGCTGGCATAGCCTGACAAGTAGGATAGGTTAGGCTAGTGGGCGGAAAGGGAAGTAGAGTGTGGCCTGGGGGGGGCAATGAATGGGGTACAAAGGGGTGGGCGGGGGGGGGGTTGCGTAGAAGTTGCCTGCAGGCACTCAAACTCTACGGCTAGGCTCGCTTGCTCTGTCGGTGAAAAAGCAAGACGAATGGTGGGCTAAGCGGGGTCAGGCAAGGGAACTTCATTGGAGTTCCTCTGTGGTAGAGATTGAGCCTCCATTTGTGTCTGTTGTTGTGGAGAAGAGGAAAAGAAACGACGATGCAAGGGGCAATTCCCGTTGGACCAAGCACGCCAAATGTGCTGGCATGGCTTGACAAGCAGGATAGGTTAGGCTGGCGGGTGGAAAGGGAAGTAGAGTGTGGCCTGGGGGGGAGGAGGGGTGCAATGAATGGGGTACAAAGGGGTGGGCAGGCAGGGGGCGGGGGGTTGCGCGGAGGGGGAGAGACTAGTAGGATTAAGCTCTCGCCAGGGGAGTGGTGGGCTGAGGGACGGCATGCTAGGGGTAATGGGTAGTAGCAGGAGGAAGGATGGGCGACAGTGCGGGGTAGCAATGGGAGGGATGGGGGATAGCGGGCACCAGCGGGAGGAAAGGGGGTGGTAGTGTAGGGGCAGCAGTGGGAGAATGGGGGTTAGCGGGTAGCAACGAAAGTGCTGGGGGAGGCAGCATGGGAGGGCAGGTGGAAGGGGGGCAGCACAGGGGGTGGACGAGGGTGGGCAGGGTAGCGCAGGGACTGAGGGGTGGGTTGCACAAGGAGGAAGCAGGGTGGGAAAACACAGTAGCAGCGAGTAGCATTTCTTTTGTAGATTGAGACAAAGTCTTGCATAAGGAAACTTTGGTGCTTGAGATGCTTGGAGTGCTTGATGACTCAGATGCTTGAGGTGCTTGATGACTGAGATTCTTCTCATGCTTGGGATGCTAGGGTTGTTCTTGAGGTAGGAACCCGTACCAAGCTTGAAGGGCTTAAGGGCCAAGCTTGTGGTGGAAACCGGGTCTAAGCTTGAGGGGCTTCAGGTGTCAAAATTCAATCATCAATCCCTACACGGAGGGGACGATCCCTACAAGAGGGAGGATGAGACAGAACACACACACACTGACACAAGGCAAGCTTGGTACAAACAAAGCAAAAGGGAAACTTGTCAAGTTTCTCCGCATGTTGCCCTCATGGTGTGTCTAAAGCCTATTTGTTGGCCACCCAAGGGGTCCAAGATCACTTAGAAGATTAAATTATTATTTTTAGCATTTATCAAGCCATCTCTCTCAAAGGGGAAAGGGGACACTTGTCCCAAGGCTACCCTTGTTGCTTCGTATGAATCTTTAATCTTGTGATTGTCTAGGCTTGGAGGGGTCCAATGAGCTTCAAGCATGAGCTACAAGGGGTGGTCGACCAAATCAATTCGGGGCCTACTTCATGGGTACACTCTCCCACACTTACAACACACACACACACACTCTCATTGTGTATTGTGCAAAGTGCAAGAGCATCCTCTCCTTCTCCAAGAAAATAGAGAGGTTGAGAGCCTACACCAACACTCTTGGCTATGGAATGCAAATCCAACCAAGAGCCATGATTGAATGCTTAAGCTTTCCATCTTCTCCATTTTCATTACTATGCTATTATGTATGGTAGCGAGAAGAGTGATGATAAGTGAGGAAATACTTCTTTCTCCTATGAAATGTTTCTTCTTCCTCTTCCCTACCCTCCTTACCTGCTAGTTCTCTTTCCACCTTCAAAGGTGTTTGAGGTCTTGGGAGTAAGGCTTGGGATAGTTAATGCTTTCCACAAAGTTTATGGTATGCTCATGATGCATGAAATTTTCCATATGCATTGCATCACCTAGGTCAAAAGGAACACAAAGATTGTATTGCAACAAGTCTCTCTTGATGGGAGAAACTATAATACAAATGCATATTTGAGGGGGTACCGGCTCCACATAAATCTGGTCCTTAACTCTTGTCATGTTCTCTAAACTCTCTCTCTCTTGCAAAAAGTATTGTTCATGCCCAATTAGCTAAATGCTATGTTTATGTTGCTACCATCAATTATGTTCACCCGCTATGCTCACAAAGTAGTTTCACAAAAGTACTTTCTCTAATTTTTTCTACTCTCAAGTAAATAGGCCAGTTTTGTTACATCCCACTATCTACATCCTCCTCCCCTTTGTTTGAGTTTTGGCATATTCCAAAATTCTAGATTTTGTTCTAGCATCAATGTTTGCATTTTTGTTTATTTGGAGCCTTCTTCGGGGTGGAATTTGGAGCATTCTTCGGCGGTATCCAAAGGACTCTTGGTCTATCTTGACTTGGAGCATTAGAAGTAGTGTTTTGTTTTTAGATAAGTCTCTCAATAACTTCTTTCTCCAATTTCTCTCTTTGCTCTTTCAACATCTCCACATCGTATGGGGTAAGCATTCCAAATTTTCATATTAGGGTCGTATAGGGTCTTCTTTACTCTAGGGAGCCTCCCCCATGCAAACTTATGACATATGGAGGTAGAGTGGATCTATTCTACTAGATCTGAGTGGTTGGAATTGATGCAAGCTTCAAAGAAGTACTCTAGGCATATCTCTGAAGTGAGGTTTGAAGTTGGCTTCATTGGCTGTGTCTTTTTAAGGTATCTTGGAGGTCTCCATTAATAATTGTAATAGTTCACTTTTATATTTGATTAATAGACTAATATGGACTCTCCACTGATTCATCATGCCTCTAAAATTCACCAAATTATCCTCCAACTCAGACACTACGAACATTTTTATAGTATTCTATTTCATTAAGAACATGTTTCTAGGACACCTAGAGTGCCTTGCTTTGGTCATGCACTCCAAGATTTGATCAACAATTATAACATATCTCACCTGATAAGCAAACTTGTTGTACTTTGGATTAAGGGTGTAAGGTTTCCAGTTTTCGAAACCTTAAAAATTGTACAAAGCTTGTAAAATTAACTTGAAAACCACTGTTGAAGGATTCAATCATGGCTAATATTGGAATTTTTGGAATCATAAGCAGAGCTTTACTATGGATAGTAATTTTTAGAATCAGAATCCGATAAAAACTGGAAAAGTTACAAGCCCTGGAAGGTTACACTAGGAATTCAATTAGTTAATAAAAATTGGATGGTTTCAATAATAATTATTAACAAAGACTTTCTTATCCTAAGGTTCCAGGATTAATTGATATTCAAATTTTCATCATTAGAAATCAGTAAAATCAATCAAAATCGATTCTGGAAGGTATGGGGGCACTGTGGAGCAAGGGGGAACCTGCCAGAGACTGATTTAGCAGCAGTTGGCGCCATCTTCAAGCTCGGGGCCTACTTGGGGTGTCAATACCTGCTAGGAACTGTCCGGGGCCCAGAAAAACTATAAAAAGACCCCCTTCCCTTCATAAAAATTTAGACTCGAAGCCTTGATACACTCTCTCTCATCTAGAGAGACCGCTATGCAAAACTCACTAGAGATTAAGCTCTAGTTGATTAACCTAAACGGTAATTAGCCTAATCCTTCTTAATTAGCAAAGCTAGATTAATCTATTTTCTTAATAAATTAGAGATTAGAGCTATGTATACTCATAAATCCTCTCTTCATTAAATATTCTCTATTGATTGTTGTAATTAAAGCTTGGGAATATTAAGCTCATTAATTATCCTATCATATTAGAGCTAAAATTATCCAAATTAACCATAAATTAATGGGAAATATATTCATTAAGTTTAGATTAAGTTGAGGTAACTATTAGAGCCGCATTAGATAGTCATTAAGCTAGGAAAATTATCTTATAATTTTTTGAGTAATTTTTCATAATTAATTAGGCAGAATTACACTGTTTTTTAGAGAAATTAAAGAGGAAAATATTCAAATTGATTCAAAATCATCTGAGTTATTTATCAGATGCTAACTATATGTTAGGAATCCCGTGATAATTATTTCAAGCTCAGATAACTAATTTACCTAATCACTTTATTAGAAATACTCTATTTTTAGAATAAATTAAAAGTGGAAAATTAGTAATTTGATTCAAATTGCTTTGAGTTATTTATTGGAGGTTAAATATATATTAAGAAACACGTGATAATTATGTCAAGATCAGATAATTAATTTACCTAATTACCTTATCAGAAATACTCTATTTTTAGGACAAATTAAAAGGGATAAATTAGTAAATTGATTCAAATTTCTTTGAGTTATTTATCAGAGGCTAGGTATATTTTAGGATACCTGTGATAATTATGTTAAGCTAAGATAGTTAATTTAGCCAATTACTTCAGCAGAAATACTCTGTGTTTAGCACAAATTAAAAGGGGAAATTAGTAAATTGATTCAAATTCATTTGAGTTATTTATTAGAGGTTACATATATGTTAGGAAACGTGTGATAATTATGTCAAGCTCAGATAATTAATTTACTTAATTACTTTAGCAAAATTACTCTGTTTTTAGGACAAATTCAATAGGGGAAACTAGCAAATAGATTTAAATTGATTTGAGTTATTTATCAGAGGTTAATTACATCTTAGGGAACCCATGATACTTATGTCAAGTTCAGATAATTAATTTACCTAATTACTTTAGTAGAATTACTCTGTTTTAAAGATAGATTAAAAGGGGGAAATTATTTAATTGATTTAAAATTCTTTGAGTTATTTATCAGAGGTTTTCTATATGTTAGGAAATCCTTGATAATTATTTCAAGCTCAAAAAACTAGTTTACCTAATTACTTTATCAAAAATACTATGGTTTAAAGATAAAGTAAAAGAGGGAAATTAGTAAATTGATTCAAATTGATTTGATTTATTTATCAAAGGTTAATTATATGTTTGAAAACCCGTGATAATTATTTCAAGCTCAGATAATTAATTTACCTAATTACTTTATCAAAAATACTTTGTTTTTAGGACAAATTAAAAGGAGGAAATTAGTAAATTGATTCAAATTGCTTTGAGTTTTTTATTAGAGGTTAATTACATGTTAGGAAACCAGTGATAATTATGTCAAGCTCAGATAACTAATTTACCTAATTACTTTGGTAGAATTACTCTGTTTTAGGATAAATTAAAACGAGGAAATTAGTAAATTGACTCAAAATGCTTTGAGTTATTTATCAGAGGCTAACTACACCTTAGGAAAACCGTGATAATTATTTTATCTTTAGGTAATTAGTTTACCTAATTATCCTAGTAAAATTACATTATTTTTAGGAAAAAATAAAAGGGGCAATATAGTAAATTTTAATCCAAAAACCTTTGATATAAATATAAGAGGTAGAACACACCTTGAATAATCCGTGATAAATACCCCAACTTCAGATAAATAGTTTAGGTATTTATCTTCAATAAAAGTAACCGATTTTGAGTATAAAATAGAGAAAGGAAATTAGTAAATGAGTTTATCTAACTACCAAATAAATCCCTGAGGTCCAAAATCACTATTGAAGGGTGGAAAAATTACCTCAGCATAAATGGTTGGTATAACAAATTACTATTAGTAAAATTTTGCCTAAATTAGACCATAAGTATAGAAGGGAAAGGTTATAAATCAAATTTATGAAAATTTCCAAAAATAGAACATATTCAATTACAATTTAGAGTGAGTAATTCATTAGCTGATAGAAATTTATAATTTACTAAGGCTAAAATGAAATATAGACTAAGGATAAACCTAGTTAAAGGGCTTCCCAAATTAAATGGTAATTATGGAAAATTACTTATAGCATAAATAAGTTACAAGAGGAGTATCTTATCAAATTGACTATTAAAGATACCTAATTACTCCAAAGATCCTTATTTTTGGATTTTTAAAAAAAGGAAAAAGAAGATTATTCAATTAAACTTATAATCGATTAAGTCTTTTTATAAGGCTGCCGACATGGCTCCAAAGAGAACGAAGGAAAATCCTCTTACCGAGGAAGAATGTTAGCCACAAAAGAAACAAGGCCACTAATGACCATGAGGCTGGGCCTAGTCATAGACCAACAGAGGAAAGTCTACGGGCTCCCGCCCCACAACACATGGACGAGCAGTCTAGGTGGATTTCTATTTTGTTCATTTAAAATCTTTTAGAGTTCATTTTTAAGTTAACATTGCATACGTAAGGTTAGGAAGGATTAACTGGCTATAAATGGAAGGTAACTTCCACGAAACCAATGAGCAATGATTGTAAATAGGAAAGAAATGATTCGGTTATGACTGATTAACCTAGGAAAGAAATATTTGACCATCCTTAAGACACCTTGTCTTAAGATACCTCTGATTCCTTGGAAATATTTTACTCCAGGTAATGAGTAATGATGGCGATACCATCATGGATGAGTCGATTTCCTCAGCACGTGTGGAGACTTTACCCTGTGCTTGTTTGTGTTTGTGGATATTACTTTCAAGTTTATCCTAGAGGAACCGCCCGGTTGTATGGACGGCCTGTTGGTGTATGGGTGCCCGGACTTTGGGTGATGGTTTTTTCCACTCCGGTTTTTATAAATAAGGAATGGGTGTCGTTTTTTCACCCCTGTATAGGTGGTCTTGAGAAAAGTCAGTACTGGTCAGAGATGCTTCAGAATGACAGTACCTTAGCTTGTCTTAAGTCTAAAGATGTTTGTTTGCTGTGAAGGAATGTCTTTAATACTGTTTTCAAAGGTTGTCTTAATGAAATGCAGTTGTGAAAGTTAAAAGGAATCATTGTTTTAATTGTCAAAAGAATGTGATAGTACTTAAACAACACAAGAATCATGTGTGAGTGCGGGGTGGTAAGTGGGGATTGACTAAGGTTGTCAATCATGGACGGGTGGACCTGATTAGTCAGGTAACTATCCATTCCCGTGCGCTGAAACGTTTCAAAACTTCTTCACTTGGAAGAGGAATCCACCAATGGCTGTGCCCTCACATATGTTAGGGGGAAAAAAGCGTTCGCTAAGGAAACCATAATCTGAATGATGAAGTTATAGGGCCGGAAATTTTTTTTATAGTCCTGTTTCCACTGCGAGACAGGACTAGGTCTCTTTCTAGGGCTTAAACCTAAACCATTGTCAATGGTAAGGGTGAATTCCCTGAAATTTTTCTTGTTTAAGGACTTTGATTTTAGTAGGCCTAGAGACCTGTCAATGGTACCATCCCGTTTTTGGTGTCGGCGGGATTGGGGACCTTACAAAGGGCTCAATAAAATTGTGGTAGCACATCATCCTTCATAGGGATTGTGTACATCAATATCGGTGAGTCTAGAACTGCCTTGATGTAGAGGATGATCTGATTTTCTTGTTGTATCATTTTCCTCATAAATCTAATCAAATGAAAAAGGCTCTTTGGAGCATTATCCTGCTCGAAGAGCCATCTAAGTACTATATGTGTTGTTCTCCAATAAATTCATCACTCTACATGGTTGAGACTCTTTTGGCTATCTACATCTTAATCAAGAGATCCTTGATCTCAATGCCAATGTCTTCCATACATTTGTATACTGGTTTGTTTCCTCGTAGCATTTCTAATTGAATGCAGAAGCTTCAAATAATCATTGTGGTCACCTACTTGGATTTGGGATTCACCAAAAAATCATTCTACATGAGAACAAACTTTGGTACTCTTTCCAATTCCTACATAGTTGTGGTGATAGTGTAGCAATGCTTGACTATGGCAAAGGGTTGTTATGTAGCTTGTTGCATGCTCAGAAACACACACGCACACACAGAGGAGAACCTCTACGCCCTTCTTATGGTTACCCACCACCAACGTGCATGGGTATCTCCATAAGCTACTCGACACCTCACTTGTTTCCCATTGGCATCCTCTTTTATGGTGGTTCACATGTGAGGACCATGAACCCTACCTCATATGGTGTTGTGCTTTACCAACTATGAGATATATCACATGCTAGCCCAACCTTTTTTGAAGAGTGCTTACTCTCTAAAATGTTGAATCAAGGTTTTCCCTTTTCTTTGAGTTGTTGAGGAGTGGGAACTGCTATCTTGGCAAAAAGAATTAATGAATCTATGATAAAATCTAGCAATTCCTAAGAAGATTTGTAACTCTTCTGAATTCTTAGGTTTTGGCCATCGTAAAATGGCTCGGACCTTTTTTGGATCATCCTAATTTCATCTTTAGAAGTGATATGACCAAGATATTTTACTTCCTTTGCAAAGAAGTCACAATTGGATTCCTTTCCATAAAAAAACTCTAGTGATTGGAACACTTTCCTAAGATTTTCTAAATGCTCCTCTTGGGTACAATTGTCAATGAGGACATCATCAAGAAAGAATACTACAAATGTTCCTAGATAGGATCATAAATCACTATTTATCATCTTCATAAAGGTAGCTAGTGAATTGGTAAGCCCAAAAGGAAATACAAAAAAACTAGTCCTCAAGGCTATTTTGGCAACATCTTCAACCTTTATTCTAACTTGTTTATATTTATCTAGATATCTAGATCATAAGTCAATCTTTGTAAAGTATTAGGCACCCTCTAACTAATCAAAAAGATCTTCCGTTCTAAGAATATGGAGCCTATTCTTGATAAAGAATTGCTGGGTTCAATAAATCGTCTATCTACATAGTATTGCATTTGTTTTCTCTACTTCTAAGTGTTGTGTTTGGCCTAATATATAAGGTAATTTATAGACAAGATTTGCATCCTTAATCAAATCAATAGCATGATCTACTTCACCTCTTTTAGGAGGCAAAGCTTGGAAAGTCAATAAGAAAAAAACATCTTTAATTTATTCTAGCAAGACTTTCAAATCACTTTCACAATCACTATAAGAAGACAAAGACAATTAGGAAACCTACTTTCATTTACACATCATAGTCCTTATTTTACAGCAGAGCGACACCAAATCATATATACATCAAAGGAAATTCTGTTTACAAGATTTTGCAATGCAAGAGAACTTAGTAAAGGACTATATTGCACAATGTGCTCACTTTTAACAACAAAATATTTTTCTTTACCAAATTATAGTGAGTTTTTCTTCTAACTCAATGTTCAAGAAGTTCATAGTCCTTGCAACCATTCCCATTCCTTAACCAAGTTGGAACAATCCATATTCATAATTTAGAATTCAAGTATTTCTTTATACCCTTGTACATCAACTTCCAAATTCAATAGCAATGTATCCCATATCTTCTTGTCTTCACCATGCATCATGGACACGACATATTGGTGAGCACTTGGTTGTTTAAGAAAGTTTAAATTTCTTGCTAAGAGCATAGTTCATAAAATTATGGGTGTCAGAGTCATCTATCGTGACTCTGACCCTTTTTTCCATGTACAAACTCGTGCATTTTACTAGTTCATGTGGGCCAAGACTTAACTTCCAAATACTAGGTGACAAACAACAATTATGCTCTTTGTCTTGTGCAACATTTTTGTGAATTTATATTTTTCATTACCATTTATTGGAAGTGTTTGGACCACATAGATTTGGCTCTCTTTATAATTCTTGTCAAGACCTTTACCATTTCCATCATCTTTTTTTCTTTTTTTTCTTTGGATAATTCCATTGAGAATGGCTGGGTGACAAAGAAGTGAAGCACAAGATTTGTTTTTTAGCCTTTTCATGGTTCAATGGAGATTCTACTACCACCATCCTTTTAAAGAATGGTTTCCTGTCATTAACTAAAAAATTTACTATCCCTTTTAGAAAAGGTCGCAACACCCCCATATCTATGGACTTTGGCTCAATTTAAGTGGGACTAGCAGCTATCAAGTGCATATTATCTTCATAAATTTGTGAAAACTAATTGCTTCCTCCGAAGTTTTAGGTGTACTTATTTTCATGACACTTGTCACTTGAAGTGTCTATCTAGTCCCTATATAAACCCTCTTGTTTTATGAGAGTCATCTATTCCCTAAAGCCTGATGATTATAGTATACCCTACAATGTAAGTAAGCAAAGGCCTACCCTGTTGTATTGCTTTATCCCAACCTTCCTTATTTCTTTTTGGCTCATTTTTAGGGAGTAATTCTTTCACAAAAAATGTTCTCAAATTGAGCTCAATTGCCTAGGATCTTACCTAATCCAGTGAGACTCATCCATCATTTGTAGGTTTTTGGCCCCAATGATCGACTAGCCTTGAGTGGTTGATGTCCAATTGGGATATTTTTTAACCTTTGAAGGTCTTGCCATTTCTATAGGAAAGTATAGATAGCATCTATATTTCTAGACTTTTCTTATATACAACTCCACTATCCATAGATGTGGAAGGCATATTTGGATCAGATGGCACAAAAGATTGTGTTAACGGTTGCTTACCCTTTTGCATTTACTCACTCAATTTATTCATTTGGTCCTTGAGACCATCTAGAGAAGCAGGGAGAGTCCACAAATGTATTCTACATATTATCAACTCATGCTACTGAAGGGATGACACAATCCACTCTTTTCCTATGTCCTCAATCCAACACTCTTAGATTTCTTTTGATTTTGGTCTTCTTCTAGCTTTTGTAAGTTTTAAGAGAAAATCTCACTTATGAACTGTGAAAGATACCAAAAAAATATGCCAAAAAGGCTATGCACAAATATACAGAACACTTCTTGAGGGGTGCGAGAGCTGGATCTGATGGAGTGTATTTGTGGTGACCAAAAGCCCTCAACAAACACACTTAATGCCAAAATGTTTCCACAATCTTAAGAGTGTGAGATCTATTCTATTTAAGAACAATAGCTATGTGGCATATCTGGGAAGCATTGATGTTGATGGCTTAGCTTTAATACCGCTTATGCCACCAAAGGTATCATCAAATATGGTTTACACTAGTAGATATTATACAAATAAGAAAAGGAATATAAACACATACCAAGGAGCACCTCCACAGCCTTCTCATGGTTCCCCTTTGCCTACATGAATGGGTAGCTCCTGAAGCAGCTTGACACATGGCTCCTTTCCCATTGAGCCCCCTTTTATTGAACAGAGGTGGTTTCTATACAAGGAGCATGACCTCTAGCTCCTATGGTGTCATGTTATGCCTAGCTATAGGAAATGTCACAATAGCATTGGGATGGGCTAGGAGATTGCAAGTCTTTTTTTTGTGACAATTGATATTATTCCACTGCTTGATCATTCATTTATCTCTAACATATAACATCTAGTCCCTCTCCAAATCCAAGAATAAATCATCATCTTTCATGGAAAAGTTTGGATCTAAAGTGATTTCTCCCTGAGGTGCACTCTTGCTCAGGCTCATACAGTGGTTAGAAAACTCAAATTTGTGGTCTAAGTTTGGCTCGGTTACCACGTATCTTTGTTGATAAACATCCTCTATGTTGCTACTAGGTGTTAGGTTATTTCTCTAGAGGTACCTGGTGGCTCGAGGGGTACTCTGTAATCATGTTAATGTACCACGTTATTTCAGCAACAAGGTTTTTTTAATGCAAATAATTTAGACAAATTAATAGAAAGACATTAACAAAAAGGTTTTTTATATTCCACTTTCAAAAAAACCTAAAATAAGGAGTCATTATATTCATTCAAACATGTTAAAAAAAGGGTCTTTTAATTACCCCGTGAATGCATGTTATAATGGGTTCTTAAAAGTGCACCACTCCAGATACTTGGTATTGATCTCCCTTAGTCTATTGATCTTTGGTTTTGTCAGATTTTGGGTTTGATGGACCATGAGTATCACTAGGATTTTGAGTGGGCCGAGTGACGCCTTGATTAGATTGAAGAGCCGAAGACATTCATCACCATCATCATCCTCCTTCTTATCTATTGGTCCCCCATATACATCCTATTTTTTATCTTTATCTTTATTATTTTTATCCTCATCATTTTCTACATTGGTAGTAAAATGCTTTAGGAGGGATTGGTTGGCTATCAAGCTAATGGGACGGTCTATATGGAGCTCTTCTCCTCCATATCATCCTTTATATTGGTTACTATTTTTTTTAGATCCTCAAAGATTAGAGTTGAATTCCCTTGAGAGTAAAAAATGTCCACTAAGGATTGAAAGATATATATTCTAGAGTTGGCTGCTTTATGACATTATGAACTTGTTTTGAATTGCTAAGATCATGGTTTTCCAATCTAATAAAAGTTGTTGTGTATCCATATCCTATGTGAGTCTCCATTTTTTAACATTTAGGCTTGAATTCTAAAGTTTTAGTTAGTCAACTTGATGTTGAAGCTCTTTAATGGTGTTGATGCTCCTTTTCTTGTGACACTCATTCTCGATTAGTCTTTTTAGAGGTTCCTATCTATTTCCATCTCTTTTGGAGCTTGATGGTTGTGTCTAATGTTGTACCAAGAAGGACAATGTTCATTGCAATTGAAATGCTTGATGCCTCCTCAATAACTATTTCTAGTTTCTTTTCAATAAATTTTGTTGTTCATTTATTTATCTTGGCACTAACTTGGTCCCAAAACTCCTTAGTGATTTTTTTCTTTTTAGTTAATGACTCAGATGTCCCTACTACATCCTTTTCCAAATCTCTCTTTGTTACTTGTGTAAAAAGTTTTTTTGGCTCTACCAAGGTTTCTAGAGTCGATGACTTGTCCTTTCAGAATTCAATCTCACTTAGTTTCAGTAGTTTATTCTTCACACTCATATGATCTAGAATACTAGTGGCCTAGTTTAGATATTGTTATATATATCAAGCCTTAAATAGGTTTTGAGTTTATCCACTGTGGACTAGGTTACCACACTGCTAAACAAAATATTGAACTGAGATTAATGGGCATTTTTCTATTGACTGCTCATGCTAGAAGTATACTAAACAACTTGTTTGAAACATAAGTCAGGTTATCTTTGAGACTAATGGCCTCTCCAAAAAAAATATGCATTGCTCTATTTTCTAGGGTAGATATTGGAATGCCTTTCCCACCTATCTTTCTCTTCTTCAAGGTCTAGGTAATTTCATTTAGGAAACTTTTGATCGTATCAATGCTGCATGGTTGTGCCTTCTCCTCAAATCTCAATCTATGAATGTGGGAAATTGTAGCAGCTATAATATGAAGATTCCCACCATTCACTATAATTGTTCCTACCTGCATGTCTTGTGTAGATATTGTGTCACGCTTGCCCATCTCTAAACCCTATAAAAGTGTTTGGGTGGAGAAGGAGAACTCACTTGATGAGGAAGGTGAAGGAAATCAAGAGTGTGTAGACATTTCAACTCATGTAGTAGTTGTAGGAAAAGATGATAAAGAGGTTGCTACAACATCTTACAAACCCCCAATAGTAGGGTGGAATCATGGTTAGGTTGTACCATTTTTTTTGTTTTTAGGTGGTTTAGAGACAATACCATTTGGATCGTATGGTGCTATCTTAGGTTTTGATAAAAATAGCAAGAAGTTCTTACAAAGATAATGTAGTAATAAAACCTATTTGATATATGATATTTTCTTTTTTTCTTCATTTAATAGAGATCAAGTTGAGCACTAAAAGTAGTTTCATTGACACTTCCTTTTGTACCACCTAACCAAGCTTTCACCCAACATCAATCTAGAGAAATCTTTCAATGTGACTGTGTCAGTAAAGAAAACCGAGTCTATCTCATGTGGTCATGACCATGCTATCTTCAAATGGGGTTTCTTCTTGTCTAACTTTGTGATATAGAAAAAACAAATTACCTTTTTAGGACCTACTTACTTTCAACTTTCTATCATGCCAATGTTTCCTTTGTTGATGTACTACTACTTGTTGCAGCATTGCTCTTTGTTTGATCTCATCTAGCTTAGTTAGCTCATACAATCTCTTCTTCAATGTTGAGTTGTGTATCCATGGGTACCACTTCCTCAATTTCATACACCATTTTGAATGGTATCATACCAGTTGGAATCTTGTAGGATGTATGGTATGCCCATGATGCTCTATGAAGCTCTTCATCCCAAACGTAAGGCTCCTTTTAAACTCTCTTAGAATGGTCTTAATAGTCTGTTGCTACTTTTAGCATGTCCATTTATTTGGGATAGTATGGTTTAGACTATCGATGCTTCATCCCCAAATGTAAGGCTCCTTCTAAACTATCTTAAACAAAATGGTCTTAATATTCTTGTTGTTGCTTTTAGCATGTCCATTATATTTGAGATAGTATGGTGTAGACTATTGATGCTTTATTGATAAGATCTCAACAAGAATTTGAATAGTTTCATTAACGAAATTGGTCCCCTAATATAAAACAATCTCAACTAGAGAGCCATATTGACATATAGTTTGTTCATATAGAAATCAAGTTGTAAACTTCGATGTGTTATTGGTTAATGTGCTTCCATCCATTCACTAACATAGCACGCATCCATGACTGTATACTTGCTCTATTTGGGAGTGACATTCTTGAATGGACCCATAAAATCCAAACCCCATTTCATGAAAATGACTAATGGTTGTATTGTGATCAAAGGTGTTATGTCTACTGTAATACGTCTGAAAATATCAAATGTTCTACAAAAAGCTCAAACATCTAACATCATGATTTTCCACCATAACCTTGCTTGTAATGTCTTTTTACGAGTAATATCAGTAGAAACGTTGGAAAGGGGGAAATGAGAAAACCACCAGCACACAATTTAAATGCCTCTCTATAACCCAGTGATTTCACAACACCCATATCCCCTCGTAGAAACACACCTAGGCTCTCGATCTACAAACAATCACTGCCCAAGCCTGAACCCAACCAACCCTAACTGTATACACTCGGTTGCAAAGCATACAATCAATCATGCCTATCTATGACCCTTCAAAGCACCTTATAGTCGCAAACAGATAATAGAAAATAGGTTAACTCGTGCAAATACTTTCATGATCACCCATCCACTCTACCACAATTTTTTCAAGTTTATGGCGTACACAAACACTTTGAGATCATCGGCATACACCACATTTTGATAGAGAGTCCCCACACACCAAAGCTACTTAGATTTATGACACCCCCATAAGCATGCCCGTGGGTGCAAAAAAAATGATACTGATATATGTTCACTAAAATCACAAGCATATGGAGACTAGAGATAACACGACTATAGCAAACAGTACAATGGTGGATCCCAGAAACACACTCTCCTTGATGTAGCTTCCGGAAAATCAGCAGTGGATTACGAGCAAGAGAGCATGGCCGACTCCCCTCCTCTCTTGCTTGTGGCATCCCAACCTATAGGAAGGCCTTCCCCTCCAACTCTCAGCTCTCTTGTCGACTCATACTGTGCCCTTTTTCACCAAGAGACTCCCTTCCCTTTTTTATGTGACCCTGGTGGTCCCACTCCTTCAGTTGCAGTCGACCACCCTCATTTCATGCACTCAGAGACGTTCCCTCTTTTGCTGTGTGCCCTGCTTTGCTTGTGAGTAGCCCCCGACTGCTCACGGACTTGCTACGCACCTTGCTCTCCTCTTTGACCTGGAGCAAGCGGCCTCCCTTATGAAGTACAGGGCGGACTCCTCTATTGGCTGCAACACTCTTAACTGTCCTCTGTACTCGAATGGAAATCCTTCAACATTTGGCGGCCTTGCCTTGTAGAGTTCTCCATATCGGCATGAACCCTTGAAGGCTTGCCAGCTTGCGATCCCTCTTGCTCTTGACTCCCTTAGATCCCTGGCAGCTCACAACCATGCAGCGTGTGACCTTCACAGACTCTAGAAGCCCCTCCTTGGGCCTGCAAGTCTCGACCCTTAGATCCAGACACTCCCCAACCTGCTCCTTCTCTCCCTCCTGGCTACATTAGCCCGCAACCCTTTAACCTTCAGCTCTTCGGATCACCTCCGCCCCTCTCCGGAGCCCCCCTCTATGCTGCCAACCATAGCCGTCCCCCAGACCTGCTTCCTTTGGCGACTAGCGACCTTGCCATTGGTCGCCCCCTGGAAGCTGGCTGACCCCCCATACAACTGCAGCCCCTTCTAACCAGATGGCACCTTGCCCCTCGTATGCCAAAACGGTCCCCCTCGCAAGTGGCGGCTTCCTTCCATGAACTGCAGTCGACCACCTTTCATGCAGCATTTTTTTCTTCAAGTGAAAGCTTTAAAAAACTTTGGGCTTGGCCCCCTTGCACACGCCAAAAAATGCAGACCTTATGTTTGCTTAAAAAGGCTTTCTTTTCTTCCTCGCACTTTAGAGCTCCGGTGGACATAACCAACCTCATTAAAGTGGACCTCAAAGGTCATGATTTTTCAGCCAAAAGGGACGATGACTGCTACGACCATCCATTGAGTTAAGCTTCTACTCCTTGATATAGGTTCGAGGTGGAGACTTGCTAGCCATCAACCCTCAAGTACCCAAAGAGCTCGAGCTTGCCAAATTAGAGCACCCATTCTGCATACATACCAAGACTCGCTTTGGAGATAAATCCATCAACCCTTGGCATCTTCAAGCTCTCCGACCAGTTGAGTTGGAAAAGCATCTTTGACTTGCTAAACACCACATCTTGCATACACATCCTGATGGTGCTTATTGTACCCTGTATCTAGTAGCTACTCAAGCATTGAGTCATTAGCCTGCTAACTTTCACACAGGTGTGGCTCGCTTCTCCTTGGGTCGACAATCTTTGGGTGCACCATCATTGCCAAACCCCTCGTTGAGAATTCATGCTCAACCATAGCATTATTTAGATAAGAGATGATTGTATATTAGACAACTGACACTTAGTATGTACATAAGAATTAGATAGATAGAGAGAGAGATTATATCAGCTATAGAACCCCCCGGATCAAATGGAAAGCTCTCCTAACTGTGATGCAAACTCCGCCAGGATCAAATACATGGCATTTAGCACAGCCATGTGTCTGTAGTATTTGCATATTCAACCGTTTTTCTATACCTGTAAACCCAAAAACAAGCCTCTTGTGAAGCTTGGCATAGCATCGATCTTCAACTACCTGTATCCATATGCCGACTTCATATATAAAACAAGCTTGTAAACCAACCTGTGAAGCATCTCCACCATGATTGTCTCACCTGCTAGAGAACTCTCCATAGCATACCTCTCATCACGAGAACTTTGCAAACCGTGAAAAATTACCTGTAAAGAAACTTTCAAAAGCATGTCCATCTATAGCATAACACCCACCTTTGGCAACCTCTCTTCCACTACCAGTGCTTCTTGGAGAACCAAGCTTGCCTGCTTCTGAAGCATACCCTTTGATGTAGGTCTGTCAATTGGTATACACTCTATACATGACTCACCATGCCAATCTTCGTCCACCGTAGCCTTTGATGCTACATCTTTAACCACTTCATGCGAGAGCAAATTGGATTGCTCAATCATGAGCTCTTGAATGTCAACCTACTCATCTAGGACCGCTTCTACAACCATATCATCGGCTAAGCAAGAAACAAAGCCATGATCTATCACCTCGTTCTCTGGTATGTTGACATCGTCCACACCTTCTAGAATGCACTCCCGCTCTTCAATACAATTGGTAGGGCAAGGTTGCCCAACCCCCTGGCTAGCTTCTTCCTGTACAGCTTCGACCATCGCTTTGTCAACATCTTCAAACTTTTCCTGCGAGCTCTGATCCATAGCTTTATTTCATTCTTCATGCATACACTCTTCGGCTAGGACCGCATCCTTGCTAGCTGGTCTAACAAACTCTTGTACAGCAGCACACCAAATTGGAGGTACAAACTGAAATGAATGACCAGAATGGCTTACCAATGGCAAAGTAGTTACCTCTTTGACGCTGGAACTTTCTTTTGACACATGATGAAGCTTCATTGTCGAGCTATACCCATAGTCTTCCGGCTTCAACAAACCCATCTCCAGCTTCTTCTTTGCCTTGGCTAAGGAGACAGCATTTGCATAACTTTCCATATCGGCAAGCTCGACTTTCTCTCTTATCTTTGGATGTAGACACTCCAAAAACCTTTCTAGCTTGAAGTAGTCATTGCCTCAAGATTGTGTAGCAGCTTCTAATTGCTACCAAATATCTTCAAATTGCTTTAAAAAGGTTGTAAACTCACCGCTTACATCTTGCTTCAAAACCTTCAGTTTTGCATCCAATTCTGCCGGCGAAATTCTCTACTTGAAGTCTTGGATAAACCGAGCTCGAACCACCTTCCATGACTACCGATCAGGAACTTCTAACCCCTCGAACCAAGCTTTGGCTTTCCCTCGCATCACCAGCGGCACAACACTTGATTTGGCTTCGTCAATCACCATCCACATCGACAACATCCAGAGCTCCACATCTGACATCCAATCTTCAGCATCTTGCTCACCTGAGAATACTAACTCACAATCTGGCATCATGTTATTGAACCAAGACATCACCTAAGCGATCAGTGTGATCGTCAGTGGAGGCACCACAAGATGGAAAGGGGAAAATGACAAAACCACCAGCACACAATTTGAATGCCTCTCTATAGCCCAGTGATTTAATAGCACTCATATCCCCTCGTATACAAACACCTTGTTAAGATGTCGAGCTCTACATCTTGAACTGGCATCCACTACGGGTCTTGGCCGCTTACGGCATTTACTCACTGGCGCGTTAGGTGACCGACACGGAGGATCTCTACCAGTGATTCTACAGCTGGACTACACTTATAGTGCCAGCCTAGTACGCTTCTAGCGTGTTCACACTTAGTGACCGCATGTACATATGTGCTACTATTCAGCTTTAGCACTTAGTCATTTTTGTACTCTCTTTTCTGTGAGAAGAAGAAGAAGCTTTCCATATCTGTGTGCTTCGTGCTTGTCTTGTGTAGCTCTCTTGCATCCTCTTTCTTTACATGGTATCAGAGCCTGGTGCAGGCAAGAGAGGTTAAGAGAGCAAGAGCATCACAATCCCTTCGTTCGCAATCCACGACCAGATGTCCAAAGTTTTTGAACAGGTATCCAAAGTGCAGTACACAGAGATTTACTGTACAAGTACAGTGGTTGTATGTACGCTTGATTGTGGACACTCGTTGAGTGTAGAAAGCGTTACAGGTACCACGATAGCAGGTTCAACAGATTTGCAGGTTTTTGCAGATTGCAGCTATTTTGTCTTAGTGCTTCAAGATGTCTAACGGTTTCAGTCAGATTGTTACTGAGAAGCTTGAGAAAAATAACTACCCTACATGGAAGTTCAGAATAACTAATTTCCTAAAAGGAAAAGGTTATTGGGACTATGTAGAAAAAAGGAACCAGAGATTCCCGAGGCAAATGCTACAGTCGAACAAAGAAAATCCTTGAGGGACTGGCAACAAGGCCAGAGCAAAGTGATGTATTGGCTTTCTATGAGCATCACAGATGGCATGATGGGCTATCTACAGGGTGCTGAAACCCCTGCCATTACATGGAAAAACTTAGGCAGAGTGTTCGAGGTGAACACCAAGGCCAGGAAGCTTCAACTAAAGTCGGAGCTAAATCAGATTAAGAGGAAAAACCTCTCAATCAATGATTATGCCTTGAAGATCAAGAGTATCATTGAGGCTCTTGGATCTATTAAAGTCTCAATGTAAGACGATGACATTGTCCGTGCATGCTTGGATGGTCTAGGAGATGAGTATGTACATTTCAAGTCTTCCATGAATACAAGAGACGACATCCCTGTGTTCCAAGATTTGATTTCTATGCTTATTCTTGAGGAGAAGAACCTTGACACATCTTCTTCTCATGGCAGAAATAATTCTAAACTAGCCTTCTATTCTAACTCCAACAGAGGTAGAGGTAGAGGTCGTGGTCGAGGCCCAAGGGGTTGCAGGGGCCAATTTCAAGAAGGTCAATCAAATCAAAACAATACAGGTGGCAGGGGAAACCAGTCTCAAGGCAGGGGGAAGTCAAAGAGGTCGTGGTGCAGGATCAAGCAGGCAGCAACATACTCCAGATAGCAGAGAATGTTGGACTTGTGGTGAAAGAGGTCACATGTCACGTGACTGTCCAAAGGGAAAAGCAAGTAGAAAGAGAGAACAGGGCAACTATGCATCTACTAGCAGAGATGCAGATGATAGCAAAAACGAGCGCATGTTTGTTATGCAGCATGTAATGAATACAATGACTGCAGAGAATTCCACCCAAGATGATGTTTGGTATGTGGATTCAGGTGTCTCTAATCACATGACGTCTCATGGAGAGTGGTTTAGAGATATGCGCAAACCAGATGTGTCACGCAATGTGCAGATAGGAGATGACACAGCTCACCCCATTGCTCATGTAGGGGACATACCTCTAAATACGAAGAGTGGGAAATCAAAGTACTTAGCAGATGTACTTCATGTCCCAAACATTACAAAGAATCTTGTTTCTGTTAGACAAATGGTTGAGCAGGGTTTGCAGGTTCGTTTCAATCCGAATGGGTGTTATGTAGAAGATTTCTAGAATTGCTGTAAGCTGATCACAGAGGGAAAATGTGTGGGCAGAATGTTTACGCTGAATGTAGACATGCATAAGGTAAAAGCTGCATTATTTACACAGGGCACAGGTGTTGTGGCTGATGTTGACATTTGGCACAAACGCATTGTCCATGTCAATGAGCAGAGATTGCGCAGCATGCAATCAAAACAGATTGTAAAAGGTTTGCCCAAATTCAAGGTGGATGGTATGCATAAAGTGTGTGCAGCATGCCAGTTTAGAAAACAGTCAAAGGGCTCATTTCCACATGAGCGCAATGTATGTAAAAAGCCACTTGAGGTGGTGCACACAGATGTTTGGGGTCCAACCGATACTGCAAGTATACATGGGTGCAGGTATTATGTCTCTTTCATTGATGACCATACAAGGAAAGTATGGGTCTACTTCATGCGTAGCAAAAGTGAAGTGTTTGGTCACTTTTAGGACTTCAAAGTCATGATTGAGAAGGAGACAGATATGCAAATCAAGACATTGAGGTCAGATGGAGGGGGAGAGTACTTCTCCAACGATTTTTTCAGATTTTTGGTGAATGCATGGTATACGCAGGCATTTTACATGCAGATATATTCCACAGCAAAATGGAGTCGCAGAAAGGAAAAACAGGCACATTGCAGAGGTTGCACGTGCATTGATGAATGAGAAGAACATGCCTCATCATTTCTGGGTTGAAGCTATAAATACAGCTGTGTACATTATGAACAGGACACCTACAACTGCGGTGCATGATGTAACACCTGAGGAAAAGTTTACAGGTACAAAGCCTGATTTGGCACACTTGAAAGTGTTTGTCACAATAGCTTACGTGCATGTACCAGATGAGTTGCGTAGGAAATTGGATCCTAAAGCAGAGAAATGTATTCTTGTGGGATATTCCCTTGAACAAAAGGGGTACAGGTGCTACAATCCTACTACACGAGAATTATGAGTCAGCAGAGATGTAGTCTTTGATGAGATGAGCAGATGGTACAATAATGCACATGGCACTATTGGGGCTGATGTAAAAGATGATGTGGTTCTACAAAATGTGAGGCCACAGTCACAGGTTTTAAGTGGACCACAAGAGTCCTCTTCTCGTGGCTCTGTTGAGAAGCCATGGAATGGTAGACTACGTACGCAGGTTACTCCACCAGCAGGTACAGGGAATGTATCACGAAAAGTAAAGGAAAAGGTTGATGAACCTCCCTTTATGGCTGATGCATCATCAGGTTTTTCACATGTAGACATGGATTCAGATGGTTCTGAACAAAGTCTTGATGAGGAATTTGGAATTTCGGCTGTCAGGAAACCTGGTGTAAGGAAAGTACAAGAAGATGTTAGAGGGCCAAGGAGTGACCCAGGACCGCGCAGATCTAACAGAGTCAGAAATCCAGTTCAGAAATTGACTTATGATGGGTATCTAGCTCATCACCAAGCCTACATGGCTAAGGTGATACAGGATGTGGAGCCCACATGTTTCGAGGATGCAGTTGGAAATGTGCATTGGGATGATGCAATGAATGAAGAGATGGCTGCATTGGAAGCAAACGACACATGGGAGTTGGTGCCATTGCCAAGTGGCAAGAAAGATATTGGCTGTAAATGGGTGTATAAAACCAAGCATAAGGCTGATGGTAACATTGAGCGTCACAAGGCAAGGCTGGTCGCAAAGGGTTATGCACAGACATATGGCATAGACTATGAGGAGACCTTTGCTCCAGTGGCAAAGATGACAACTGTGAGAGCTGTCATAGCAGTGGTTGCATCTAGAAGATGGATTATGCATCAAATGGATGTAAAGAATGCCTTCTTGAATGGTGAGTTGCGAGAGGAAGTGTATATGGATCAGTCACCCGGTTATGTCGATCCAGGTTACCCAGATTATGTATGCAGACTTCTCAAAGCTTTGTATGGTTTGAAGCAGGGCTCTAGAGCATGGTATGACAGGACTGCCAAGTATCTTGTCAGTATTGGGTTTAGGAGAGCTCATGCTGATCATTCACTCTATGTACGTGAGAGTGATGTGCGGATTGTGGTCATTACCATATATGTAGATGACCTTATTATTGTGGGTGACAATGCTATGGAGATTGACCATGTGAAGGGTCTTCTCAAATAGGAGTTTGAAATGAAAGATTTGGGCGAGTTGCGCTACTTTCTTGGCATTGAGGTGATCAGGACTCGAGAGGGTGTATGGCTGTCACAGAGACAGTATGCTTTGGACATGTTGTCAAAGTATGGTATGGGTGATTGTAAGCCAATTTCTATTCCCTTGGATGTGAATGCAAAGCTGAGTGCAGAGAAGGGTGATGTTGTTGAGGATGTCAAGATGTACAGAAAGATTGTGGGTAGTCTAATCTACTTGACTATCACGAGGCCAGACTTGAGCTACACAGTAGGCTTGGAGAGTCAGTTCATGCAGCTTTCGAGGAAGCCACATTTGGATGGAGTACGACGCACACTTCGGTATGTGCAAGGGACTCTTGACTACGCATTGTTCTATGTAGCAGATGTGCCATTAGCATTGTATGGGTATACAGATGCAGATTGGGCAGGTAGCATTGTTGATACGAGATCTACGAGTGGCTTCATGTTCTCTTTTGGGAGTGCTGCTATTACTTGGAGCAGCAAAAAGCAGCCTACGGTTGCTTTATCGAGCACAAAGGCCGAGTACAGAGGTGCAGCAGTTGCGCCGTGCGGGGTAGCTTGGCTACGCACATAACTTGAGGACTTGGGAGTGTAGGTGGACCAGCAGGTTGTCATCCATTGTGACAACCTCAGCAGCATGCAGTTGGCCAGGAACCCAGTGTTCCATGCCAGGACCAAGCACATAGAGGTCCATTACCACTACGTTCGAGAGCGAGTGTTGGCGGGCGACATCGACTTGGTCTACATCAGCATAGAGGAGCAGATAGCGGATATCTTTACCAAGGCCCTCGGAGCTGAGAAGCTTCGACGTTTTCGGACTATGATTGGACTCTGCGACATGCAGAGCTCGAGGGGGAGTGTTGAGATGTCGAGCTCTACATCTTGAGCTGGCATCCACTACGGGTCTTGGCCGCTTACGACATTTACTCACTGGCGTGTTAGGTGATCGACACGGAGGATCTCTGCCAGTGATTCTACAGCTGGACTATACTTATAGTGCCAGCATAGTACGCTTCTAGCGTGTTCACACTTAGTGACCGCATGTACATATGTACTACTTTTCAACTTTAGCACTTAGTCATTTTTGTACTCTCTTTTCTGTGAGAAGAAGAAGAAGCTTTCCATCTCTGTGTGCTTTGTGCTTGTCTTGTGTAGCTCTCTTGGTCCATTACCACTACGTTATAGAGCGAGTGTTAGCGGGCGACATCGACTTGGTCTACGTAAGCATAGAGGAGCAGATAGCGGATATCTTTACCAAGGCCCTCCGAGTTGAGAAGCTTCGACGTTTCTGGACTATGCTTGGACTCTGCGACATGCAAAGCTCGAGGGGGAGTGTTGAGATGTCGAGCTCTACATCTTGAGCTGGCATCCACTACGGGTCTTGGCCGCTTACGGAATTTACTCACTGGCGCGTTAAGTGACCAACACGGAGGATCTCTGCCAGTGATTCTACAGCTGGACTACACTTATAGTGCCAGCCTAGTACGCTTTTAGCGTGTTCACACTTAGTGACCGCATGTAGATATGTGCTACTTTTCAGCTTTAGCACTTAGTCATTTTTGTACTCTCTTTTCTGTAAGAAAAAGAAAAAGCTTTTCATATCTGTGTGCTTCGTGCTTGTCTTGTGTAGCTCTTTTGCATCCTCTTTCTTTACACACCTAGGCTCTCGATCTACAAACAATCACTGCCCAAACCCGAACCCGAACGACCCTAACTGAATACACTCGGTTGCAAAGCATACAATCAATTATCCCGATCTATGACCCTTCAAAGCACCTCATAGTCGCAAATAGATAATAGAAAATAGGGTTACTCGTGCAGATACTTTCATGATCACCCATCCACTCTACCACAATTTTTTCAACTTTATGGCGTACACAAACACTTCGAGATCATCGGCATACACCACATTTAGATAGAGAGTCCCCACACACCAGAGCTACTTAGAGTTATGACACCCTCATAAGCATGTCCGTGGGTACAAAAAAAATGATACTGATGTATGTTCACTAAAACCACAAGCATATGGAGACTAGAGATAATACGACTATAGCAAACAGTACAATGGTGGATCCCAAAAACACTCTCCTTGATGTAGCTTCCTAAAAATCTGCAGTGGATTACGAGCAAGAGAGCATGGCCGACTCCCCTGCTCTCTTGCTTGTGGCATCCCAACCTATAGGAAGGCCTTCCCCTCCAACTCTCAGCTCTCTTGTTGACTCATATTGTTCCCTTTTTCACCAAGCCACTCCCTTCTGTCTTTTATGCGCCCTTGGCGGCCCCACTCCTTCAATTACGGTCAACCACTCTCCTTTCATGCACTCAGAGACGTTCCCTCTTTTGCTGTGTGCCCTGCTTTGCTTGTGAGTGGCCCCTGACTGCTCATGGACTTGCTTCACACCTTGCTCTCGTCTTTGACCTGGAGCACGCGGCCTCCCTTATGAAGTACAGGGCGGACTCCTCTATTGGCTGCAACACTCTTAACTATCCTCTGTACTTGAATGGAAATCCTTCAACTTTTGGCGGCCTTGCCTTGTAGAGTTCTCCCTCTTGGCATCAACCCTTGAAGGCTTGCCAGCTTGCGATCCCTCTTGCTCTTGACTCCCTTAGATCCCTGTCAGCTCACAACCATGCAGCGTGTGACGTTCACAGACTCTAGAAGCCCCTCCTTGGGCCTGCAAGTCTCGACCCTTAGATACAGACACTCCCCAACCTGCTCCTTCTTTCCCTCCTGGCTACATTAGCCCGCAACCCTTTAACCTTCAGCTCTTCGGATCACCTCCGCCCCTCTCCGGAGCCCCCCTCTATGCTGCCAACCATAGCCGTCCCCCAGACCTCCTTCCTTTGGCGACTAGCGACCTTGCCATTGGTCGCCCCCCCTGCAAACTGGCTGACCCCCCATACAATTGCAGCCCCTTCTCACCAGATGGAGCCTTGCCCCTCGTATGCCAAAACGGTCCCCCTCGCACCACCCTTCATGCAACGTTTTTTTCTTCAAGTGAAAGCTGTAAAAAACTTTGGGCTTGGCCCCCTTGCACACGCCAAAAAATGCAGACCTTATGTTTGCTTAAAAAGGCTTGCTTTTCTTCCTCGCACTTTAGAGCTCCTGTGGACATAGCCAACCTTATTAAAGTTTCCCTCGAAGGTCATGAATTTTCAGCCAGAAGGGACGACGACCGCTACGACCGTCCATCGAGTTAAGCTTCTTACTCCTTGATATAGGTCCGAAGTGGAGACATGCTAGCCATCAACCCTCAAGTACCCAAAGAGCTCGAGCTTGCCAAATTGGAGCACCCATTCTGCATACATACCAAGCCTCGCTTTGGAGATAAATCCATCGACCCTTGGAACCTTCGAACTCTCCGACCAGTTGAGTTGGAAAAGCATCTTGCTAAACGCCACATCTTGCATACACATCCTGATGGTGCTCACTGTACCCTGCATCATCTAGTAGTTGCTCAAGCATTGAGTCATCAGCATGCTAACTTTTACACAGGTGTCGCTCGCTTCTCCTTGGGTCGAGAATCTTTGGGTGCACCAACGTGTTTGAAAACATTTCAAATTTTGAACAACATTTGTTTTGGTGGTTTGTCATTTGGACACACCCAATCTTTTATTTAACCATTTCAATATCATTTTTAGACATGATATGTACCGAAAGCTATCACTCCTAGACCATGAATTTGATTTGAAAGGACTCAAAAAATCCATTTATCCTTCTTTCATTTAAATAACATCTCCAAAAATAGGAGTTCCCTATCTTTGTTTGAAAATATTGCAAAATCATCCATAAATATTGCCAAAAATTTATGCAAAAACTTATTGAATATCGGCATCATATATCTTTGAAAGGTTACTAGAGCATCACAAAACCCAAATGGCATTACTAGAAACGTAAACCTCCACATTTAGTGATGAATGTTTTTTCCTTAGCTATCTCAAGTCCTATTGTCAGCTAGTTGTACCCACTATAGCCATCCATGAAGTTGTACAGCTCATGGAAAGCTATCTTGTTTAGCATCATATCTATGAATGGCAATGAAAATCAATCTTTGATGTTTTGAGCATGTAGCTTCCTATAATCCACAAGACCCTTAGTTTTCCACCATATCTATGAATGGCAAACGAAATTGACCTTTGATGGTATGAGAATTCAACCTCCTATAATCCACAAGACCCTTAGTTTCCAATACTTCTTCCAAACCATTGTAGGAGACAACCAGTTGCTACTTGTCACCTTAGTAATGAATCTTTCCTTCAATAAATTGTTGATTTCTTCCTTAACCTTCATGGTACATTAGAATGAGAATGGGGTCTAGGAGGACATCTTTATTTGCCATGAGATTATGGAGGTGATTAACATTTTGACGAATAGGTGTATGCCATGCATGCAAGAATGGTGGGTGTAAAAGAGAGGTGTAAGAGTGGTCAAAGGATGCACTTTTCCCCCTCAAAAAGGAGGTGCACAACTTTATGATTTTTGGTCTTTATAACTCTTACATATGATCTCCGATTTGAGTAGAGATTATAGATCCAAGATCTACACGTCGAGCTCTTTCCATAGATATGGTACATAATATGGTTTTTCCTGCTAGATTTTAAATTTCATTCTGTGGGGGAACTTTGAATTCAAATAAACTAGTCATTTTTTTGTTTGAATTCAAAAACTATCCTTTGATTGCTTTCTTAATACTAGAGGTTTGACTCCCTTAAACTTCCAAATAAAGAGGCCCTCCTAGACCCCATTCTCTTCCTAATGAAGGTATTCATTATGTATTTTTGAAGCCATACTGGTCATGTACTTGGTCTTAGTGGTATCAGATACTAACATACCTCTGAATCGACACACTTTTATTCCATATGCTCCTAGGAAAATATTTCCCCACACTTTTAAAACAACTACCTAGTTTTTCCCTTTAGAGTCTGATTTTAGATGCTTGTTAATTTTTACCATCTTAGGGTCTTCTCCTCAACCAAGAATCCATTCCTCTATTTCTTAGTCCACACTCTGTTTGCTTTATCGATGATTCATCTTCCTTCTTTGTGCTTATGTCCATTGCATATTCATTAACAGGACTCTCTATCTCAACTAAATTTTCTTTTTGATAATCTTAAATCCTATTTGAACTAGGTATATCTACACTTTGTTGCCTACTACCCATGTGCTCCCATCTAGGCTAGCATATGGAATTGGAGCTGATCTCTTGAGACAGCTAATTCCAGTGTTGGAAGATTTTAGCTACTAGTGTGTGAAGATTTCAGACAGCAGACTGGACAGGAATCAGAGACTAGACTGGAATGTGGATACTAAAACAAGAATCAGACTTATGTACTAGAACTAAGGTTCAGATTCAGATTCAGATTCAGATTCAAAAGAGTGGACGAGAAGTAAGTATAACTCAAATATATGTCATGATTGGGATTACAGATCAAGATTACAGCGAATATGATTTACAGAGACAAAGTACAACCGACAATACTGCCAATGATTCTCAAGTACAGGTATAGCCAAGGCGCTAACCCAAATGATAATAACTGCCAACCTGATTACAATGTAATGGGCCCTATTTATACACTTTGGGTTTACTGTAGTAATTACCATAGTAACTACTTAGTAATTCGCTGCCTATCTTCTACAAAGACGTTCCCAGATAGTGAACTATCCAGCCGTCTACATCCTTCCCTTGTTTCTTGAATTTTGGCAAGAGTCCAAAATTTCTGAAAAATTTTCCTGTCTGATTCTGATGTGAGACTGAAAAATCCATCGTCTGGTTCTGATGTTGGGATTCTAGCTTGACCACTGATGTTGGGATTCCGGCTTGACCATCCACTGATAGAATGGCCATACAAAGATTGCGAGTAGGCAGCTGAAAAGGCCAAGGATTGAGAGAGGCAGCTGAAAAGGCCAAGGTGGAGCTGTCATCAGGCCAAGGTGGAGCTGTCATCAGGCCAAGGTCGAGCTGTCATCTCCACCTTCCTGCTGAGGAGAAAAGTCGCCACTGAATTCTGAGATGGAACTACCCAGTATCCTTCCATTGGACCGTCTTCCGTTTGCCCTTTGACCTGGATGGCGCCTGAGAAGTCCTAGTACCAGCATTCTCCTTCTGAATCAGTCGGTAAATGGCCTCCTGCTCAAGCTGATCCCGCCGGTCGGTGGTCATCTCTACTTTATAAGGCATGAGAGAATGATAGGTTTTGGTGTCAGGATCATAGAGTGTATGTCTGCCCTTGCTCAGTCTGGTTCTGGCCAGCTTATGACAATGCGAAGCAGTATGGATCCATCCTTCTGGAAGAGGCTTATTAGTTTTGACTCGAGCTTCGAAAAGAATCTCAGCCATCTCCCTGTACTGTGGTGCCAGACCTGGCTTTGCTGCAATGTCTTTTTCAAGTAATTTAGAAGATTCGACCGTAAGCTGTAGCAACTGTTTAGTAATCCTGGTCAGTCCTCTAACTTGAATCTTCCACTAGCCTATACATAGCTGGATCCTATGCATCTCCTCTTTCAGTGCCTGAATGTCGTTGATTGGAGAGCATCATTGAACAACGTCTTCCAAGTCTTCCATTCCACAGTTGATCGCTCATACTAATCCTGAAGCTCATCAAGAATTTTGACGTATGTGAGACGATCAACTGGTTCTGGATTCTGAGGATACAGCGCTAGAAAGAATCTTGGCAGCTCTGTTTCTCTTGCTGGAACAGCATACAAGAGAACTGGAGAATCAGGCACAAATTCTAAGAAATTGAGAACAGTCTGGTTCTCGTGCTGCATCATCTTTTTGGTAATTCTCACTAGCTGGAACAGTGTTCGGCGAGCAGTTGCCTGTGCTCCGGTTGACATTCTCGTTTGAGATCCTCTGCTAGTGGCTGTCTGGTCCTCAAGAATGGCTTTGAATCTCTGATCCAAAACACTTATGGCAGTTTGCATTTGCACCAAAACTTCCTTGAGTTATACCCTAACATCCTTCATACAGCGGTAAGTTCGTTTGTTACCCAGCAGAAGTTCCAGTTGCAGAGCTAGGGAGCAACAATTTGCAGTAGACTGATGTTGAAAGGACGCCCTTTAAACAAAGTTTCCATAAAGATTCTATAAAGATTCCACATGAAGATGGTGATGAAGTAAAGAAGATGAAGATGGATGCTGCAACATGAAGATACGAGTTCATGGACGTCATCAAATATCCCGTTATTATTATTTTAAGCCATTACGGCCACTTTTGTAATGTTTACGGGAAACTCATATTTTATATCGGCACTTGTATTTTGCCCGTAGATGCTTGTATAATGAGTAAAGCCAACTCAGTTTCTTGTAATTAAGCTTTGTAGAAACCTAGGGACAATTCAGGTCATTTGGCCGGACATTAGGTTTGAAGGCTTGGTATATAAGCTGAAACCTAAGGCTTTGTAAAGGACACATTACGTTATCTCAATTAATATACAGTCGTGGGTTCTGCAGCACAACGTAGTGAGCTTCACGCACACACACCGTCGCGCACACTAATCACATTACAGATATGAGAGTAGGAGCGTGTTAGCATCGAGGAGCTCTCCGCGTCGACGCAAGCAATGCAAGCCAAGGACCACATTGCGAGCACGCCTGCTATGAGCTATATTTGGTCGTAAGTACCTCAAACGACATCCGTTCTGAATGATTAAGTAGTCGTTAGAATCAGGGCGAGAAGCTCTTCGTGTCGATGTCTTTGTAGATCAATTCCGGACACTTTGAAAATTACTATTTTGAGCCTATCGCGACAACGATTAGAGGTCTTACAGTTATGGTTTTCAGGGTTAGGTGTTTGGCCATATAGGATATGTCCTTGTGAGTCTTGTCCTCCGATTTCGAGTCATTCCGATATGATTTGAGACTATTTCGAGTCTATCGGGTGATGGAAGAGGAGTGTCTCTTCCACCAATAGAGAAATTTGAGGCTGGATCTTAAATGAATCTAGAAGTGGAGTCATATTGGGGAGACAAAGGATCTGTACAGTCTATGGACAGTCAACCCTATTCGTTAAGAACACTACCATCCTATACGGGAGAGTACGAGGCGAAGTCAGAGGTTGATGTAGTACCATCATAGGGACTCTCTCCTAACAAGGTCATAGATTCAAAAGGGTGATAGACATTTTGTCAACCCCAATCACCTCTCTACAATAACGTTAGCCGAGTTGCTCAAAATACGACCAAACATGTGGGCTACTATGGGAAAATGCCTAGAGAAATTTGGTGTTTAAAAACCAATGACTCAAGTCAAGGAAGGGATCAAAGAGCTAGAAATGCCTTAGTTAAATACTAGACTAGTGCCGTTAAATAAGGTTGGAGAGTATTATGAAGGAGAAAATGGGAACACCACTCTTCGTGTGGAATTCCAAGGTATAAAAACCATGGCAATCCTGGACAGTGGAGCCGGTGTTTCCATCGTAATAAAAGAGGTCTGGAAAAAATGAAAAAAACTAGCAGTGAGGGCTCAGAGACAGACTTTTCTGTGATTTCAAATGCAAACAAGCACTTTAGCAAATAGATCAATGATAAATAGCTCTAGATCAGAATCATATCACTTACCTAAAGCTACTCCTACAAATCATATGGGGTTTTGCATCTATGGGTAGAAAAACGCTTCAATACCATACACGGACTAGCAAACGCTTTTATCACCTCACAAACCACTCGACCACCAACAACTACTCTAATCTATAAATCCTAACTAAATCTACCTAGTCGTAGACCCCCGGCAAGACACATGCTTCCTGGCTATCCATTTGATCTCGGAATAACCTCTTCCGGATCCACTTAAGAAAAATGATTTCTTTAGCCGAAACTAAAGCAAGCAACCATCACAGGAGTGTTAGCACTACAAGAGGCTCATCATATTAGCGACGCTCACACAGCGACGCTCAAAAAAAAAATTCCCGGCGTCGCTATGAGCGTCGCAAATTTACAAAGAAATTTGCGACGCTCATAGCGACGCCGGCTGGGGTAAAAAAATAACCGAGCGCGCCCAAAAACTCAGATCTCAGATCTGAGTTTTTCGGCGCCCTCAAGCAAGGAGCAGGTAACGCTCTCCCTCACTCTCTCTCTCTCTCTCTCTCTCTCTCTCTTTCTTCTCCACACACACACACACACACACACACACACACACACACACGAGGAGAGGAAGGAGAGCCAGGTATGCTCCTTCCCTCTCCTCATTCTCATGTTCCCTTCCCCTCTTTCTCTCTCCCTCTCTCTCTCTCTCACACACACACATACACACACACATAGTGTTTTTGAGAGAGAGAGAGAGAGAGAGAGAGAGAGAGAGAGAGAGAGAGAGAGAGTACAAACAAAAACAAAAACGCACACACACATACATAAACAAAGAATGCACACACACATTGAGAGAGAAAAAGAGAGAGAGAGAGCATGCATAAACAAAAAACGCACGCATTGAGAGAGGAAAAGAGAGAGAGAACATGCATAAACAAAAAACGCACACATTGAGAGAGGAAAAGAGAGAGAAAACATGCATACGATCCAAAAAAACGTACACACATTGAGAGAGAAAGAGAGAGAAACTAATTTAACGTCGTAGGAAACTAATTAAAATTAAAAGACCTAGAGATCTAGCCAACGAGGAGTTGAACTGAAGACCTATTATTCAAGAGGGAAATGGCATAATCAATCTATCATACTTGGCATGGGTGATAGAAAGGTTATACCATTTATCTCTTTTTATTGGCACACACATCCACACACGCGCACACACACAAGAAGAAGAGAGTTATAACGTCGTAGGAAACTATCTTAAAAGACGTTAAAGATTAGGTTATATGTAGACTTACATTAAATTAGATTTAGGTTTATTTTTAACTAGATTTACGTTTATTTAAGCTAGATTTAGATTTATGTTATATTAGATTAGATTTAGGTCTCCATAGACTACGATGCCTGCATGAAGCGGGTGAAGAAAGCCCTCAATAGAATATAGGGTATTGCTGCCTTCACTCATGGTGGGCTCCGTCGATCCAAAAGTACTGGTGAAATGTCTTCAGAAGATAGGGAAGAAGGTGGATCTTCAGGGCGGCAAGAGTCACTACATCCCCGACACAATGACCATCTAGACAACCTCTAGTCATTAGACTTACGTTAAATTAGATTTAGCTTTATTTTTAGTTAGATTTACGTTTATTTAGATTTACGCTTATTTACGTTAGATCGAGTCCACGCAAGAATTACTTACGGTTTAGGGTTTAGAGTTAGACGAACAGTGAAAAGATCTACTGTGAAAAGATGTTAAGATGAAGTGAAGTGCTACAGCTAGAGAAGAGGCAAAGGGATTTTGTCCACTACATGCAGTATCATGTAGACGTGGGTGTGTAGATTTCTTGTACCCACAAATATAGGTATTGACCAATAAAGACGAGATTATAACCCGGTGGTTCTGATCTCCGTGCACCTCTAGACCGAGGTGTGCGGGGATTGGACATGACTAGAGAATGTGAGGTAAAGAGAGAGAGAGAGAGAGAGAGAGAGAGAGAGAGAGAGAGAGAGAGAGAGAGATAAGACGAAGAATGCCAATAGAATATTAAATTTGTTGTCCAGGTTATAAGTTTTTTATCCTCATTATGAGTAGCGACGAGGATGTTGGACCGTCCAACCGAAACACCTATCTCTCAACGAGGGTCTTATGTCCTTGTAATCAATGCAAGCATGCTGTGCGACGGACAAGACGTGTTTCTTTGCAGCAGGTTCGCGAATTTGGCGAGTTCGATCCATCTATTATAGATCGAGTTGTTGCCAATTATAACTCGTCGGACTCTGACGCTGGCCAACAAGCAGCAATCTTGCAACCCAATAGACGTGTTCGCAGGCGCTTTGGTCAAGCAGCATATGTGAGGCCACAAGATGTAGCCTCTGACAGCTCGGGGGATGATCATGCAGAGCACATTCCCAACGAGGCAATGTTTGAGCCCGAGATTGATGAAATGATCGAGACGATCATGGATTCAGAAAGGCTTATCTATGATGATATGAAAAGTGAAGCCGATACGTCATTGTATAATGGAGCACGTATGTCTAGATTGAAAGCACTCCTGGTTCTTCTCAACATGTAGGCAAAGTTTGGATGGAGTGACACTAGCGTCACAACGCTTTTCAGGTGATCTATTACAGTTAGTTTACTTTAATAGAACTCTAAATGTATAATGATCTGATAGATTTTTACACGACTGTATCATATTTTTATGTTGTGTAGATTGCTGAAAGAGCACATACTACCAGCTGACAATGTGATGCCAGATTCCCGAGATGAAGCAAGAAAGATTTTGCGAAACTTGGGGATGGATTACAATTCTATCCACGCTTGTCCTAATGACTGCATTCTTTTCAGAGGGGAATACACAGACATGGAGAAGTGTCCGAAATGTGATTCCGAAAGATATCGAGTAGATCTCCACGGGACAAAAATTCCACAAAAGGTTTTGCGACATTTTCCTTTGCTTCCTCGCATCAAGCATTTCTTCGAATGTAAGTCCATGGCCTCCCTAGCATCATGGCATGAGGAGAATAAATCTTCGGATGGTGTGCTACGAATTCCTGCAGATTGCGCAGCCTGGAAACATATAGATGGAACATGGTCGGATTTTGCCAGGGAAGCTCGAAATTTGCGCTTAGGCCTGGCTATGGATGGCGTAAATCCATTTGGTCAAAGATCAACATCTTACAGTGTATGGCCCGTTGTCATCGTCAACTACAACATTCCCCCGTGGTTGACTACGAAGAAGGGGCACCTATGGCTAAGCTTGATTGTGCCAGGGCGATATAAAGTGGGGAATATGGATGTGTATCTTCGTCCACTATTGGAAGAGCTACAACAATTGTGGATTGGCATAGAGGTGGTGGATATGAGCCAACACACAGGACGACGGAATGCTTTGATAAGAGGCATTCTAATGTGGACCATGCATGACTATCCCGGGCTAACAAAATGCTCAGGTGATCTATTGACACTCCTCACTCAGACACTGTAAATATTGTTTTTTCCCATAGTTGATCTATTATCATGTGTATACATGCAGGGCTTCAAACAAGCGGATATAGAGCATGTGTCACATGTGGACCTAGACTGAATGCACGTAGGGCACCCTCACTGAAGAAGCAAATCTACGAAGGTCATCAAACGTATCTTCCAGAGAATCATGTGTTACGCGACGGCTTTTTGGGAAGAGAGCCACCAAGGATGTCTGCACAAGCATGGTTAGAGCAGAAGGAGATGTGCGATGACGGATTGCCTCCAGGGATGAAGAGACTATCTCTATGATACGAGTTACCATACTGGCCCCGACTCATGATCAATCACTTGCTCGATCCAATGCACATATTCAAGAATGTGGGTAATCTACTATGGGACCATTTGACCGGCAAGAAAGATACTTTGGGAGCCAGAGTTGACCTTAGAAATGTGGATCGTATGGAGCAATATTGGCCGCAAACAGCGTCTGATGGATCGATAAAACTCCCTAAAGCACCATGGATTTTCACAGGAGCCCAAGAACGCAAAGTAAAAGAGGCCATTCGATCTTTGCGGACCCCCACTGGCGTAATGCACTCGCTCCGAACGTGTTTTACTAAAGAAGGAAAGCTTACCGGTTTGAAGTCACACGATTGGCATAAAATGTGTCAGGTACGTTCATAGTGCCATTGAGGGATGTTTGTCTCTCGACATCCGTAACACAATCTACAAACTTGCAAAGCTGGTGCAATGGATCTCACAAAAGGAGATCAACGTAGACTCCATACCATTCGCCAAACTAAATGCTGCGGAGCTTGTGTGCATGTTTGAGAAACATTTTCCTACTACAATGCTAACCATTCAGGTGCATCTTCTTGTTCACATAGTTGATGAGGTGGAAATAGCTGGCACAGTTCATTCCAGATGGATGTTCTTCTTAGAGCGTTTCATGAAAACGCTTAAGGGATATGTGCATCAAAAGGCACGTCCGGAGGGTAGCATGGCAGAAGGTTGGTTGGTATCAGAGTCCCTAGTGTACATTGGAGAGTGGCTAGACGGATTTGATAAATCCCGGGACACGCTATGGCGAACCATAGATGATGAGCCCATATCTGGGATTGTCATGTGCAATCTCGGTGTTGAGAAGAAGATGACAGAAGATCTAGAGGCTAAAATCAACCGATTTTGCATGCTTCACAATCCAGTGATGCAAAAGTGGATTTCACAATATGAGGATGCAAAGCAAGAGCGACAAAGGGCACGAATCGAGTGGAGACGGGGAAGACGACCACCGATGCACTATCCAGCGGTTCTGGAGAGCCTACCAACCTTCATGAGCTTAAGATGGTTGCACAACCAATTGAAAAGCGCACAACAATGCGGTGACGAAGTGACTGAAGAAGAGTGGGAGTACTCTCGGGGTTGCGCGACCAAGGTAAGTTTGCAATGTACGACTAGCAAGTGACTTTATTTATAAACGTTTGAACGGCCACTCATAATCTTTGTTCGTTGTAGTATAAGTCATACACAGCAGCATGGTGTAAAGGTTGACATTTTAGGGTGGAACGAATCGACAAAAAGCGTTTTACTCAAGATTGTGGAATCATGGCAAAATTTGAACAGTCTAGTCGACGACGTTCCTCTGATGCAGATCCTGTGGTGGCGGAACTCACTTACTTCGGCACGCTGCAAGAGATTTTGAGGATCGATTACAGAGGATTTTTGTCGACTTGTTCGACGTGCAATGGTTCAAGATAATCATGGAGGGTCGCAACGCTACTGTGCGTAGAGGAGAGTCTGGTTTTCTTGAGGTGGATTCTACTAAGAAATGGACTGACCTAAGAGACACTTTCGTACTACCCGAGCATTGTGAACAAGTAAGTATGTAAATAGTTAACATCCCCCTTTTACAAGTTATGTGCTTGAAAGCTCTCATGTAAGTTATGTGGCTCTGGCAGGTAGTATTTCATCCTACAAAGTCTACATCAAACTGGTGGTACGTCATAGAGGTAGCCCCTCGTAGTGCAAGGACGTATGAAGGCTACCATGTGCCAATCACAACGACATCAATGGAGGAGATCAGAGAAGATGCTCAATCAGAAGCCGCTGCGGTGGTGCCAGACGAGCATCAAGATGCTACTACTCTATATGGAGTGCATGCAGAGGAGCTACAAAATGAAACAGAGGATATGTGTTTAAACGGAGAGCTCTATATAGATATAGGAAGTTATGCTGAGTTATGCGAGGATGAGAGAGAGATCTCTTAAAGCCACAAATATTGTATTTGAACAATTTTGCTCCGTGTTGTAAAAGCTCTGGCTCTCTAAGTACCTTCCATGGTGTATAACGCTCTTTTCTACTCGCGCTCACATCTTTTGATTGAAAATTTTGAGTTTTCGACTTACCTCTTCTATCACTCGATTCATTGCGTCATTGTATTTATATGCGTCATTACGTCATTGTATTTAATGGTCTTTGCGTCATTCTCTACTCTATTCATTCAATATTAAAGTTTAAATATTCGTGTGTTTAATGCAGGTATGGATGATGAGGAGTTTCTTTCTTCTTTGTCACCGCAGCAGAGACAGTGGTACGTGGAGCGTCATCGCTCTGGCGCATCATCGCGCGTTCCTACACCATCCGCATCTCCCTCTCTTTCGGAGCATTCGGCGCGCTCCGAAGCTTCGGCGTCGACGAGACGAGCTTCACACTCGTTTAGACACCGGCGCTCTAGTGGTGGCGGTGGCGGTTGTTGTGGGGATTCCGCCATCGATGCCTCCACACCGCCTCGTGTTCGACGAGGCTCTTTACCCTCCCCTTCTTTGCCCGCCCCCACACCAGCCACAGCATCGCCATCTACGCCAGGTTTTGCACGGCTGACTGTTCCTAGAAGCTACACACCTCTACCTACTCCGCCAGGAGCCACCCCACTCGACACTCCTCGCTTCGGGGCCCAGACGCCGGTGGAGACACCTGACGTCCGTACCCCCATCGACACGCCGCTAGAGACCCCTGCCGGGACACCCAGGTTCACGCGTCACCGGCCAGAGGGCTTGCCTTACTCCGTCGACATCAGCGGCGGCATCATCATGGATGATAACTGCAAGAAGGTGATCTCGCGCATGCGTGGTCTTTGCTCTCAGCTGTTTAGACACTATATACTAAACAAATGGAGTGAAGTACCAAGTGATTTAAAAAACAGAGTCATCAGCATACTTCATGATGAGTTTCCCGTTCCAACACGGGATCAGCGCTTCAATGAAGACCTGATGAAGATTCGAATGCGCGAATACTGCAAACACAAGCGTTCCGAAGTGCAAAAAGCAATCAAGAATGGGTGGAATAGGCCAGATTGGCTGGCCAAAGAAGATTGGAAGAATGCGAAGAAAGCAGCGCGCGAGAATCCCGACAAGTGGAAGCAACAAAAGGATGCAGCCAGAGCACGAGTAGAGGCAGGGAGCTCGCACCACTTGGGGAGCGGTGGATGGGCATCATTTGAGGCCGATTTTGTAAGTCTTTTCACATTGCTCTTTATGCATGTTCGATAGTTTAGGGATTATGAGTTTTTTAGTTCTAACATAATGAAATCTTTGTATGTTTTGACAGTGGTCGATGACAATACGTGATCCCACACCGTACGAGCGCGAGTACGCAGGCAGGAAGGGCTTAAACGCTCTGATGGACATTCTCAGTTCTCGCGGCGGCATGGTTAGTATTAGGGTTTACTCTTTTTTATTTTTTGTATTGTTTTATAAATGTCGTTATATGTTTATACTTACTGAAAGCTGTCTTATTGTCTTTTTTTGCAGAATCCGACAGATACGCCGCTTGGACGCGATGAGACGTCTGACTAAACGACGTCAGTTTAGCCGTAGCTAGATAGCATTAGTTTAGGGTTTCTCATAGCTTATGTATCATGAGACGGATTTTATACGTCTTTTTGAACCATGTATATTATTACATTTGTCACCGCAGTTCCTTTTGCCAATCAATTCTTTATGCCTATGATGTTGTACAATTGTCATTATTACATTTGCCAATCAATTCATTTTGCCTATGATGTGTACAATTGTCAATTTTGCAAACAATGCGTCTTGTGGGTGACTATTTTGGGTCTATTATCTACCTTTGCACTTTTTTAAAAAAGTGAATCAAGTACAATATGGTTGATGGGTGGCAGGGCATTCAATGCCCTGCCACCAAAAAAATATTCTCTCGGACGTCGCTATAAGCGTCGCTATTTATGGCTCTGTAGCGTCGCTATGAGCGTCGCTATAGTCTGCAGTGTAAACGTCGCTATAAGCGTCGCTATAGGCGTCGCTATATGCGTCGCTATATAGCGACGCTCATAGCGACGCCTATAGCGACGCCTATAGCGACGCTTATAGCGACGCTCTCGTAGCGACGCTCGTAGCGACGGTTTTAGCGACGCCGGGGGTTATAAAAACCCAATGTATTTCCGTCGCTAACCGCGTCACAAGAGCACACAACCTCTTGTAGTGTAGTAGGAATACCTACCTAAGTCCTTGTTTCCCCATCTCAGTCACTAATGTTGCGAGAGCCAATCACACCACCCATAAAGTGTATGCAACACAACCTAGATCAACATAATGTCAATCGAGGACACAGATGACATGATAGTCACACAGAGGAAATCTCGTTAGCTTGTGAGGCTAAGACCATCCTACACATACAACACTTTGGAAGGCCAACTAACCACAACCTAGAATCTAACTGCTCTCAACTACACCACCTAGCCACATACACACAAACGGAAGAGAACTCACTAAACCATACCACAATCGTACGAAACTCAAGGAACACCATCCCCTCACTAAGATACACCTGCCGTTAAGTCTCTACACTCAAAATCCTAACTCAAAACCCGTGTACGAAAAACCTGTATGAAGACAGAGCAGAGTTCTAAAAGTATCTTTTTGATATACTTACAGCCGCAAATAACTCGTAGATACGCGAGCACGTATGCTCCGTTCTATGAGGAATGCTTGGCGTTGTCGCGTAGCTCTTGCTGAGGCTAGCGTGATGGTACAGTCGGATCCACAATGCGATGAACGAGCGGGGAGAAGCGCTAGGATGAAGCTCACACTCTCTCTTCCTCTCTCACACACAATAGATGACAGCACTAAAACTTGATTATGATAAAAGTTGTCCACAAAAATGACCTAGGTACCTTATATACTAAGGTCACCTTAGGTTAACCAAAAATAGATTTTTGAGGGGTCAAATAGCTTTGTATTTACAGGCTGCAAGTGCCATTGCACCCCGGCTTCTGCAGCTATACTACTTACTTATTACAAATGATGTTTATGACCATAATCCGCAGCATTCCATAACTCTCAGAGAATAAGTCTTTGTTGAGTTATGACGTGTTGTTGACCCAGCTATCAACACCAAGTACCTCAAGCACCTTAAGCTTGGGACCGGGTTCCCACCTTAAGCTGAGCCCTAGCTTACCTAAGGTCAAAGGAATTTTACAATAACCTTTGGAGGTCTTTAATAAAGCTAGCCCTAAGGTCTTTAAGCTCCGTTATCTAACTTGCTCCTTGATATATCATCTCTCATTTGGGTCCCTTTACCATTGGCCCCATGTCAAGATAGACCTCAAAGCACATGTCGTAACCCTCTGATTAGCAAGGTCGAAGGTGAACCGAATGCGTTGCTGATCGAAGTCGCCGATGATAACCGTGTTTCCCACAAAGGGCCCTTCGTCTCTGTCATCGAAGGCAAGGCAAACACGTTTCTCGTCCTTGTTTTGGGTCAGATATTCTAGAGGAATTAGCACATGCTCCGGCGGTATCAATAGGTCAGCACCTCCGGCAAAGTGGAAAACGATCGGAGGCACGCCCGCGTAAACTTGATCATCGTCCGGTATGCTGCCGTCACGCATCAGGTAGCATGTCTCCAAAAAGGAAGCGCGCCTGGTTGTGGGGCATTAGCGTCGATGGCGGCATTGACTGCGCTTCGGACTTTTGCGTAGACATAGGGAGGTAGGAAGGAAAGGGTGGAGCCACTGTCGATGTAGGTTCCGCCATTGCCGGAATCGGTATTGATCTCGAAACTGGAGGAAGAGAATCCGAGAAGATCGTTGCCAACGCGGATGTCCTCAAGGTGGACGTAGTACAAGTGTTGCCTCAGACGCACGGGATTGATGTGCAGCGCAGTGAAGACAGTGCGGGCCGGAACGGCGGTCAATTGAGGATCGAACGTGATCGTGGAAGCTGCGTTGGAGTTCCGGCGGGGCAGGCAGTAGGAGAAGCTGGCCGAGCCGAGCTGCGAAGGCAAGGAGAAGAAACTGCGGCTCAAGCTAAGGACGCCGCTGGTGGGATTTCAGGTGACGGTCTGTTCGTGGCCGCAACCGAAGATGGTAGCAGGGAAGGCTCTCGTACCGTCACTGAGCCGAAACGTGTCGTGGGTCAGTATGCCTGTAGACTTGCTGCCGCCTCTCGTCGTTTCTGAAGTCCGGTACAAATAGTGGCAATACTTGTGAAATATCTTATCACTGTAACGGTGCTCACTCAGTGCATCAATCATCTCACCCACCCCCTAAATCATCTCTCCCTAATTTAGGTAACGTCCCTTCATCCTAGCACTTACCCAATAAGGCTCCCCTTGCCTAATGTATATAAAGGCACCTCTCTTATGTTCAAAAGCGTGCAAGTTCTCATTTCAGTTTATCAATACAAGTTAGCTTCATTTTCTTGCTTATCAATACAAGTTAGCTTCATTTTCTTGCTACAGTGTAGTATCTCTCTTTCTCTCATTATTTACTTTGTTAGATTAGTTGTTGTTTATCGATTAGCATCAGTTCCTATTTGCTTCACATGGTATCAGAGCTTCGTAGAGCTTAGGAACTCGCCTTAGCCCCTTGCATCTCTGTCATAGCTAACACATAGAGCCCCTCTCTATTATCTTCCAAGCACTCGAAGGTTTGCTCGTTCACGTCAAGGAATTTGGAGCCTTGCACGATGGCCGAGTCATCCTCCATGTCCTCTGCCGCATACAAGCCTCGCTACGTCATCGACAAACTCAACGGCACGAATTACCAAGTATGGAAGATACGAATGGAGTTTTACCTTACACAGCTTCAACTCTAGGAAATTACGTCGGGCATCGAAGCTCAACCAGACAAACCTAAAGACCAGGATCCTATTGGAATCTCCGATGTCTACAATGCTTGGCAAAGTAAAAATAATAGTGCCAAGATGGAGCTTATTCTCCACTGCCAAGATCGGCAAGTCCAAATGGTGAAGAAGCTCACCACCGCCAATGCTATTTGGAAGTTCTTTGAGAAGAACTACGAGCATACCGACCTCGTTTACCAAGTTTCCCTGATCAAGAAACTGGTAAACACCACTATGCATGAAGGTCAGTCCTCATCCAAGTTCTTAGAAACTTGGCAGATACTTCTAGATGAAGTACTCATATCAGGGCTAGCAATCCCTGAAGAGCTGCAGTCCATGCTCCTGTTGGCCTCCCTTCCCGCATCATGGAGGGCCTTCATTACCACCCAAGCCACGACGGAAAATCTACAGCTACAGAATCTAGTAGCAAAGATTCAACAAGAAGAAACCCTTCGTGACCACAACAATGGCTCGCAAAAGTCTACGGCATTAATCACTATGGCTAAACCTCACAAACCTCACCCTGGCAAGAAGACATTCAACCACTCTGGCCCTCCTCATCAGCACCACAACCATGGAAAGAAGCATCATTCAAGCCCGAAGCACTGCACAAATTGCCATCGGTTTGGTCATATTGCAAAGGATTGTCGGCAATCCGTAATCAAGGTAATTTTTGGCCTCTTGCTGCATATTCTCAATTTTATCCGTCATACCCTCAAGGGGGGGCTAGACCCCTTCTGTCTTTACCCTCCTCTCATGGCCAAGCTCATTATGCTGATATATCTACATATGAGAATAACCCTTCTTATCCTATGCAATTATATGCCACTACTCTCCATAGTTCATCCCCTGATCTCTGGCTACTTGACACTGGTGCCACCCACCACATGACCTATCAATTTCATTGGCTTTCAAATTTAACCTATCTCCACACTCCCCTAGAAGTCTGTCTTGGAGATAATGGCCTCCAACTTGCTACAGCCTATGGCGATGCCACCATCAATCTTCCCAATGGCCTACGCACTACTATATATATAGTTTATTATGTATCTGGCTTAAAGAAAAATCTTATTTTTATTAGCGAGCTAACCTCTTCAGGTATTACCATTAAATTCAAAAAAAATGGTTGCAACATACAAGCCCGAGATGTCAATGGCTAGCATATCAATCTTTAGGTACCCCAGGTTGGGCGTTTCTACCCTCTAGGTGATTCATCTCCTGCACATGCTCTTGCATCTTCTGCACAATCTTCCCCACACGACACCACCCTCAAATGGCACTATAGACTAGGTCACATTTCTCAACATGTTTTATATCAGCTCACACACCGCAAGCTTGCCCTTGGTTTGCCCAAGCATCTCACTCCCATTACCCTATGTGAAGGATGCACTTTTGCCAAATCACATCATGCAACTTTTCCTACATCATCATCACGCGCTTCCGCACCGCTTGATCTCATTCATTCTGATGTCTGTGGCCCTTGCCTGTCAAATCACTTACTGGCAACCTTTATATGCTCACTTTTATTGATGACTACTCCAAGTTCACAACTGTCTATTACATGCCTGATAAAGCTTCAACAATCACATATTTTAGCCGCTTCAAAGCACTGGCTGAAAACCAGCATGATCGGAAAATCAAGGTACTCCGCACCGACAATGGCGGGGAATACACCTCCCATCAGTTTCGAGATATCTACCACACGGCGGGTATTCGTCATGAATATACCATCCCTGCTCACCCTCAGCACAACGGTCGGGCCGAGCGCAAGAATCACACCATTTTTTATGCTGCTCGCGCCATGCTCATTCAAGCCAGTCTAGCAGACAGTTACTAGAAAGAAGCTACGGCCACCGCATGCTATGTACAGAATCGGATCCCGTCCTCTCAAAATCAAAATACCACGCCATACGCTCTATGGTATGGCAACCCACCGAGCCTTGTCCTTCTTCGCATTTTTGGTAGCATAACATATCCTCTCGAAACCAACCCCATCTCCAAGTTATCACGAAGAGCCACCCGCACCATCTTCGTCGGCTACGAAGATCGCCTTGGAGTCAAAGCTCATCGTCTCCATCAACCAGAGCTCCACAAATTCATTCATACCAGAATCGTCATTTTTGATGAGGATTTCATCCTCCAAGGCCCGTCTCCCTCCAATACTTACTCTCCTCTGCATGAAGTACACCCATCGGCTCTTACCCCCTCACCACTCTCCTCAATTAGAAAGCAGGTTGCATGCCGCCATCTGGAGAATAAGGAGCCCATATTACCCCCTCTCTCTCCCATGCGCTATGCCCTCCCTCTGCATCTCGTGTAACAGGACTTGATTTTGAGGTGTTTTAGCGATAAATTTTATTTTTCTAGGAAGTTTTGGTCGTTTTAAAGTTAGTCCATTGTGTAGAAGGATGTGTAGGTTGTTTTCGTCCAATAAAAATTTTTGATCAGGAAGGCACTTTCTGGGGCATTTTTGAAGGTGTTAACGTGGGATTTTGGAAAAGTGTTGTATGAAGCGATTGAATCCTATGTTATAAGGAACAACTTTGGTTCTTTGAGTCTTCAGAGATTTTGATGTTTTGACGCTCGTTGAGAGCCAAAGATTAAAAAAAAAGTGGGATTTACTGTTTTTGCATCGTTTTTGTAGAAAATGCTGTTTTGCAGGTTGATTTTCAGCAAATCAGAGCAGGCTATGGAAATTTTTCATCACATAGCCGTCGAAGAGCGCAACGAGGGAAACAAGATTGTGTGAGACGGACTTGGGCTGTTTTGGCTCCGTTTGGGAGTTACGTTCAGTTGAAGACAGGTGATTTTTTTTTAAAAATCTAACCTTTACGGATCGCTTCGCGATCACGTTCTTATCTTATTCTCGCAGGTATACTTGGCGCGCAAGTCGAGTCGAACGAACGCCAAAAATAGAAAAGCGGCTATTTTGAGAGGTCGCATGCTTTTGGAGGAAAAATCAGAATAGAAGGACGGGTGGTGCGTTTTGGGGATCATTCACCGATCTCTTCTTCTGCGAGTGCGAGTGAGAGTGCGAGTGCGAGTACGAGTGTGAGTGAGACGCTGCACGCAAGCGAACTGAAGCTCGGGGGTGGTCGGGAGGTTCGATCTCCGTACAGCGGAGTGCGCCCATATATTTTATTTCTTCTGTGTTGTATCAAAACTCTCCAAAATCCATCAATACAAAGATCTCTTTCTCTATATTTTGCTGTCTATTTCTATTATTCTGTTCCTGTGACATCCCGAGCCTCCTTTTCTCCCCGCTGGCGTTCCTTATCCGTGCACAGAAAGCCCTGCGCCTAGCCCTTCACCCCATAGCCCATTCTCATGGTCTCCTCCTACTGCCGCTGCTGAATACCCCTCTTTATCCACCCCACGAAGCCACCCACCTCACCCCAGCTCTGTTGCGCCACCTTCCCCAGCTGCGCCACTATCCCCACCTGCGCCACATTCGGCTGCAGCATCGCTAGGACTCCTCGCCCACCTGAATACAGACAGCTCGCCACAGCTTCGCCTCCTCAACCATTCGAGCCCCTTGGGCGCCTATCACTCTCCATCCTCCCCTCGCGGCATCACACGGTCGTCTGTCCCTACAGCGCCATCATCAGCTACTTTTCCAGCTCGCAACTCAGTAAAATATTTCCCTCTTGGCAGTGTTTCCCACCATCGACCACCTTGCAAACCCCACCCTCGCCCATCATGGTTCGTACCTACCAAATCGCCCGAAAAAGTTTAATACCCCTACCTGCTCCCTCCTTGACTGACAGCCCCTACCCGAGAGCCATCTCGCTCTGCGTTATCCTATCACACACCTACCACCTCGACATCGGTTCCCTCGCCAGTGGAGGATTCTCATGCTACCCCCTCAAATCAACCTATTCCATCGAGGATCGACGAGGTCGAACCCCTTACATCAACCTCGGTGACATCTCCCACCACCTGCACCTCGTCGGATTCATCACCATCAGCACAACATCTTGATCAGGCAGCTTCTAGCAGTCGCGTCGGCACATGGTCATTAGCAGATATTTACGCTGCTACAAGCTTCTCGGTTGTTCTCCAAGAAGAACTTCAATCGACCACCCCACCCACTCCAGTCGAAGATATTTTGTCAATCTCGGTCGTCGATGCCCTCTCCTCCAGTGAGGGAGATCTATGGCACGAAGCAATTCAAGATGAGCTTCAGGCACTCGAAGAAGCCCATACTTGGGATCTTGTTCCACCGCTAGAACATCACAATATAGTCACATGCAAATGGCTATTGAAGAAAAAGTACTTCCCGGATGGCAAAATTGAGCGTTACAAAGCCAGACTTGTCGCTCGCGGCTATACACAGAGGTATGGTGTAGACTATTTTGATACATACTCCCCTGTTCTAGGCCTAACTGCATTTAGACTTTTAGTCGCTATAGCTGCAAAGTATAATTTGCCCCTGCATCACCTTGACATTAAAACAACCTTTTTGCACGGCTTGCTCTACGAGCTTGTTTACACGACCCAACCCCTGCACCTTGCAAATCCATATTATCCTGACTATGTTTGCAAGCTAAATAAGCCTATATACGGCCTCAAAAAGTCTACACGTGAATGGTATACACCTATACACAATTATCTCATTGCATGTGGTTGGGAGCGACTCAGTGTCGACTTCAATATCTTCATCTGGCGTACAAATGATGGCCTCACCATTCTAGGATTATTTGTGGATGATATCCCACTCATCGGCACCACTGAAATCATGGTATTGCGCGCCATCGACTGTCTCCAACAAGAATTCCCTGTCAGTGCCAAGGGACCAATGACGTATTTTCTCGGCATTCAAGTGCTTCGCGACCCCTATGGCAAATGGATAAAACTCACCCAGGTAAAATACATTGAAGAGCTTCTCACTTATTATGGCATGAGCACTTGTTCTCCTGAATTCAGCCCCCTTCCTCTCAAACACAACTTAGCACTTGAATTTCATGCCTACACTCCCGCTGATGAGCTCTATTGGCCTTCTCTTCATTATCCCAAGTTTTGTGGTCAGCTTCGTTATCTGATATCCTGCACTCGCTTTGATCTCTACTACACCGGCCATATCTTATCTTGCGCTATGTCGCAGCCATGCAAAGCACACAAGCAAGCTGCAAAACGCACACTTCGCTATCTCCTGACCACTAAGCACTATGCTCTCACTTATGCTTATGATCCCACTACCCCTATCTCTCTGAGTGGCTATGTCGACGCCGAATTGGGTAGGGGATGATCCTCGCTGCTTCTCCACAGGTGGCTATATATTCTCTCTTTCAGGTGAACCAATATCTTGGCAAACGAAGCGACAATCTTCAATTGCCTCTTCATCGACTAAAGCCTAATATGTAGCTGCCGCTCTTGCTTCCAAGGAAGCTCTCTGGATTTATGAGCTCATTCACGAATTTCAACTTCCATACCCTATCTCGGTAACCCTCTACTGCGACAACCAATCTGCAATTTCTCTGGCTGCTTCCCCAAGTTTCTCCAACAAACTAAAGCACATCAAAATCAGTTATCACTTCATCAAGGAATTGGCCGCCAATGGTTTTTTAAAGTTGCAATATGTGCCACTGCTCACAATTGGGCGAATTTCCTCACCAAATCAGTACCTGCTACCACCCAAACTACAGCATGTCGAAATTTGTTGTGCCTACTGCTTGCACACCTCCTTAAGGGGGGGATTCTCCCATGTAATGAGGTGTTCACCGTTACGGGGGGATGTGAATTATCCTATCACTATAACGGTGCTCACTCAGTGCCTCAATCATCTCACCCACCCCCTAGATCATCTCCCCCTAATTTAAGTAACGTCCCTTCATCCTAGCACTTACCCAATAAGGCTCCCCTTGCTTAATGTATATAAAGGCACCTCTCTTATGTTCAAAAGCGTGCAAGTTCTCATTTCACTTTATCAATACAAGTTAGGTTCATTTCCTTGCTACACTGCAGTGTCTCTCTCTCTCATTATTTACTTTGTTAGATTAGTTGTTGTTTATCGATTAGCATCAGTTCCTATTTGCTTCACAATACTTATTGCCTCGCCTGCTCGCTTCGCCGTCAAAAGCCGAGAGCCGATTGCAAACCCGACGATCACTTTGTGCTTCCCTTTTAAAGGCATACCAAGTTCTGGAGAGGGCGGGGTCGAACACGGGCCGGTCATGAATCTGCTGGTAGCAACGCTCGCAGGGCTTGCATTGCAACCAAGTGAGGGGGCTAGCGGTGTCCAAGGTGAGGAGAACGTCGAGTCGTCCTTGGAAGCCGCCCACAGTGAGGCCCACATAGTACTCTCGTACCCGCCCCTGAGTGAATGGTGGCGTTATTACTGCAGTTGGCTCAACTTGCAGCGCCCGCCCATGAATCACCGTCCGGCTGGACGATGAACTGCTGATCTTCTGCATCAATCTCCCACTTAGTAAATTTGCGTTACCGTGCCATATAGAAAGCGTTATCAAAGCGCTGTTGTCAAACGTATTAGACCTACTGCTGTTGCCTGCAGTTGCCTTCATCGCCATCGTTAGAGTTACGTCCAATATAATTAGTGCTGCCAGTGACATCAGCTTCAATATCAAACTGGTACCCATTTCTGGTCTTCTTAGCGTAGGCTTTGCAAAGTATTCTGTTCTGAAGCGCTATCGTTAGAGTCACGTCCAATATAATTACTGCTGCCAGGACGGTACTGCTACCCATTTCTGGCCTACTAATTATTACATAGTATTATTCTTTCTGAAGTGCTCAAAAAACAACCATTGTACTGCCCTCACGTACTCTATCGCATTAGTCATCATTTCAAAAGAGTTGGTGGCTAATTAGAGCGTGGTCACGAGAGGCCCTGGTCTCTCACTCTGGTATCATAGCTTAAGTAATTAGGAGTCTGTTTTTGGGCTTTGCAAGCAGAAGACAACGGTCGGCAGCGTGCAATGTCTGTAGCACACAACATCTTTTGTTTTTTTAGAAAGGCTAAATTAGATTAAGCTGCTAAGAAAGAAAAAGTGCCCCATACAAAATGAGGCTAGGTCAAAATGAGGTCTTGGGCAATAGGGACCTCCATCTTTGGCCATCTTGTGTCTTTTTGTAGCTCAGTGAAAGTTAAGTCTTCAAGTGTGTTGCAGATGTCAAATCACACAAATTTGAGACTGCTCGTGCTAAGTCCTACGTGAGACTAGGGAAATATCACTATAAGTTTTGGAACTATTCGCAGCTGCGAAAACGAGTGGAAAAATCGCGATTCACACCCACCTAGTGAGAAAATGACTTTTTTATACGCGCAAGTGTGAAAAAATCAAGGCTGAAAAGCTATTTTTAATTGAAAAAAAAAATCTCACTCTTGGAACAGTCATGGCGTCATGACTGTTCCAAAATTGAATGGAAAAGTCAACATTTGCTATAAAATTTTTTGCATTTTCCATGAGAATCTTATTTTTATTATCGTGAAACTTTTACACGTCGCCCAAATTTTTTTCGATGAACTTTGAAATGGGTGAAAAAAGGGCCTTTTTCTCAATTTGTGAAAAGATCGAAAACTTGTAGTGTATATGGGGAGGGTTGCTTCTATTGAATAGAATACAATTCTTTTGGAGCCATATATACCAAAAGATAATTCCCCTTCAAACATTCCACAACGGGATGTCCAGCCCTTTGCATTGGCCTAGCTGATAGTAGTTATAAGTCATGAATCACTATGAAAATCTTCAAGTGTTTACCGTGCTGTTTTACCGCGCTTTGTAGAAGGTGCAAACTCAGCTAGTTGTGTTTAAATTATCACCGTGTCTGTTTTCTTGTTTATTATCACGATTTTTACGGCAATTGTTACCGCTGTTATTACCGCGTTTATTTTTGAAAAAAATTTAACGCCTAAACTTTCAAATTCTGACTTAAACATCCCTCCCCCCCCTTTCAAATTTTGGTGTTTCCCACCTCTCGATAAAAATTAAAGAATATTGTATGAAAATTTCAAATTTAAAAAAGAAAAGAGAAAGAAAGAGAGAGAGAGGAGGGAGGGATAATAAGATTACACTTGGTTACTGTTAAAATAATCACTTTCAGTTGATTAACATAATTGAGCATGTTCACAAATCTAGAGAGAGGAAGAGGGGGGAGAGAGAGATGAATGGATTACACGACCAAAAAACTTCATAACTGCAAAATGTTTATGAATCATCTTCCAAAAGATCCCTACATGAGGCATCATCCATTTCTAAGCCCATGACTCCTAAATCAATAAAGAGAGAAACAGAATTGTCGTTTGTGGATGCATTGGCTTCATCATCTTCGAGTTCGTCATCCTCTATCTCATCATCTTCATCATCATGACAATCACCCTCGCTAAGACTTGTTGCCACCGGCCTTGATTCATCGACCTCCCTCTCCTTTGTCTCCACCTCATCCAAAGTCGAAGGTTGAGTTGGAGGATGAACTGCTCCTCTACATCAATCTGCCACTTAGTAAATTTGCGTTACCATGCCATATAGAAAGCGCTATCAAAGTGCTGTTGTCAAACATATTAGACCTACTGCTGTTGCCTGCAGTTGCCTTTAGCGCCATCGTTAGAGTCACGTCCAATATAATTAGTGTTGCCAGGACGGTACTGCTACCCATTTTTGGCCTACTAATTATTACATAGTGTTAGCGGGTCATCGCGACGAACCTCTATAGCATAGCTTTTTGTACTAACATAATGTCAATATGCAAGGAAGCGACTCGGGATGGGGCACGGAGACTTAATGAGAGTGTCAATCCCATCAAAGTAAACTCAGAGGGCTACTCATTCTACGATAAAAAGAAAATCAACCACTTCCTAGCCGGAAAATCAGTATGCGTCCAACCTCATCGCTCTAGGTCATTGCCTTTTTGGCATCTAGACGAATTCGGAATGCAACAAAACTTAAGGAGAAGTATGAAAACACCTAGAGACTGCACAATCCTACCAAGTTCTGCAACCATCTAGGAAGGTACATAAATCACGATTCATCACAAAAAATGTGCAAAAAACTTAAACAAAACTACTCGGAAAGGTCCCCTTGAACATTTATCCATGGTCAAAACATCCAAAAACAACCATTTTAACCTTCAAATCAATGCATTTAGCTCACAAGCAATGCATCTCGAACCACAAGAGAATTGAGAATGGTTATCCTTAAATTGTAGAGCAAGAGACAAGGTAGAATGTGCTATTTGGAAATGAATTTTGATTACCAGTCTAGGAGAAAAGAGGATTACAATTTGTAATAGCAAGAAGCTCTCACAACGAACGTTCAAAAAACTCCTTCAAGCTAATGATATCTCATTTTTCTAAAACTAAGGGTTTTGACTTAAAGGCTAATGGAGCTTTCCCACGGCCATTCGGCCACTTACAAGGGTGTAGACAATTGAACAACATTTTGAAATTCTGATGATACCATCTGGTAGGGTTCATCTAGATAGTACCTTGGTCCAAAATATTTGGGATTTGGATCAATGGTTTGACACTTGGGCTAATTTTTGAAAATCTTTTGCAGACTTAGAGAATTTTTCATTTTGAAGTGGATTTTGGAATTCAAATGGCTTGAAACTTCATGGCTTGGCTTTCTTGAACATACTGGATTAAATGGCATGGATTTTTCTTTGATTGGGCAAAAAGGTACATGGATCGCGATCCATGTTTAGATGAATTTTGACATATGTTTCTATAGGTCTGCATAGTACACTGGTGAAATTTTTTCAGATTTGGACATGTTTTTCCTTAGTTTGCCCCATTTTCTAGTTCATGGCCATGTTTTTTCCGTTTTGACCATATCTGTTTCTTGGAACCATTTTTGGGCACATTCTTTGCTTGATATCTATCATTGTCTTGATTCCCAATGATTTGGGTATGTAGTTCATAGCTTTGCCTTGCTCCCTATCAAATTCTATAAGAATTTGAATTCATTTGAGGAGACAAATTGATTTTGCCAAATTTTACCATTTTGCAAGTAATCGTTTGCTTGGTTTTGATCCTCCAAACATCCTTAAGTTACATTTCCTTGTTGATAGGCTTCCAGGAGAGTGTGAAGTCTCCTGACAGGCTTAAGCAGCAATTTGAAAACTTCTCAAGAACTCTGCTTTTAGCCCTACTTCATAAGTTTTGCTGGCATCCTACCATTTGTCCTCTCCCTGAGTTTTTACTAGAAGCCTACCCTTTTCTCTCTAAAAATGACCAAAAGACCATTTGCAGATTGAAGGTAGCAAACTAGGAGGATTTGATGATCTTAAGAGCAATTTTTGTGATTATTTTTGCAGCACTAGTCATATTTTTGCATTCCCCAGCTAATGAGCCACTCCTGCCCTAATTTTGGCTAATTGTGTTGGATAGAAATCCTACCATGACCACTAATTTTTGATAGAGTCTCTATCAGAATTAGAGTAACCCTCTTATGTCGGCCTACTATTCCAACGGATGGCCAAAAGGAAAATCACAAAATTAATGATCCTTGATCTACTAAAAGGCTGTGATTCAAAGTAGATCAATGCTCAAAATGGGACAAGTACTTACCCTAACAACAATATGTCTTTAATAACATGAACATACTTCTAAGGGGGAAGTACCTTTCGAGGCTAAAGACGGAAGATCCAAAAGTCCCTTGTAGCTTCAGGTACCTGGGAAGATCTTCATTGCAAAGGAGTATAGCCGAGATCAAAACAAATCTTTTTAGAAGATTAAACAGGGTATATCAATCTATTAGCTAGGCAAAAGAGGCTCTTGCTATTAGGCACAAAAGAGCCTTATCCTTTAAAGAAAAAGAAAAAAAATTTGGGTCTTACTAAACTTCCCCAAGGCTCATCTAAGGCAAATTACACACAAGAATCCTACGAGCCATTAAAGGTATTATGCTAGGTCAGCACAAAGATACTATGGCCCCTTCTAAATTTTCAAGCCCATCCATCAGATGGCTTATCAAGTAAAGTTGCCCAACTACTGGCTCATATATATCATTTTCATGAGAGCCTATTCGAGCCTTATTAAGGAGAGACACCAATAGAGGCTATAAATGAAGACCCACCAGAGATCAAGGATGAAGCAAACGAGCTCCAACCCAAGTTCATCCTTCGACAGGAACATAAGGTATTAAGAAATGGTAAGATTACGGACAATTTCTTTTTTAAGCTAAGAATTATCCTTTCAAAGATGCTAATTGCATGCAAAGAACATAGCTTAATGATAATATGAACCTTGTTAATGATTCTTACAATGACACAGAAGAGTAAGCAAATGCAAAAGAAATGCAATTTAAATGATCAATGTTTTTGTCTTATAAGACTCTCTTTTTATGTTTTGTGCACAAATTTTAAGAAGTATGCATACTTAGGATCATGTTTGGGGTGACTACGTCTCCCAAACACCAAGTAGAACTTGTCTACTTTGGAAGTATGATATGGACTAAAAAGATCAGACATGCTTGTAAAGTGTGAGCTTTGTACTAAGGTGTGAGTCAAGGAGAGGAGAGTGGATTTATCCCACATACTGTGGAGAAAGGCTGTAGAGCTACTTAAAGCTCATTTCTTGAATCAATAAACAACAACTTCATTTTGCACTACATGCTTGTCTATGGTGAGCTTGTGCTAAGCTAAGTCAATACTCAAGATTGTGTTTATGAGTCCAAGATAATCCTATCTTGGAACCTAATTCAGTTGAGTGATAACCTTGCTTACACACACTCACACACTTGCACCATGTTTCTCTTTCATCCACCATAGCTAGCACGATCCAAATCCTAACATTTGGTATCAGAGCCATGGTGTGCTAGCTAGGATTTTCATTATGCATTAGTGTGTGTTAATCATTAGCATCTCCATTAGCTTCGATTAGCACTTCTTAATCATCTTTTCTTGAGTCCTTAATCTATCATCACCTCTCTCTTTCTACCTCTAATAATCATCACTTAGTAATCACTAGACTAATTAGTTGTGAGCAAGCTCATGGGTTTGATTCCTATGAACCACTACTCACTAGCTAATTGGAATCTTAATTAGCATAAGAGTGCATTAATCTTTTGTCAAGAACTTGTATTTTGCATACAATAGCTGCTCCTTATTTTAGCAAAACTGGCATTTGTAATTGGTGTGCGTAGCCCGTCTCGAGAGCTTTCCAACAAGCATGTGCATGCTTAAATCGTCCCAAAATTTATCAAACAATGGTTTGATTAAATTTGGCATTTCTTTGTGAGCCATTTTTATTCATCCTCTGTGCATTTGTGTGTCTGCAACAGCAAAATCAACAACCCAAAATTTGTGTGTGTGTGTGTGTGTAAAGTTCATGCATTAAATGCTCAAACACCCTCTGCTGGACCCGCAAGAAGCATCCCTATTATAGGGTGTTGACCATTTTAAAGAAGAAGGCCCGTCCCCACCACGCTTGGACGCCCACTGGCGGAGATGAAAATAGCGCTCAACTGATTTTAATGCAGTTTCGGGACCGCAAACGGACGGGGCTGGCCGACTGTCCGTCCGACGATGCTGGCGAGCGATGCGCGCATGACTGTCCTCCGCCGATCGGTGCCTTGCCCGCCTAGCCTGCATGCGCTTGCCCGGCAATCTGCCCGCCGCCCGGACTTACCCTGCTACCCGGATCTTTTCCAGGGACCAATTTCCACACACTGCATGCCAACTTGATTCACCATTGACTCTCACTGAATTAGAGTTGTTATATGCAAACTCAAAGGATCGCAATTGATTGTTGAAGCCTATATTGTAAGCACACGACCCTTGTATCCATTTGCAAAGATTGGGTAGACAATGCCTTGAAGAGAGTCTCTTCAACTAGAAAGACCCCCAATTGCATCCATTGCACTAGCATCCATGCATTGACATCCAATAAATCAACCAAAGGTGACTTTTGTGAAGAGGGGCTTCACCGACGGTGAAGAGGAGCTTCAAAAAATTTAAAGGAATTTTCTCTTACTCTCTTTCTCATTAAAATTTTTTCAAATCTTGCAGCCAAGCACAATAACTTGCAAATACATAATCATCTTTCTTTATTTGCGCACCGTGTAAAGAGGCAGACACTGGCTAGGAGAGACTCCTAAGCTAAGACCCCTCTATTGGCACAAATGGGGGACAAGGGAATAGAGAAATTCAATGGGGAGGGATTTCACACTTGGCAAACGAAGTTAAGAGGCTACCTTATGAAAAAATGTTTGTGGTTTGTCATCAGCACTGCCGTAGAGCAACAAGCCGAACCTGATGGAGTGCACACAAGGGCATCTACACTCATAGCAAGTGCACAGAATTTGGCCAAAGACGAACAAGCATTGGGAATTATCATAACTTCTTTGCATGATAACTATGTGCATTTCATAGATGAATGTAAGCATGCACATGAAGCCTGGCATGTCCTAGAAAGTAATTTTGTAGCTAGAGCCAAAAGAAGCAAAGTTAGTCTTAAAAGACAGCTTTACAAAGTTACTATGCTTCAAGGGGAGGATATTGCTAGCCTAGTGAACAGGCTTAAGAGCATTGTCACACAACTCACTTACATCCAAGTTGAAGTACCATAAGATGACAAAGTGGCTATACTTTTAGTGCACTTCCACCTTCTTATGACCACTTAGTCACAATTCTTGAAGAAAAAGAACCAGCACCACCATTTCAAGATGTCATCAACTCAGTCCAAGCAGAAGAAAGAAAGCAAAGAGGTTCACTTACCCCATCAGGAGGAGTTTTCATCGCAACATCTTCAAGGGGAAGATATTCGCCATCAACATCGACAAACGGACGAAAGTGTTATGAATGTGGAAGAATGGGACACGTAGTGAAACATTGCTACACAAACAAACCTTGCAATAAATGTGGTAGGAAGGGACACCCTCCTTCTCGGTGCTACTCAAGTGGAGGCAGTAGCAGTAGAGAAAGCAGCAGTAGTAGAAGCAACAACAGAAGCAACGAAGGCAAGAGACCTGACAGAGGATCAGCTCACATAGTAGAAGACAAAAAGGAGGAAGAAGAAGGTAGCGTTTGGGAAGACCCATTTTGAAGATGCAGACTCTCTACTTGTAGGGGAGGATTTTTTCCTGTGTGGATACCAGCTTATCATCCTATGTGGACATCACCATCCTTTGTGGATTGTTCTTGTGTGGATTTTACCATCCTATGTGGATATCACCATCCTTTGTGGACTTTATTTTCCTGTGGGGATATCACCATCCTGTGTGGATTTTGTTAGCCTGTGTAGATCGTGCATCTTCAGTATCTTGTCTTAGTCCAAACTTCAAGGGGAGGATTGTAAAGTGTGAGCTTTGTCCTAAGGTGTGAGTCAAGGAGAGGAGAGTGGATTTATCCCACATACTGTGGAGCAAGGCTATAGAGCTACTTAAAGCTCATTTCTTGAATCAATAAACAACAACTTCATTTTGCACTACATGCTTGTCTATGGTGATCTTGTGCTAAGCTAAGTCAATACTCAAGATTGTGTTTATGAGCCCAAGCTAATCCTATCTTGGAACCTAATTCACTTGAGTGATAACCTTGCTTACACACACTCTCACACTTGCACCATGTTTCTCTTTCATCCACCATAGCTAGCACGATCCAAATCCTAACAATGCTTGCGGCAGACAATGTCATCCACTCTGGAATGATGTCGTAGGGTAAAAATGGATCCTCTACCCGCTAAGACCAATGGACTAATGGGTGAGACTTTACCATCTCTACCTCATAGTCAAGGATGACAATGATTTCAAGAGAGAGGTAATGTCATAAAAATTAATATCTAACCAACCCAAATGATTTTCTCATATTAAACTGATCACTTAATGTGGGAGAATACACAGAAACAAGGGTTAAGATATAGACATGTGCTTATAGATCTATCTCAACATGGGGCCAATGGTAAAGGGGCCCAAATGAAAGATGGTCTATCAAAGAGCAAGGCTAACCAATGGAGCATAAGACCTTAGGGTTAGCTTCATTGAAGACCTCCAATAATGTGTGTAAACGTCCTTTGACCTTAGGTAAGCTAGGGCTGAGCTGGAGGCGGGAACCCGACCCAGCTCGAGGTGCTTGTCCTGCTTGTCATGCTTGATGACTAAGGTGCTTGAGGTGCTTGAGATGCTAGGGTTGCACTTAAGGTGAGAACCTAGCCCAAGCTTAAAGTGCTTAACGGCCAAGCTTGTGGTGGGAACTGGGTGGGCCTATGTATGACGGGCTTGAGGTGTCAAAAAGTCAAATATTCAATCCCTACAAGGAGGGGGTGAGCCCTACATGAGGGGGGATGAGAGAGAACACCCACACACTCACACAAGGCATGCTTAGTACAAAGAAAGCAAAAGGGACACTTGTCAAGTTCCTCCTCATGTTGCCCTCATGGTGTGCCTAAAGCCTATTCGTTGGCCACCCAAGGGGTCCAATGATAATTTAAGGGATTTAAATAATTGATTTTGCATTTATCAAGTCCTCTCTCTCAAAGGGGAAAGGGGGACACTTGTTCTAAGGCTACCCTTACTGCTTGTAATGCCTCCTGCTTATGATTGGCTAGGCCTGGAGGGGTCCAATGAGCTTCAAGCATGAGCTACAAGGGGGGGTAGACCCAAGAAATCTAGGGGGTTGCTTAGGGGGTATACTCACCCACACACACTCAAAAAAACTCTCATTGTGTGCTAGGCAAGGTGCAAGAGCTCCATCTCCTTCTCCAAGCTCCTTGAGAAGTTGAGAGCCTACACCAACACTCTTGGCTATGGAATGCAAATCCAACCAAGAGCTATGCTTCAATGCTTAAGCTTTCCATATTCTCCATCTTCATTACTATGCTATTATGTATGCTAAGCAAGAAGACTTATGATAAGTGAGGAATTATTTCTTTCTCCTATGGAATAGTTCTTCTTCATCTTCCCTACCCTCATTCCCTGCTAGCTCTCTCCACCTTCGAAGGTGTTTGAGGTCTTGGGACTGAGGCTTGGGATAGTTAATGCTTTCTACAAAGTGCATGTTATGCTTATTTCAAGAAGGCTAGTGGTTTATTGCAAGTAGATTAGTTACTTAATGTAAGTAGATTAATTGTATTGCAAGGTAGATTAATTGTTGCTTTAGGCACAAGTTGATGCATAAAAGTATACATCTTCATGCACTCTAATGATTTAGGGAACACAAAGACTAATGATGTTCACAAGTCCTTGATTGTTTTCAAGCTAATATTGATTGTTCATATTATGCAAAAGCTTGGTGTATGAAGCTTCCATCTCCATACTGTCAAAGAGGTCTCAAGGAACACAAAGATTGTATTGTACCAAGTCTTACTTAATGAGAGAATCTATAATACAAATGCCTTTTGGAGGGGGGACCGGCTCCACATAAATCCAGTCCTCAACTGTTGTCATATTCTCTAAACTCTCTCTCTCTCTCTCTCTTGCAAAAGTATTGCTCATGCCTAGTTAATTAAGTGTTATGATTGAGTTGCTACTACCAATTAAGTTCACCCTCTATGATCTCAAAGTTTCTCACTCTAATTCTCTTAATTCCGCTATTCTCTAAGTTCATAGTCCATTTCCATTACATTAATCTTTGGAATGTAGCAGGGGCATTGGTCTTGCCAAAAGGAATTACCCTGTAGGCAAATATACCCCACTCTATTGCAAAAGCTATCTTATGCGGATCTTCCGCTTTAATTGTCAACTGGTTGTATCCTGAGAACCCATCCAGAAAACTATAGGCGTCTTTTCCTTCTACTCTCTCAATAACATGATCCATTATTGGTAGTGGATAGTTATCCCTGATGGTGGCTACATTTACCTGTTTGAGGTTTACAGAGACACGCAGTTTATTATTATTTTTGGGTACTACCACAATAGGGGACACGCAATCGGTGTGGTCAATCTCATAGATAAACTCGGCATCCTTTGTTTGTCTATCTCTTCCTTAATTTTCTTGGCAAAAGTCTCATTGTATGTGTAAGGACGTTGTGTGCGTGGTCGGGCATCGCTCTTAAGGGGTATCGTATGATGACAGATCTCAGGATCTATCCCCTTTAGATCTTTGTATTATCTGAGCGTGTCGACTAAAAGTCGCTCCGTGGCGATGTATGCCGGTTTAGGCTCCTCACTTGATTCTGCTAAGTTGATACATTTGGCTGTTTCAGGCTCATCATATGAAGTTCCTGGTTCCTTGGGATCGTTTGGGTCTCTGCACCGCAATTTTTCTGTCTTGAATAGTATACTTCTTATAATGGGAAGGTGCATCGAATTTATCATTGTTTGATTCCTCGTCAGTTTCCATTTCTGTTGTCCAAACTTCCTTCAAAGCTCGTTTCAGTTCATTGTACTTGATTTTGCACTCCATTTTGGACAACTTCGTGGATTTCTTGAAATTGCTCTCTTTTTTTGGTTTTTGTGGGTTCTTCTTTTTTGTTTTTGTTTTGGTTGAGTCAGGTTTCATGTACCTCTTTGATATCGCATCTTTGAGGCAATCAATTGCTTCTACTAACCTTAAGTACTGCGTTTTGTCGGTTAACAGAGATACCGAGTCTTCATTGGCCTTGTTTCGGTTGTTGTTTCTACATTTATCTCAATATCTGTGCTGTCTTTGAGGATTTTGGTTTTGAAAATCATAGTAAATCACCTATCAATCCTTCCGTTTGATGTTCTGACTTGAGCTACTAGACAACTCGTCGTCTGCGTTGTCCTCTAACAGCTTATTGGTCGAGTCCTAGAAAGATTCTTTGTTCGTTTGGTCAAGGTCTCTTACTAAGAATTCATTCACTATGTGTTGCCACTTGGCAACCCCCTCCTCGTCAGGGACTTCCCATTCTAATTTTGGATCTAGGCTGACACTCATCATCTAGAATGGAATGATATCATATCCCTCCTCATCGCAGAATTTGGTGAGGGTCACCTTGTTTACACAAACATCAAGAGTGGCTAGTATCTGTTGCCATCCAAAAGAATCAAACATCTCTTTTGAAAAAGGCTCTGGTATATATGCCTCGTCTTGTGTAGTCCTATCAAGAATGCAATCTGATTTTTTTAAACTACCACCTTTCGAAAGCTTCTCCTGTCCAGTGGTGAGCTTTGTTCTTCAACCAAGACGGTACTACCCCCTTCTTGGTTAGTTCTGGAGTTCAGGTCTTCTCTTGGGGTTCGTTCTACATCTCTATAGCTATGATCTGTGACATTAATTTTTGTAGTGACATCCTTTTCCTTAGATAGATATAGTCATAACCCCAATCTTGTACCATTTTGAGCTGGCGCATGAATGGTCTGCCCTATATGATGTCAAAATTGTTGTTCTCGTTGAAATTCATAATAGCGAACGTCTGTTCATATGCAATTCCACAAGAGGTTATCAAAATCTATTGCAGGATGCCAATTGGTCTTTCCAAATACCCATCTGCTAATTGAAGTTTCATTCTAGTCTTTTGGAGAGCAGGTCTTCCCCATTTTTTCCACATTGCTTTGGTAGCTATGGCTATTCCAGCCCCACTATCCAATATTTTTATCGACTTAACCTCTTTGTACTCCACCAGCAGGGTATTGTTTCCTTCTTCACCTTCCCAATAATCCCCTACCTTGCTCACTAGTACTGGCTCATGTTTAGTTTGTTTTGAGGGTTGTGTTTCCAGTTTTTTGGAGAAGCATTGGGTGGAGGAATTATCAGCCCTATTTTTTCCAAATCGGGTTTCATGGTTACCAATAAATGAAGGTAACGTCTTCAACAACTACGGTTTATTGTCTTCTGATATGACTATACCTGCATCACCATACAGGGATCGAATGTCATTTGGGTAGAGCTCATGATCCAAGTGGATCTCTGTGATAGGAGCTGACAAAAGTGAGCACTTCCATCTTTTCTATTCTTGATCTGTTCCCAAAGTTTTTAAAGCCATTGTTCTTCTAATTCTAGAATTGGCAGTGGTGCTTGCGAATACATTCCATCTGTCGTATTGGCTTCCACCCTCGTATCAAATGGTGTTTCGTTTACAAAATTTGGTTGGTCTTCCTTTTCAATTCCCCACCCCTCTCTAAGTCTTGGATTTTTTCACGGATTAATACCTCAGTTTTTGGAGCAGTCGGAACTGATGTTTCCATAAGCGCTTGAGTGGCTTGGATGAGCTCCCTACACATCTTTAGCCTCTATTTTTCATAGACCGGATGAGGGTATGTTAACCACCTATCCTTTTGGGTTTGGTTAGACTTTAGCTTTGCATCACAAGCTTTTAAAATTGAGTCCAAAGGTTCAAAAACCTTGTCTATCAAGAGAGATCCTCTCGATGGTATAACCGATGGTTTTTTTACCGTGCTCTTTCCCTTAAGGTATCTTTCCCTTTTCAATTGTTCCTCTATTTGCAGTAATTTGGTTTCCAATAGCGGTTTTTCTTTTTGTCTTTTGGCTTTCATCTTGTCTCGTTTTGCCTTCCAAGATTTCCTAGGGGATCGGACAAACACATTTTCTATCTCAGTTTGACTGGCTGGGGCATTCCTTGGAGCCTCATGTGCTTGAGATCTAGTTACCGCATTTATCAAAATGTTTGGTTCTGTTTCTAATCCACTTGAGCTTGGCACAATGCCCACCTTGTTCATGGTTGCTTTCTCTTTGTTGTTAGGGTTTTTTGGACTGTGTGGAATGAGATGATCAGTGGTACATCCATCACAAAACCCAAAAAATTTAACCAGTCCTCCTTTGTTTGGTCAAACCCTTGCCCAATGATCACAACCACATTCATAGCACGGTCCTATAGGTGGTGGAGAAGCTTGTGGAGCCCCCATGAGTTGTCTTGCTCTAGGAGGATACCCCCTAGGTTTGTAGTTCTGGTTTGCCATGAACGTAATCATATTTTCATCGACCAACTAATTTTTTTTAGTTGGCTCTGCTATGTATGAGGACTCGAGTATCTCTTCAGGAATTATCCATGGAATTTGTTCCTCCAGAGCATATGCATTCCCATCAAATCCCCTCTCGTAGGTGTTGTTTGAATCTTCCCAATATGAGACTACCTGGACCATACTCTGATTAGAAGGTGATTCTATGGGTTGAAAAATCCTTACCATTGGCCTATTTTCCTGGGGTGCAGGAGGATGATTTCCCAACAGCGGTTGAGGTTTTTCCTGCCCTTGGATTGTGTTATTTGGCCCTACTTGGTACCTTGGAGGGGGTGGAAATTGTTGCCCTCCATGTGGTCCTTATTGTCTCTCTCTAACATAGTTCTGATGATAGAAACATTCGTGGGTTTCATGGTTTGTCCATTTTTGTTCCTTAGCACACCACTTCAGTACTCGCGGTGCCTTTACTCCTGGTCTTTGTTGAAGGTTGCACCACTGGGTTGCATGATCTCCTCAACAAGTGTCTCATTTTTGGGTGGGCGGTTTTCATGTGTTTGGGCTTATCCTATTTCCTTGGTTTATCATTCGGATCACTTCCTCGATCATTTGATCAACGTCCGGTACAGTTGGGTTTTGCCTACCCAATTTCGTCATAGACTCACTAGTGGTTGAAGAGGTACTACTTGTTCCTTGATCTGTGTCTTCAGTTACCTCCCCATATGCTTGAAACGAAGTGATGCTTCCTTGCAATATTACTACCCCTATGTGTGTTCATGGAAGCCCTAGACGCCGTTGATCCTAAAGGCCCTGTGTTTGGGACTTGTTCATGTCCAAAAGACTCCTCCACCCTAGTTCTCACTGGGCTCACATGTACAGTCTCAGGTCTTGTGTGAGTAGTCGTGGTTTTCACGTCTTCTAGATTCACATAGTATTGGTGAGTGGTCCCCAAAAATATGTATATCTCTCTAATTCCTTATGATCCATCAGAGAGTACTTTCAGCCATACTTGTCTATTATGACCACCTGAATACTTCTCCCCTTTGTGTACGTGAAAACATACAGGTTTTTATGGTCAATCAGTTCCTTGATGCGGGGTTCGTCACATCTATAATAGAGTGTTTCATCTCCATTATTTGACTTATATAGCCCCACACATATTGTCTGTATTAAGGCGCTCTGTCTCATTAGTGCGTCTGAGCACTGCGTTTTGCTTCTCCATTTTGGGTGGCTCATCGAGCAGCTCCTGATCTACCTTGTCCTTGGTTCCAGTTGTCATAAAATCTAATATCTAATATCTAACCAACCCAAGTGATTCTCTCATATTAAACTGATCACTTAATGTGGGAGAATAAGGGTTAAGATATAGACATGTGCTTATAGATCTATCTCAACATGGGGCAAATGGTAAAGGGGCCCAAATGAGAGATGGTCTATCAAAGAGCAAGGCTAGCCAATGGAGCATAAGACCTTAGGGTTATCTTCATTGAAGACCTCCAATAATGTGTGTAAAATTCCTTTTACCTTAGCTAAGCTAGGGCTGACCTTGAGGCGTAGGAACCCGACCCAGCTCGAGGTGCTTGTCCTGCTTGTCATGCTTGATGACTAAGGTGCTTGAGATGACTAAGGTATTTGAGGTGCTTGAGATGCTTGAGGTGCTTAATTATTGAGATGCTTGAGGTGCTTGACATGCTTGAGATGCTAGGGTTGCACTTAAGGTGAGAACCTAGCCCAAGCTTAAAGTGCTTAACGACCAATCTTGTGGTGGGAACTGGGCCTATGTATGAGAGGCTTGAGGTGTCAAAAAGTCAAATATTCAATCCCTACAAGGAGGGGGCGAGCCCTACATGAGGGGGGATGAGAGAGAACACCCACACACTCACACAAGGCATGCATGGTACAAAGAAAGCAAAAGGGACACTTGTCAAGTTTCTCGTCATGTTGCCCTCATGGTGTGCTTGAAGCCTATTGGTTTGTTACCCAAGGGGTCCAATGATAACTTAGGATATTTAATTAATTGATTTTTCATTTATTAAGTCCTCTCTCTCTCAAAGGGGAAAGGGGGACACTTGTCTCAAGGCTACCCTTGCTACTTGTAATGCCTTCTGCTTGTGATTGGCTAGGCCCGGAGGGGTCCAATGAGCTTCAAGCATGAGCTACAAGGGGGGTTCGACCCAAGAAAGCTAGGGGGTTGCTTAGGGGGTATACTCACCCACACACACACTCAAAAACACTCTCATTGTGTGCTATGAAAAGTGCAAGAGCTCCCTCTCCTTCTCCAAGCAAGTAGAGGTTGAGAGCCTACACCAACACTCTTGGATATGGAGTGAAAATCCTACCAAGAGCTATGCTTCAATGCTTAAGCTTTCCATCTCCTTCTTCTTCATTACTATGCTATTATGTATGCTAGCAACAAGAGTTATGATAAGTGAGGAACTAATTCTTTCTCCTATGAAATGTTTCTTCTTCCTCTTCCCTGCCCTCATTTCCTGCTAGGTCTCTCCACCTTCGAAGGTGCTTGAGGTCTTGGGACTGAGGCTTGGGACAGTTAAAGCTTTCTTCAATTTTATGTTATGTTTGTGATGCATGAAGCTTTCCATCTTCATTGCATCACCTAGGTCACAAGGAACACAAAGATTGTATTGTAACAAGTCTCTCTTAATGGGAGAAATCATAATACAAATGCCTATCGGAGGGGGGACTGGCTCCACATAAATCCGGTCCTCAACTCTTGTCATGTTCTCTAAATTCTCTCTCTTGCAAAAGTATTGTTCATGCCAAGTTAACTAATTTCTATGAGTATGTTGCTATCTTCAATTATGTTCACCCGCTATGCTCACAAAGTCAGTTCTCAAAAGTACTCTCATTAATTTCCGCTACTCTCAAATTAAATAGGCCAATTCCATTACACCAGTCATCCCCCATTTATCCATAATAAAGGGGTTATGAACCACTAGGTACATCATTCTCTCTCTGTCAAAATACCTATCCCCATCATAATCAACATCTACAAGATCTCTAAACTTGCTCGAATTATTTCCAATTTAACACAATAGAGATCCATTCCATCCTTATAGATTTTGTCCTTAAGCACATTTTCAAATTGAAACTTCAAATACAACAATTTTACATCAGATACAGGTTGAGAAGGACCTTCCCCCATCCTAGCTGTTCCCTTAGGGTTTGACTTGTTAGAATACTCAGTCATGAGGCTGTATGATCTTTCTGACGAAGTGCTAGAGAACCTTTTCTCTAAAATGGGTTCTAATGGCCGCAGTGGTCTCTTATTTATGCTTTCTTCCATTGAGTGATTGCTTCCTTGATCAAAGATGATGGGATTCCTATTCTTGTACAATCTTCTTGATCACAAATTCATGAAGAATCGGTATTGCAAAATCCAAACATGGTTACCTCATTAGCTAGTTTGAATCCCCCATTTGATCTTAGTTGCTGGGTAGTATCCTCTAGTACCTACAACATGTCAAAAATTGCTTGATAGCTGTGAGCTTATAGCTGTTCTTGTTAGTTCTAGCTTTTCAATCGACAAAATTTAGCTAGGTTTCTCAGTAGCACACAATTCCTCACAAAACATCAATAATTTAGGTCCAATTTCAATTTTGAAAGAGGCACCAAGGCCCTGTGGACTAGCTCTTTGTGTGGTGAAGTTCTGCTTCCGTGTTGACTAAGAGAAACATGGATTGTGATCCATATTTGGAAGCCAAATGGACTTTTCTTGGTACCATCAGGTTCAACATGATTAGGAGGTCTTATGGTATCAATTTTTTTAGAAATGAACCTCTGGATTGGAGGCTAGGTCAATTCTGTCACTTTGCCAGAGTTCTTGTCACTTTTGGGATTTTGGTATGTTTTTTTGCATCCGAATTCAATTTTGAAAGGACCACTAGACACTCTATTATTCCCTCTAGCTATGGTGCCACTTTTGTATCAAAATGTTTCAAGGGAACATTGATCGCGATCCATGTTCCTTAGGGCCAAAATATTCTTAATCTTGACCCACAGCTAGTCCTTGGCCTATTGATGCTGGCTATATGGTTTTTCAATGTTTCGGAGTTTTTTAGGTCAACCAAAAATCAGTTTTAGGGTCTGTTCCAATGGTTTCCCCGTTGATCTAATTTTTTCCCCTTTTGCCCTCTATTTGAACTTTTCCGATAAGGGTCCCTTGGGAAAAAGTGCTTTAAATGTTGTCCCTTTTCTACTTGCCCAATATCAGCTCAAAATTCCAAAAAGGTAGATGGATTGTGATCCATGTTTGGCAAGATTTGTGACTGATACTTTGTGAGTTTGTGACAAAAGTTCTGTTCTCCAAATCTTTTTGGATTTGATCAACTTTTTTCAAGTCAAAAGCAAGATTTTGTGTCTGTTTTGTGGTTTTTTGTAAACAACTCCTTTTTTGGTATTTTGATTAAGTGTTTTTACTTTTTGTCTATGGCTCCTTTTGGAAAAGTTGTTCCCTTAGTAATGAGGGATGTTCTTGTCAAATTTCATTGTCAGATGCCTACCTGGAACATGGATCACAATCCATGTTGGGAAGCACCTGGTCACAATTTTTGGTTTTCTTGGTTCCCTGCTTCTAGTTGATCCCATTCTCTTTCCTTTTTGAATTTGGAGAAGTAAAAGTTCTGTTTTTTCTTATTTTCTTCAATTTCCAAGGTTTTGCTTTGCTCAACCAATTTCTTGATTTAATTGATCTTTTAGAACTCTATTTCTGACCAAACTCAAGGTTCTGATGCCTGAGAGCCAGTTCTAAGCAAGGAAAACAATTTTAGCACATTTTTCCAAAAAGATACATGGATCATGATCCATGTTGGACAGGCAAATTGGAATTTTTCTGCACAGTCTGTTTTTAGCAAGTGTTTCTATCCCCTTTTTGAAGGTTTTGCTGGGTTTGGTTCAGTTTTGAAGCTCTGACCATCAATTTTTTAACTTTTTAGAGTTATGGTCTTCAACAACAAAATAAGGTTTTTGACAGTTTTTTCCTCGATCCTTTTGGCCCCAAATGATGGTGTAATTTGTTACCTAACCTACTCCTATAAACTGAAATAAATCTGCAAACATAAATGAATTTAACAGTACAAAAACAACAACAAAGTATGTGGTGGAATGGTCCTTTCCAAGCATGAAAAAATCAAAGGACGAAATACTATCTTGTACTTCACTCACAACTTTTTTTGTTTGTAAGGAGTAGCAGTGGCTAGTCTCAGACTCCAGTCTCTACTAAGCACTTAACCTACTTCTAGCTACTTCACTTTCTATGTGTAAGTGAGATGGGTGTCAAAAGCTTTGTAATGAATTTTTTATACACTAAGTCACTCACCACCTAAGGATCGGTCTCCCCGGCAACAATGCCAATGTTAGAAGGTCACCGCGACGGATGTCTATAGCATAGCTTTTTGTACTAACATAATGTCAATAGACACACCATGTATGCTCCTAAAGGCTGATTCATATTGAGGACAATATACAAATATATAGGTGAGACCAAGTTGAGCAGAGTGAGCCATATATAGCTTCAACACCCCCACTCAAACAAAGGTCTCTAACTTTGGATGAAAAAACCCTTGGAGAGTTTAAGGGGAAAACCCAAGCCCCTATACAATATGAAAATATGAACCAACAATGATGATGTGAAAGTAAATTGTGAATCTATGTATAAATATACAAGTGACTCGAAGATCACAGTGTGCAGGTGTGGAGTGTGCATAGTGCATGATACCTCTATGATTACAATGTCATATTTACAAATCTATCACAATAACAGAGAAACTAATCTATAAAGAGTGAGACCCAAGCAACTCCAAGCTCCGAGTGCAAGAGGATGAAGTGTTACTAGTTGAGGCCTTTGGTAATCATATCTACAATCATCTGGTTACTTGGATAGTTTTCCACCATTATGGTGCCTTTGTGCACTTCATACCTCACATAATGATAATGCACAACAATGTACTTTGACTTATTATGTTGAACATTGTCTTTTACAAGACTAATAGCACTCTGTGCTAGAAAGAAGAGAATGATCAATATCAACCAGCATTTGTCGAAGCCAAATCAACTCACAAGAAGCTGCAAGTGATTCCGTAACATATTCTGACTCAGTCGTAGAAACTGCAACAGATCCTTGTTTCTTGCTAGTCCAAGAAACAAGACAACCATTTATAAAGAAGAATATTCCACTAGTAGATCTCATAGTTAAATGTAAGCTTGTCCAATCTACATCTGTGTAGCCCAAAAGAGAAAGAGATTGCATAGAATCCGATGTAAGTTGTCGTCAATAGACCAAACCAAAATCTATGGTGCCTGATAAGTATTTCAATACAGGCTTTGTTGCAGACAAATTTTTAAGAGAAGTACGTGCAACTTATAAGTATTTCAATACACGCTTTGTTGCAGACAAATTTTTAAGAGAAGTACGTGCAAGATGTTGTCCAAGATGATTAGCAACAGACAAAATATCAGGATGAGTATTCATGCCAACAAATTGAAGACGTCCAATCAAGTTAGCATAAGGTTGATTTGTGACAAGTTGACTGCCATTGTCAGAAGTGTTCTTCGTAGAACTGGCAAGACGAGGTGTGGTTGGCCGAATGTGTAGATTCCAAACCAAATTTTTGAATAGTATTTACAATAAACTTTGACTGTCGAAGGAATAAAAATCCTTCTGTGCGGTTCCTTTGAATCTAAATGCCAAGACACGAGTGAATCTCTCCCAGATCCACCATAATAAATGCAAAAGACAATAAATTTTTCACTTGTTGAAGAAATCTCAAATCATTGGAAACAAGGATGGTATCGTCCACATCAAGGGCAAGAATCACAAAACTACCATCTTGGCAGTTTATATATAAGTTGGGGTCTCAAGAGCAAGAGATGAATTCTTTAGAGGTGAGAAAAAGATCAAATTTTGTATATCAGGCCCGCGAATCTTGTTTGAGACCATATAGTGCCTTATGGAATTGAGCAACAAGGTCTTCTTTAGCTGAAATAACAAACCCTTATGGTTGTTTTATATAAACTTACTCTTCCAAATCACCATTCAAAAAAGCAGTTTGCAC